>NW_027397071.1:64548845-64594417 GCF_003265705.2 Callorhinus ursinus | reverse complement strand
TTTATTTATTTATTTATTTATTTATTTATTTATTTATTTATTTATTTTAAAGATTTTATTTATTTATCTGACAGAGAGAGAGACACAGCGAGAGAGGGAACACAAGCAGGGGGAGTGGGAGAGGGAGAAGCAGGCTCCCCACTGAGCAGGGAGCCCGACGCAGAGCTCGATCCCAGGACCCCGGGATCATGACCTGAGCCCAAGGCAGATGCCCAACAACTGAGCACCCAGGCGCCCCAGTGGTCTTCTTTTAAACAAAAAAATTCTGTGAACTCCCAGTATTGACCTTAACTTTTTATTATAATGTCATTTAGTATGTGCAGGTATCAAATCCTTACACTTTTGTCTCTTATGCCACTGGAAAACAAAAATTTATTCACAAATTAAATTCAAACAGCTACAAAATAAAAATTGACATTCATAACATTAATCAAATGTAAAAGAAGATACCATTTTGCTAAAACTAAATAAATCACTTGCACCATAAATGTGGCCTTGACTGCTCCATCATAGCCCTTTTGGGTTTTGTGTGCCTTAAGCCATGATGACTAAATTCAACCACCACTGTTTTCTTTTCCTTCTTTTCCTTTCTTTCTTTCTTTCTTTCTTTCTTTCTTTCTTTCTTTCTTTCTTTCTTTCTTTCTTTCTTTCTTTCTTTCTTTCTTTCTTCTTTCTTTCTTTCTCTCTCTCTCTCTCTCTCTCTCTCTCTCTTTCTTTCCTTTTCTTTCTTCTTTCTTCTTTTCCCAACACAGGGCTCGAACTCATGACCCTGAGATCAAGACCTGAGCTGAGATCAAGAGTCAGATGCTTAACTGACTGAATCACCCAGGCACCCCTCCCATTGTTTTCTTTTGAATGAAGTGCAAGCATTCCTTCATATGGCAGACCATGTCACCAACTGGCCCAAATGCAGCATTTACTTATAAAGTCTACATTGTTTTTTGCCTTATCTCAAGATTAAAGTAGTACTACTTGACAATAAATGTAAATATCAGGTCTCTGATATTTATATCAGGAGTTCATGTAAGTGGTTCATTATATGCTTATATGAATGTGTTTAAGATCACTATTGAAATGAAAACAACATTCAAAAATGTTCATAAGTTCCTACATATATAAGAATATGTTCTTGGACCACATTTTGAATGAAGCCCTTGAAAATTTAAAAATGCTTATCTAAATAACTTTCAGGTTAGAGGAAAATTGAAACTACAGACTGTCCATAAATTAATAAATGTGAGAATAGTACATATTAAAATCTGTAGGACAGGGGCACCTGGGTGGCTCAGTAGGTTAAGTGGCTGCCTTTGGCTTAGGTCATGATCTCACCCCCTGCCCCAATCAGGCTGCCCTGCTCAGTGGGGAGCCTGCTTCTCCCTCTGCCCCTGCCCCTGCTCATGCACATACTCTCTCTCTCTCTCAAATAAATAAATAAAATCTTTAAAAAAAATCCATAGGATGTAGTCACACCTGTGCTCAAAGGAAATTTCATAGCCCTAATATGCTATTAGAAGGGATCCGGGATGCGGTGGGGTGGGGAGACCAGTGAAAAGGCTCCTGTAGTATCCAGGCAGAGAAGGATGGTAGCTTGGTGGAGGTAGCAGTGGTGATGGAGGAAAATAGGTACACAAGGGGCACCTGGGTGGCTCAGTCGTTAAGCGTCTGCCTTCGGCTCAGGTCATGGTCCCAGGGTCCCGGGATCGAGCCCCGCATCGGGCTCCCTGCTCCGCGGGAAGCCTGCTTCTCCCTCTCCCACTCCCCCTGCTTGCGTTCCTGCTCTCTCTCTCTCTCTCTCTCTCTCTCTCTCTCTCTCTGTCCAATAAATAAATAAATAAAATCTTAAAAAAGAAAACAGGTATACAAAAGTATAGAAAAGGGGTGCCTGAGTGGCTTAGTCGGTTAAGCATCTGCCCTTGGGCTTGGGTAATGATCCCGGTCCTGGGATTGGGCTCCCTACTCAGCGGGGAGCCTGCTTCTCCTTCTCTTTATGCCTGTCACTCCCCTACACCTGCTCTCTCTCTCTGTCAAATAAATAAATAAAATCTTAAAAAAACCACAAAGGTATAGAAAAAAATCAATCATTGGCTAAAATCTTCCTATTCCACAGAGGTTACAAATTTTCCCATATAATCACAGCCTCATGCTGACCCTGAAAGTTTGGGGTGGTCATTTGACTGGTAGACAACCTGGTCTGGCTTGACTGATTTAAGGAGTGATTAATCTCAATAGACCCATTAGTACAGAAGAAACAGAAAACACTGTTAGAAACTGTCCCTCAATTGCGCCAACCTAGGCTAGTTGGTTTTGTTCATGAAGTCGAACTATCAAGGAACCTATTTTTCTGGTTATATAAATTGTTCTAGAACACAGAAGAAATGGAAGTCATTCCAACTCTATCTATTTCATGACATTTTCAAAGCCTGATAAAGAAGGGGTGAGAATGCAAAATATAGCCATTCTCACATATGAAAACAGATTCAAAGTTCCTCGATGAAATATCAGCAAATTGAATCTAGTAGTGTATTACAAAAAAAAATGCATGATCAAGTACAGTTTATTCCTGGAATGCAGGGTGGCATTATTAGAATTATCAACTCCAACTTACAAGATATGAAATTGGGGCTCATAAAGGTTAAGTGACTCACTGAGGTCAAGCTGCAAAGTTACTGACTCAGAACTTGACTCTAGGGGCCCCTGGGTGGCTCATGCTACTTGCTCAGCAGGGAGCCTGCTTCTCCCTCTCTCTCTCTGCAGCTCCCCGCGCCTTTGTGCTCTCTCTCTCTCACTGAGAAAAAAAAAAAAAAACAAAAAAAAAAAAAAAAGACCTTGACTCTAGGTACACGTGACTCCAAAGTCCAAAGTCATTCTCTGCCTCTGAGGAAGAGGCAAGTGGAAATGGAAACTTGGCTTCAAAGTCCCCCAAAATTCCTCTATTCACCCCAATATCTGCCCCCTCCACCCCCACCCCCATCCTGATCTTGAAAGGTACTTTCCAAGCCAACTGACAAGTTTTGGGTTGCTTTTTCTTTCAGTTTTCTACTTCATCCCCTTCTGGGCTCCCCCACTCAGACCCCTTTCCCGGTGCTCCCCTCCTCCCTCCCTCCCTCTCTCCTCATCAATTTTGTGGAGACGAAAGCGCCACCTATTGGCCACCTTGTATGCGCTTGACCAGGATCCATTTGGATGCTACTTGGGGCTGGGAGTGGCTTCCGCTGCTGAAAGTCGCTTGCTCCAGTGAGGAACCCAGTTGCTTGCTGTGGAAGAGGAAAACTGGCTGCAGTTACCACCTTGCCTGGGAGGCGCTCCCAGATCGCCCTTCCTCCTCCATTCTTCTTGGCAGCCCTTGGTAGCTGCCCCTTCGTAGGGGGGCTTGGATGGGGTAGGCAGTCCCAGCCGCCAAGAATTGATCTACTCTGTGAGGGGGAATTAGAGGAAAGCATGCTGAAGGGGGAAGTAGAGGAAAGCATGCTGGGCCGAGGTCAGGAAATCTGAGGCCTGGTCAAGCACGTAGGCAACTCCTGTCCTTTCTCTGTCTTTCACAGCCATTCGCCACACTCTCCAAGCTCCGTGACTGTGTGTTCCTCCCCAGTGGAGCACTCAGACGAATCAGACACTGCCCTGCTCAGAGGAGTCAAATACAGGTGGGTGACAATATAGTGCAGAGTGCTGACAAGATGAGGGGGTGCGTGGTCACCTTGGTCACTCACCAGTTGGAGCCTCTGCCTTGGGCTTAGGCTCAGTCTCTTCTCAAAGAGGGAGGATGTGCCTTGCCCTCTCTGCCAGGGTGATATGGCTTTTGTAACTCCTGAAGCCTGAAGCCATTGTGATGGTGGGTGAGGATATTCTACCCTGTTTCCCTCACTGGGCAGTCTCGCTAGGGCTGGGCACACTGGACTTTGGCTGAGATACCCCTTGTCTGGAGGCTGGGCTTGAGGTTTCGGGGCTGGAGGAGAATTAGAGACAAGAGGTCCGGACCCTGCTTGAGGGGTACGCAGTCCCCACCGTAAGCGTCAGACTGGCTTCCGGAATTGTGTAGGGACCGGGGCTGGGTGGGCTTCACAAGAAGTGAGCTCTGGCTTGGGGTTTTGAAGGAAAGGAGAAGCCCGCTATTCCAGTTTCTATGAGACACCCTTTCCTCCATCCTAATCCCTGTCCAGTCTGGCAGGCTAAAAACGTCCAATGACTTCCAAAGCAATTTAGATGGGACCAAGACAGGAGGCAGAGACAGTGAAAGATGGGCAGAAAAGAGCAAAAGGGTAAGGTAGAAAGTTTGGGGTCTTAGCTAGCTGACTTGCCTACTTCCCTGCCTGATGAGCTACAGGCCAGTGCCCGTAGACACCCACTAGATTGGGCTCAAATGTCCCTGCTTTCCACATTAGCCACCAGCCATATTTTTAGGTTGGAGCCCACAGAAAGTGTTTACCACATAGTTTCAGTTTTTATTACTCATATGTTCTACATACTCAGCCTTCTTCATTCAGATGATTCCATTGTTTGCTTTAAAGTATTTATTCAATTGTTGTATTGGCTATATATTTACTTGGCTTTAAAATTATAAAAGAG
Organism: Callorhinus ursinus; assembly: GCF_003265705.2. Lineage (NCBI taxonomy): Eukaryota > Metazoa > Chordata > Mammalia > Carnivora > Otariidae > Callorhinus > Callorhinus ursinus. The sequence continues at coordinate 64,589,854 of NW_027397071.1, read as the reverse complement.
TATTCAGTGAAAGGGCTCTCTTCCATTTTTGTTCCCCATTTATTTGCCCCAACAGATGTTTATTCGTTTTTTATTCATCCTCCTAGATATTTTTGTTACATATGCAAACCAAAACAAATATACATTATTTTCTCCTTCAGAAAAACACAGTTGGAAGCATGTTTTTACACTGTTAAGTATCTTGAATTTTTTCACTCAATGATACATCTCGGGCTCTTTCCAGATCAATAGATAAAGAACTTCTTTATTTTATTTACACAGCATACTATTTCCTTGTGAGATGTGCCATTGTTTGCTTAATCAACCCCCTGTCAGTGGACACTTACACTGTCTCCCACCTTTTGGCATTCCAGAACCAGCTACAATGAGAGCCGGTACATGTCCCATGTGTGCAGGTATATCTGCAGGGGAAGTTCCTGGAAGTGCATTTCCACGCAGTCCCTGTCAGCACACCAAGCTCCCTGTGACCACACTGGCTCTTTTGGCAGCTGTCCACTTTTATTTCTCAAAGGGACTCTTGGTGACCATGGTGAGAATTCCACTTTCTCAAACTTCACTGCCCTCTCCCCTGTGACCTTCCCATCAGAACTTCTCACTAGGCCCCTCACCAGATGGTTTGGCCTGTGGATCTGGGAAGCCTGGGCACTTGCCACCTCTACCCGGGGTGGGGTTTGTGCCCTGGCCATCAATCTATCTAGAGTGATGGCTTCTTCTCCCTTTCAGTCTCCCAACCCTGGGCACCAGAGGCAGGTGTAGGAAGCTTGCTCTTCAGACCTCCACTGTTCAGGCCTCCAGGCCTCCTACCAAATGCTGCCATCTCCCCTTCTCTGCCATCCCTCATCCCCAATTGTGACTTCCTTCTGATCATCGGGTCATGTTCTAAGATCTGCTCCTCTCTGGCCTTGGATTTCCCATTTCATTGGGAGTAGCCCTGATTCATGGGAGGAAGTGGATGAAGGAAGATCCAGCAGCAGGCCCCCTGTGAGAGGCATGCATGTGACTAAGGGGGAGCCAAATCCACTTTGTAAAACAAGGCCCTCAGTAGCCTGGGAATGTCTGGGTTGGCCCAGACCTGTGGTGTCAGCTCATGTAGCAGATGGCACCATTCTGGCTGACTGAGACCAGGATGAGCAGGAACCTGGGCAGGTCAAGACCATGCAAACATGGTTATTATTATTGCTGTGAATGGCAATCACTCACCTTTGGAATTGTAGGTAGGGCACAGTAGTTAAGAGCCCTGATTCTTGAGCCAGACTGTTCAAAACAGGGGATGCACTTCTTACATGTCAGATAAGGAAGCAGAGGACCTGGGAGGGGCAGAAGCAGGGATGGGAGGAGATCTCAGGCCCCTAGACTCAGGCTCCACTGCTCTTCTCCAGTTGCAGGAACAATCCAGGGGGAGGTTCATTCAGCTGGCAGGTTGGAGCAGGCATCCTCAAAAATGTCAAGGTTGGGAGGCCAGCAAGGATCCTCTCTGAGGCATCCTGACACATAGTTGGCTCGTTCTAGGTGTCAGGAATCTCTGTGAGGTGACAGGCTAGGAAATTGCCTTGGTTTCTGTCTCTAACCCAGCTATCTGGATCCTTCACAAACAAGGACACTGGGGCTTAGAAAGGTTATTTGTTTGAGACTAATACATGGTGGAGGCGTAATCTGACTCCATCTCTAAGACTTACAGTCTGTCTGTTGTGCCTAGATTCCTATCCAGTGATTACCTAGCCGTAGCTCACACATTTCCAGTGATGGGGCGCTCACTCCCATCAGTGTAGCATATCACCTCTCTGAGCGACAGCCCTATTGGAAGGCTCTCCTTCCATGGAGTCACAGATATTGAGTCTCCTGACAACCTTTAGGCTCCCTTTTGCCATGGTCTTTGTGCTCCAGGTCAGCCCTGTAGAGATTTGAAGATGGGGGCTGTGTCAACCCTGAGCCGTTAATTCTCCAGGCTAATGACCCTAGACTGGTCCTTTGTGTCTATAGGGCATCTTCCCATCCCCTCCTGTATTAATTAGGGTTAAGTTCAGTTGTGAGTAGCAGATTCCACTACCACCGCCACCACCCCCACCAAAGAAAATTCCACAACAGCAGCTTAACCAATATTGAAATGTATTTCCTTTCCCTGTAAGTCTTGAGGCAGTTCAGGGTGGTATGGCACCTCAAAGGTTTCAGGGACCCAGGATCCTCCTCTCTTATGGTTCTGCTGTTTGTGAAATTCAACTTGAACTAGCAGAACGTCATTACACCTAGTTTAAGAAAAGGGAGAAGATCTTTAGAATGTCTGGAAAGTCTAAGGGTTCTAGTTTTGGGCAGAGCCAGTGGACGCAGCACTGTTGTTAAGCTGTCTCACTCTTTAGGCTGTTTCTCCTGTGTGTATGGGCTTCAGTGTCAAACCACATTCTCCACCTGATCTTCTGATCCAAAAGGAGAAGCACTCCTCCTGAAATCCCAGAATCTATACATCAATCTTGTAGAAGGAGTGACTGGCTTGGCTTAGGTCACTTACTCCTGCCTAGACCAATCGCTGGGACTTGGGTTTGCAATGGTTGCTATGGTTGATCATGCTGGGTTGCCTGTCTAATTTTGGAAGTAAGTATAAAGGACACAGAGATTGGACAGTCCCATCAGGACCATGTGGACTGTGGGAGGGGAAGTCTTATCCAACAGAGAAATGGGATACCCCAAAACTGTAAACATGTTCAATTCATCATGCTAAGGAGAGTGAATTTTGTCTTATAAGCAATGGGGAGCCCCCAGAAGATTTTGTCAGGATTTGGCTGGTTTGATTGGTCACAACATTTTATTTTTTTTTTAAGATTTTATTTATTTATTTGAGAGAGAGAGAATGAGAGAGAGCACGAGATTCAAGAGGGTCAGAGGGAGAAGCAGACTCCCCGCCGAGCAGGGAGCCCGATGTGGGACTCGATCCCGGGACTCCAGGATCATGACCTGAGCCGAAGGCAGTCGCTTAACCAACTGAGCCACCCAGGCACCCGGTCACAACATTTTAAAAGAATGAAACTGAGACAGAGAACACAAGAGAGAAATCCAATGAATGCTGGTGTCAGGGACCATGGAAAGACTCTTTGATAGAGGGATGTGTTCTCCTCCCTTCAGGGATGGGGACCGATGGGGCAGAAGCAATGTCTGATTTCAAAGAACACCTATTTCCACTGGTGATGGAAGCTATCTGTCTGGGGAGTCCTAGACAAGAGGGAGAGATACATCACACTGTTCATTCATTCACTCATTGGTTCCTGTATCCACATGTCTAAGATTCACTGAATACCTACTCTGTGTTGGGTTTTGTGCCTGGCAGGAGGCAGAGTGATAATGATGAGAGATGTTTGATGAGCTCTTTCACAGTTTCAGGCACTGGGCTGAGGGTTTTATACACATTAGCTCATTCAATCCTCACGAGAACTCAGTGAGGTAGGTACAATTATTATCTCCACCCTGTAGAGGAGGAAAAATGAGGATGAAGGCAACATAATGAGTGTTTCCAAGGAACAGTCTACAGAGGGCGACAGACTGGAAGATAAATGATGACAATGGAGAGAGTTTAGTGTTTGAGGGGCACACAGGCAGGAGCCCCTCATAGCCTGGCCAACGGGAGGTGTTGTTGGGGAAAGTGTCTTATGAAGTTTGACGTTTGAAATGGGCAGAGGATTAGGAGGACTGAGCCAGGCAGGAGTGAGCTGCAGGTAATGGTCTAGAGCGAGAGAAAGCAGTTTTGAGTGGAGTGCAGGGGTTGGAGGTGTGGCTGGACACAGAGGCAGGGGCCAGGCTGCCTGGTTATCTGTGCAGACAAGCACAGGTTTCCCTGAAAGCAAAGCAGCTGGGCGCAGCTATCACTGGGGGCTCACGCAAATTGCATGAGAATCATCCTCCTAGCTTCTCCTTTAAGTTTATAATTGCAAGCCCCAGGAGGCCTCTTCCTGCTGCTCTGAGGTCTGGGCAGCACCCCCTGGGTGTGTATTAGCAGAGGTTTCTTAGCCCCTCTCCCCCTTCCCAGGGCAGAGGGCAGGGCGGTATTTGTCTGAACTGAGGCTGTATCCAGCCCACCCACCTCCTGAGGTAAGACACTTAGCCAACCCCTGACATTTAGAGTCCTTCAAAGTAGCTTGATCTGGGCTGGGGTTGAAGAAAGGAAGAGTCTGACTTTCCAGGGCAGCTTTGCCCCCTCTTCCTTCCTTCCTTCCTGCCCCACCCTGGAGCAGTGACCCCCCCTACCCCATCCTTTCCTGTATTTCCCCTCTTCTTATGTCGACTCCCCCAACCAGGCCTCATCCCTCAAAATGAGCCCTTCCCCACATCCATGTGAAATGGAGAGGGCTCTGGGCTTGGGAAATGAGAGGTTAGGGATCTAGTTCCGCCTTTGCTACCAATTTGCTGTGTGACCTTGGGCAAGTCAGCCTTCCCTCTGGGTTTCCCTCTCTGGGAAACGGACTTTGAAGACCTACAGTCCAATTTTGGGATAAATGGCTTAAGTCTTTTATTTACTGGAGGGAAAGAAAAACAGCACACCCAGCATGCAATGCAAAGGGTGGGTGGAGCGTATGGATTAACGGCTTTTTGGAGAAGGGCGAGGCAGGAAGCAGGTCGGCTGTGCAGAACGGGGTGCAAGCGCTGTTGTCAAGGGTTCAGGCTTTCAGTTTGAGGAGCTCAGAGCAGGAAGAGGGCAAGATGCTTTGGGCTCCCAAGAAGCCTTCTTTCTGGAGGTGGCGGGATCTCAGCAAGGATTTGAAGCATGAGTACAGGTTGGGAAAGGAAGCAAGCATGCGCGAAGAGGAGTCTGGAGGTTATGAGTCTCTGGATGAGTTTGCCAAAGGGGTGGGGTGGAGAAAGGGCCCTCTGGTCCTAGACCTGGTCGTCCAGTTCCTGACTCTCTGCGTGGACGCGCCGCTCCTCCAGAGGTCGCTGTTCCCCAGGAATCGGTCACCGGGTCTACATGGCAAGGCCGAGACGCCCTCTGGTCCCCTCGCTTTGCTTCTGTGGGGCTTACGCGGCTCCGCACGGGCTCCAGAGGGGTCAGGCACCCGGCATCATTTCCCCAACCACGTAGGGGCTTACTGTTTCACAGCAACCCTGCCTGGGGCTCCGAAAGGCTAAACTCGATGGCGCGCGCGTGTGCGTGTTGCGCCGGTTACCGGGTTCGGCTGGCCCCCCCCCTCCCTTCCCTCCCGCCTTGCCCCACTTCAGGGCTGCGGAAGGGCGTCCGGGTCCCGAGGTCTTGCTACTCCAGCGGGCGGCGTGCAGTTGGTGGGCAGGAGGCCGCCGCTACACTCTTCCCGGCTCTCCGCCGCGCCCTGCCGGTGCGCTCTCCTCTCTCTCCCGGCTCTCGTCCCAAACCCACACCCACGCTTGCACCCTCACACATCCTCCTTCCCCGCCAGGGTCACCGCTGCGGGCCTGGAGTGGGTTCGCAGTCCCAGCCACGTCCTGCCGCTTCCGGCGCTGGGGCAGAGCGGTGGGTCTGGCCGGCGAGGCTTCCAGGGCAGTCCCCGCACCGATCGTGCGGTTGGCAGGGGAGCAATCAGGACAGGCGCGGGTCGGACACACAGAGCCACCGGCGTCCGGAGGGGCACACGCACGCGGAGGGAGGAGAAACAGACCCTCGTTCGCAAAAACCCGGGACGCACTTAGACAATAGGGGCACTCAGACCTGAGGCTGACGCTCCGACACACCTGGAAGAGTCCCCTCTCCCTTGCCCCCAGCTGTGCGTCTCCGCAGCGAGGGGAGCCTGTAGCACCGCGGTCGCTGCGAAGCCAGAGCCCCAGGTTGGGCGGCTGCGGAGCCGCGCTGTTTTCACCCTTGCCTGGGCCCGCAACCCTCTTCCCGCGAACCAGAGTCGGCAGGCTCCGCAGCTCGTCCGGGTCTCAACCGCTGCTCGGTGCTGGGGCTCAAGCGAGGCCCCCCCGACGTAGTTCCAGGATAGGGGTGCCGGGAGGCGGCTGTGGCCAGGCATGGTGAAAGAAGAGAAAGACATTTCCTCTGAGAAGTGGGGGGTACGTGGAGGTGTGGGGAGCAGTTCAGAGGCGCTTGGGGGAGGGCGGGTGTTCGGCTGGGGTGAAGGCGCACACGCGGGGAGCCCTATCATTTCTCTGCTTGCTGTGGGTATGGCCTCTCTCTGAACTCTGACCCGGGGCCCTGCTCCTGTGTGTGGGGAGCCCCGCCGCCTGAGGTTCGTCCCCGCAGGTCTCCCGATCTAGAATCTTCCGCCTTCCGCCCGGGCCAAGGGAGCCGATCGCTCTGGAACAGGCGGAGATCTGGGTGAAGAAAAGGGTCCAGAGATAACCCCGGCTTCGGCCAAACAACTGTCTCCCCCACCCCCCATCCCCGAGCTGCAGCCGATGGCGGAACGGGAAGAGGGGGCGGCTGCGCGGGTCTCGCAGCTTTCCCGGAGACTGGCAAGGTTTGTGAATAAAATTAGGGAAGTGTGCGGGCGTGGTGTCCCCCTGCCCGGCTGAGGCCGTGCTGTGCTCGCAGAATTCACCCGGCGGGAAGGCCGCTCCGCGTCCCGCCTCCTGCTCGCTCAGCGCCGCTCGTCGCCACTTTCGCGATTGACTTCATTATATTCTCAAAACCATCTGATAGCTGTCCTTTTCCCCAAGTTGAGAACAGCACGTCTACGGCGACCATAAGGAGGCAAGGGAGGAGCCATAAAGGGAGGGACACCACTGATAGCCAGCAACACATCACAATAAACATGCAACAACTCCCTGGTTGTCTGGGCATTTTGGGGTGGACTCCCCTCCCAACAGGCACCCCAAAAAGCCTCCTTCCAGTTGTTTCTTGGCTGCATGAAGGAGGTAGTGAAACAGTAAGGCAGAGGAAGGAGAAGGCCAGACCCTAGTAGGGACACTGTAGCCAAGGCCCACAGAGTCTGTTGCCTTCTGCTTCTTGGAGGCTTCAGGCATCGGTGCTGAAGCACAGGTTTTCCTTGGAGGGAAGTGACAGAGTCATCCAGATAGCAAATGTGACCGGAAGGCTTGGAAGAGGCTGAGCCCACAGGTGGGAAAGGCTGGTGCCAGCGGAGAAGTGCAGAAAACGAAAGGCATTCCCAAGGTCCCCGTTGACGGTCTCCCAGCCTCCAGTTCACCTACTTCTGGCATTGTTCAAGACAAACTGGCCCTTCTAGATTTACACTAAAACCTTGGGAGGACTGAGAGGTTCCCAGAAACACCTCTCCCGAGCTTGGTGAGGGGCTAAGTAGAGTTATTTGAATAAGTAAAGGAGTTCTGGCCTCTGAGTCTTGACACCTGGATCCAACCCAACTCTGGGAGGAGCCTGGCCAAGTCACATGATCTTCAGAGCCTGTTGGCACTCCTGTAAAAGTGTGTGTTTGAAGGGTCGGATGATTCCTTAAGATCATGTCCCACCCCCACACTGCAGAACAGGGACTAAGGGCCCGTATCCCTCCCGGCAACCTGAGCCTCAGCAAGCAGAGAGCGTGCAGCAGAACCAGGCAGAGGCAAGAGCCCGCAGCCGCAGTGGCTCTGTAGAGTCTTGCCTGGACCTTCAGAACCCAGGAGATGGGGGCAGCAAATGCCTCAGCCAGCCTGACCCTGAAGCTGGGCAGGAGGCTGGAGCCTGGGGAGCCAGAAAGTGCTGGCAAGGGAGGAAGGGACTGGCACAAGCCTGCCATTTTAGAAATGAAGACATTCAGAAGGTGAGATGTAGTAAGCTGAGGCCAATGTTGATTTTCCTCTCCATTTTCTTAGATACTAGCAGAGCAGAGCTGGGCTGGAGCTGATGTGTGGTAGACAGTGTGGGCTACCTGTGAGTGCCAGAGAGAGCTCCATGAAGTAATACACAAGCTTGGGGTAGGTGTAGGGTTGCCAGATAAAATAAATCTGCTAAATCTAGCAACCCTAGGTATGTGAATTTATTTGGACTCATGCAAAAAACTTCTTTCCAACCCCTCCCACCTTTTTCTCTGGAGGGCCTTATCACCTAGAAAATTCCAATCCCTCAGGGCCACTATCCCTGCCCGATTGCTTGTCCATGGTTTGAGGACTGGACCTCTTCTCTTCTTCCTGAGGACAGTCTGTTTATGCAGACCCTGCATACCAGGTGGATCCCCTTGGTCTGAGGAGTGTGTGTAGGGGGAACAGAGGACTTTCTCCCCCAGGACAGGGGTAGAGGGGTAGTCAGACCTGCTTCCACTCTCCTCTGCTCTTAGCCAGATGGCTTGAGAGGATGGAGACCTCCATCCTCTGTGAAGATTAAGTGACAAGCACCTGGTCCTGCTCTATCTTGTAGGAGCCTAGGTGAGTCTCTTCCCCTCTCTGGGCCTCTGGTTGCCCCACCCCACCCCGCTCTGGGCCTCTGGTTGTGGAATGGGAGAGTTAGATTTACACTAGATTATTCCATAGACTGGAAACTGTTAGATGAAAGAATGCATCCACCCTCACAACAATCCTGCTGAGCTACAGCTTGACCGGGCCGGATGATCCCTCACACCCTGCTTCCAGCACTTATCTATAGGGGATCTGATTCAGCACAGTGACCAGAGAGGGTTAGATAACCCAGTTACCCCAGTAGGGGTAACACAGTGGAGGGCTAGACCATAGCTTGAGATCCAAGTGGGAGACTACACCTCTACCTGCTTTCTCTCTCCCCAAGAGTCTGCAAAGTGCTCTCAATACCCTCTTCATAAGTAGCCTAGAGTGATATAGCTACTTTTAGATATTAGTGATGAAGTAGGTGCTTTTAAATCTCATTTTTACAGAGGAAGAAACAGAAGCACAAAGAGTTTAAGAAATGTATCCAAGATGACTGAGCTCGTAAATAAGCAAGGCAGGACCAGAATCCCAGCAGCCTAATTTCAGGGTTCCTGCTCTTAACTACTAGGCAAAGCAGGAAACTGAGGCTGGGTAGGGGAAGTAGCTTGCTGACTGTCATACAGCCTTGCGACAGCTGAGGGCAGCTGGGTCTCCGGCCTCGCCTGCCGGAGCTCTGACCACTGCGCGGCGCTGGCGGGGCAGCAGCCCGTCCATCAGCTCAGTTCTTGCCCACGACCAGCGCCTACCACCCCTGTCACCGCTCAGGGTTGAGATGGGCCCAGTCTACTGGTGGCTGGGTTCCTGGCCAGGGGAGAAAGAAGCCTAATGGGCTGGGCAGAAACCCGGCTGGTAAGAAGAAGGGCACAGGACCAACCTTGTGTGCACGGGCTCCTGAGAGACGAGGCAACGCTGGCCTAGAGCTGAGGTCAGGGTTCACTGAGGAAGGTGTCTGTCGGGGTCCTGTGGCCGGTCCGTAGAGCCTACAAGTCCGGCCAGAAAGGGGGAGCAGCCCTGCAGTGCGACTGGGGGTAGGGAAATGGAGCGAGGGATTCTCGGACCCACGAAGAGACACCCAGACAAATGCAGGGTTTCCAGAGGAAACAAGGCAGAGATTCACCGAAGGCGAGAGACACAGAGTCACGGAGCCCAAGACAAACGGATACCCGTACCGAAAAGGGCGGGGTGCAGGCAAACTCAGAGCGATGGATCGGTCCGCGCTCCCGGAATGCGGCCAAAGCGCCGCACAGAAGCTTCGGGGAGAGGGCGACGCGCTCCCCGGGTCTCCCCGCACACACTCCTGCGTCCGGGGTCCCGCGCCGCGGCAAGAGGATGTGTGGCGGGGTCTCGGCTTTGGAAGGGAGGAGAGGAATCTCCTCGCGGCCGGAATCTCTCACCTCTCCGAGGCCCGAGGCTGAGGGCGCCAAGTTTGCTCCTCGCGGTCACTCAACTGCGTCTCCCCTTGGGCCGGAAGCCGCTTGGGATCCGGCGGGCCCAGCTCGGGCGGCTTAGGTCGGGCCGTCTCAGGCTCCCGCTCGAGCTCCAACTGCGCTTCGGCCTTGGTGGCCCAGGGCGCTGCCTTGGGTAGATGAAGGGTGGGGGCTATCGCTACTTCTCCCGGCTCCGTTTGGCGCCCGCGTGGACCTTAACATCCAGGGGCTCAGCGCACTGGCTCCAGGCGGCGGCTCCGGGGAGCGGAGCGTTTGCGGGATCTGCGGGCAGAGGAGGACCCGCCTCCAGCCACCCGAGCCAGCTCCCGCCGCGGCAGCTGTTTGTTCCCGCCGGGCCCCTCCGCCGAGGCAGTCCGCCCGCCCCCTCCCGCCCCGCCCCACCCCGCTCGGGGAGCTCCGCCCCGGGTTCGCTCTCTTCCGCCTTAGGCAGCCGCGAGGCGGGAGGGACTAATTCCCCTACCCCCCCACCCCCATCCCGGGGGCACTGGGGGCCGACACCAGCCAGGGTCAGGGGAAGCCTCAGCTCCTTCCGCCCACGCCCCGGGTGCAGGCGCCCGGCTCCGGCTCCCGGGGCGGCGGAGAGAGCAGCCAGTCGGGTGCTCACCGAGAGGTGAGAGCCGCGAGTTGGGCCACGAGGGGGCGCTGCGGAGCTGGGGGACACCCCTCCCTCCCCGCCTCAGTCCCCCGCCCCCTCCCCGCCCGCGCGCAAAACACACTCGTCCCAGAGGCAGCGCGGCGGAGCCCGAGCCGCGGCCGGAGCGGAGCCGGAGAACGGCGGTGGCGGCGGCGGCGGCGGCACCATGACCCTGGGCAGCTGCTGCTGCGAGATCATGTCCTCCGAGAGCTCCCCGGCCGCGCTGTCCGAGGCCGACGCAGACATAGACGTGGTGGGCGGCGGCGGCGGCAGCGGTGGGGGGGAGCTCCCTGCCCGCTCCGGGCCCCGCGCCCCCCGGGACGTGCTCCCCCATGGCCCCGAGCCTCCTCCGGAGGAAACCGAGGCGGATGCAGCCGAGGACGAGGAGGAGTCCGGCGGCTGCTCGGACGGCGAGCCCCGCGCTCTAGCGCCCCGGGGGGCGGCGGCCGCAGCGGGAAGCCCCGGGCCAGGCGCGGCGGCGGCCCGGGGTGCGGCGGGGCCCGGGCCGGGACCGCCGTCGGGGGGCGCGGCGACGCGGAGCCCGCTGGTGAAGCCGCCCTACTCGTACATCGCGCTCATCACCATGGCCATCCTGCAGAGCCCCAAAAAGCGCCTGACGCTGAGCGAGATCTGCGAGTTCATCAGCGGCCGCTTCCCCTACTATCGGGAGAAGTTCCCTGCTTGGCAGAACAGCATCCGCCACAACCTCTCGCTCAACGACTGCTTCGTCAAGATTCCCCGCGAGCCGGGCAACCCGGGCAAGGGCAACTACTGGACGCTGGACCCGGAGTCGGCCGACATGTTCGACAACGGCAGCTTCCTGCGGCGCCGCAAGCGCTTCAAGCGGCAGCCGCTACCGCCGCCGCATCCACACACGCACCCTCATCCGGAGCTGCTGTTGCGTGGCGGGGCTGCGGCGGCGGGGGACCCCGGCGCCTTCCTGCCGGGCTTCGCCGCTTATGGCGCCTACGGTTACGGCTACGGCTTGGCGCTCCCGGCCTACGGCGCACCCCCACCGGGCCCGGCCCCGCACCCGCATCCACACCCGCACGCCTTCGCTTTCGCCGCCGCCGCCGCGCCTTGCCAGCTGTCGGTACCCCCAGGCCGCGCCGCTGCTCCTCCACCCGGACCTCCGACGGCCTCGGTGTTCGCGGGCACAGCCTCGGCCCCGGCCCCTGCGCCTGCCCCGGCCACAGGGTCGGGCCCCGGCCCCGCAGGCCTGCCCGCCTTCCTGGGCGCCGAGTTGGGCTGCGCCAAAGCCTTCTACCCCGCGTCGCTGAGCCCTCCCGCAGCCGGCACCGCGGCTGGTCTGTCTACCGCACTCCTGCGCCAGGGCCTCAAGACGGACGCGGGCGGTGGTGCGGGCGCGGGGGGCGCCGGGGCCGGGCAGAGGCCTTCCTTCTCTATAGACCACATCATGGGCCACGGTGGCGGCGGGGCAGCACCCCCGGGCGGAGGCGAGGGCTCCCCGGGATCGCCTTTCGCGGCGGCGGCGGGTCCTGGGGGTCAAGCCCAGGTCTTGGCCATGCTGACTGCCCCAGCCCTGGCTCCAGTGGCCGGCCACATCCGCCTCTCGCACCCCGGGGACGCGCTCCTGTCCTCAGGGCCCCCGTTTGCCAGCAAAGTCGCCGGCCTCAGTGGCTGCCACTTCTGACCACGTCGAGCTCAGGGCCGGTAAGGCCCGCACTCAGCCTCTCCCGGGAGCTCCTGCGGTCCCAGCGGAACTCAGGGAGTCTATTTATGAAGAGTCTCCAGACCTTGGGCCGGCGCTCGTGACTTGGCACTTCAGGCTCCACGCTCAGAATTTTGCTGATAGTTGGGACGAAGCGGGCTCCATCGCTCAGGGAGAGGCCCAGGTCTATGCGATGAAGTCGCAAGCCATGATCCCACTCCAATATGAGCAGTAAAAGGGGCGGGGGGGGGAACCTTCACTTTTTCCCAGCCTCTGCGCCTCTCAGAGGCCCGGGAGGAATGCTTTCCCGGAGAAATGTCTGCCCAGGCCCTGCAGATTCCGCCAGAAACACCAACTGCGCAGAGAGGTCTCCCTTTCTGCCTCTCCCTCACTCCTTCCCCAACTTTGAGGCACTGCTTGCCCAATATTATAATTTAAAGATACCTATTATCCGCTTTGTGCTTAAAAGAAATTTTCAACTTTTTTTTCTTGCTGTTCTCCAAGGAAGTTCGTTTTCTCTGAAGCCTAAAGCAGTGTCTACACAAGCGAAGTTGAACAGAGAGGTTGAGCGAGGGGTCTCCACAATCCCCGTAGAAACCCCGGATCCCACCACACTGAGGAACATCCTCCCTCTTTCGTGTTGGGGTGCTTTTGAAGGAACTTTTCCCCTTTCCCATGGCCGGCTGGGTCCAGCCATCCAGGGCCAGCGGCCCTCTCAGCGCTCTGCTCTGTCCCAGGCCCTGGGATATTTATTGTAGCTAAAGGCAATGAGGTTGGGGTGGGAGAGGAGGGTCTGTGTCAAGGACTGGAGAGGTGGGGATGGGGTGGGCGAGGGCACATCCTGTGGCAGGGGGTTCTGTAATTATGTGTAAATATCTGTACAGCGGGCTGCTATCTGCGTTCTCTGTCCACTGGGTGTGCATTGGTTTAGACTTCTCTGTGAAATCGTCTGATGGTTTGTGTGGAAGAAAAGAAAAATTTGTCTTCCCCCCCATTCCCATTGGTGTCAGTTGAATAAATGTATGTGAACTCCAGCAGTCACCAGCTCTGTCTGCTTGCCTGCACTCCCCTTTCCCAGTCGGGGCTCTCACAGACACCCAGCTCCCGGGTAGAGAGGAAGTGGAGAAGGGCCCTGGGCAGCCCAGACAGGTAAAGGAGGGCTTGGGCTTACTGGATACAGGGAATATTGTGACCTCGGCTTTTGGCTGTTGATGGGGCCAGGACTCTGGGAAGCCTGTGACCCCTGTAGCACTTTCATTTTCGCTCTGGTCCTAAATGTCTGCCTGGGGTTCTACAGAGAGGTTTTGTTTCAAATGCACCTGGGGATTCTCATCTTCTGGTTTAGACTTTAGCGTGGCAGGGGCTTATCTGGGTGCCCGGTGCTCATGGACACTGTATCCACTAAGTACACTTTGAGTGAATGTGTGTCTTGATGCATATTCTATATGCCTCTGTGTGCGGAGACTTTCATGGAGCTTGTGGTTCCTGTTTGTGTTTCTGAGGGTCATCGTGTATCCTTGCTTTTTGTCCTCCTTTGGGGTGGGGAGTGAGTTGTATTTTAGGATATCTGCATTTTTATTTCTTTGTGTGTTCATGAATGTGTGCCTCTATGTTTGTGATTCTCTGTCACTGTCTTTTTCTGGGTCCTTAAGAGGAGAGAGACCTCTCTCTAGCCACTGTAGAGCCCTTTTTAGACCCCGCCTCCTGTTGCTGTGGACAGGTCGGAACGAAAAGATTGAATGGTGGGGGGGGGGACTGTGAAACCCTTCTCTCCTTTGGCCTGAGAGGATTAGAAGTGCACTATGAGCCAAAGGAGAGAGGCAGTGCGGTCCGACTCTGTTAAGGCAAACCGTCCCAACCCTTGAGCCATGCTCACAGCCAGAACCTACTGCCGGAGTGCAAAACCATCGGAGTTATGGCTGGAGCCTTCCATAAGCCCACTGAGTCTCCCAGCTTGCTGCCTGTGCCTGGGACTCCAGCTGGCCCGACTCAAGAGCATGTTGGGCGGGAGGGGACGCTTTGGGTGGAACAAAGATGGTTACTCAGCTCTGTTCATTCAACGGAGGACATAGGAAGAGAAGGAGAAATGTGGAGGTACAGAACGAGGCATTTTAGTCATTGCAGGAAAATAGACACATGCTGAGGGCGAGTGTTGGGCTAGAGTGACAGCGAGAAGGAGGAAGACAGGGTCAGGGAGCCAGCTTTGGAGAACTTGAGAGGGGCCGTCAGGGAGAAGCCCCACAGGCCTCTTTAGCTAGATTCCCAGGCATTAGCAGCAGGAAAGGAGGAGGAGGTAAGAGGACTGAGTGCCCTAAGGGAGGAGGGTCAGAATCGGGATCCGAGTAGGGAGAATGCACCAGGGCTGAGGAACAGTGGTTGCAACTCCTAAGTCTCTCAGCTGATTCCCCAACAGAGGAGAGACAAGGTTGGAGGCGCAGGTAGTAAATGGAGCCCCTTCGCCAGAGGCGAGGTGCTCTCTCTTCCATCTCCTTGAGAGACTGTAGGAGGGTGGGGAAGTCAAATGCAGTGGGCCACCTTCCCATGATTTTATCAAACAGTCGACGAGAAGTAAGGTTAGAATTAGTGGTAGAAAGGGAAATGCCTGCTGATACTAGGATAATGGCTCTGGCGGGCTGCTTGGTTGACTTCCGTTTTTGAGTTTGATTTCATTTCTTTTCATTTGAGGAAGGTTGAACATGACTGTGTGTGTGTTTGCCCTCAATAAAGCATTTTGTGGCTTACGTGATCTCATTTACCATGAATATATCACTCCCAGATATTAGGTTGGAGCTTCAAGTAAAAGATTTATCAGTTGGTTTTTCCTCTTTAGAAGAGAGAAAATTAAGCCAGCCAGGATTCATATCTGATGGTGGATAGGCAGATGAGATACTGCCTCAGTTGCTATTTCCAGGAGAAGCAGCAGATCCTTCTGGACTCCTCAGTGTGTGTTTGTGAAGTAAATGTGTGCGTGTAAATTCATCTGAGCATGTTGCTTGTATCTATATGTGTGTCTTCCATATCAGAAAGAGGTAGAAATAGGATCGGGCAAGAGTGAGATACACGCTTCCAGGGGCTTCTAAGAAGCTTGAGGCCCCAGACCCGTGACTCAGATCCCAGTTTCCCTATGGGTCAAGAAGGCCAGATCTGGCTCAGATTATGGCTGAGGACTGGGAGCCACAAAGAAGCCACAGATGCCCAACTGGCCTTGAAAAATACAGAAAAAGAATTGCTGAGAGATCTGTGCTACTGAAGGCAGGGGAGAAGGGAGGGTCTTTAGAATTTGAGATTCCTTTCGGTTGTGTGGGCCCAGAACCTGTAAATTAGGTGGCAAGGACCCACCTGGGACCTGGACTGTAGGGAAGAACAAGAAGGATGAGAGGATTGCAGATTTGTATGGTAGAGCCCTCTGTCCCGACCCCCAACACCTCCAGACCAGAAGGACTCTTAGTGGTTCCTACCTGCCCTGTGGGTGCAAAGGGTGGGTGTTCAGTGTAAGGTAGCTTCCTTAAGAGACCAGCTCACTGTGGGGAGAAATAGCCATCCCATCTGGAGCAGCTTCTGTGGGTTCCCTTTCTGTTTGGGTGGAGACAGCTGAGCCGCTACCCCCACAGGCCCCAACAATCGGTGACAATAGGAAAATATCCAGGGCACACCTTCATCTCTCGAGGTGAGAAAAAAAGATGCTGAGAAATCGGCCTGGGGTTCAGAGAGTGCTGTTGAGAGCGGGCAGTTTAAAGGGGAAGAAAATTGGCGAATTTCACTGGTCAATTTCACTTCATTTCGTTCAATTTCGTTCAATTTCATTCCTTTTCATCCGGCGCCGGGAGGCCCGAGGCCACAAGAAGGGGGAGGGGTCTTTCCGGACAGAATTTACCCCATCTTGCAGATTTACTTTCTATGGCTGAGAACAGCCTTGATTCTCAAACTTTGACATACGTCTTTCAGCCACGGCTAGGGGCAGGGATTTTATTTTACTGAAGGGCATTTGGTTTGGGTGATCGAGGCACATCGGTGAACCTCTCCCTACTTCTCTCTTGCAGCCCAATTAAAGTGGTTAATTCTTTTCACCGCCGATTCCTCCCCATCTTTCTTTTCTCCTGGGGCTCCCCGGACCACCCAGGAGCCGGAGTTGAGGTGGGGGCGGACACTTCCCCTCCATATCCAATTTGTTCTCGCCACAGCGGGCGCGTCTTCGTGGTTACAAAGCGCTTTTCCCCTGATGACTTTTTTCCCCTTTTCAAAAACACTTCTCTCTCTCCCCTTCAACTAGCAACCCTCCCCAGGCCCACCCCTCCTCCCTCTCCGCTCGGGTTTATTTAAACTTCGCCTCCTCCAGAGCCGCCGTAGCGCGCACTTAATGAAGTTGAAGGCTCGGTGAGCCCGGGTGAAGAGGGTTTGGAATCCGTTGAAAGGGGCGTTTTTGTGACACTGATTGGGGCGGGGGTGGGGGCGGTCGCGGACCAGACAATGACCGATCAGGCGGGTTTTCCTTCGCATAGGGTCAGGCGAATAAAGGCGCCGACGCTGTTTAAACGAGGGACCTTGCAAGAGAAAGGGAGAAAAGATTTTGAGTGTGGAGCGTGCCTCGTAGGATTTCGAGCGGTTGGAGCAGGCAGCTCGCGTAGGGTTTTTACGGACGGGATTCGGAATTTAATTCATACCCCGCGCGTACCGCCAAAGAAAAGAGAGGCGAGTTTGGGTTTGTGCGTAAATTATTACGATACGTGGTTCCAAAGGTTGTCTAGGCTAAGGACTGGAGATGTGTCCAGGAGGACCAACCGGGATGATGAGACCCAGCTCACATTTGTCCTCGGGGCTGGCGCTCTGAGATTTATGGAGAAACTGTGAAAGAGACCTTGAGGTGGGCAGAGGTCCTACAGGATAATTCAGCCTCCTAAGCTTTGCGTCTATCAGGGTATTTGAGAGCAAAACAAATGTTAACTGGAGTTTCGGAGCCTGATGATTCTGTTCTTTAAGGTCGGATAGACCCGTACCACCGTAGAAAGCTGTAGGGAGGACAGAGGTTCCTAGCTCAAGTTTCCGCAACTAATTTTTCCGCGACCTGGTGGGCGCGGCGCAGCGCGGGGCGGAGCGGGCACCGCCTCCTTTCCTAGCCGACTGAGCGGTGCGGGCCAGACGCTGCGGCCGCGCGGGAGGCCGAGACGCTTCGGACCGCTGCGAAGCCAGACGGTTTCCTCCGGTGCCTGCGCCCCCGGGTTGCCCTGGGCGCCGACATCCTTGGGGTTGTTTCCCATCCGCGCTGGGTTCCTAGCCCGGAGTCCCCGGTCTCCGCCAAGCGCTCTCTTTTCGCTCCACACGGACTCAGAGCGGAAGTCGCTCGCTGTCTGCGTCTTCGCGTTGCTCCTTGCGGCGGGGGTCTACGCCGGGTGGCCTCCTGCCGGCCACGGACAGCCTCCTCCCCGCAATTTCGTACTCCTGGAGGGGGTCGACAGGGTCCTGGTCTTCACCCCCGCCCTCCAGCTCTTCGGAAATGCGCGGCTGATGAGGGGTACGCAGCGGACCCCGCGGGAGCGGCTGCGGAGATGCGAATAGTTGCCGCTACAGGGGTCTCGCGCGTTTCGCCTTAGGAAGCGGGGGCCCTGTAGGTCTGAGCTGTTTCCCCGATGCTGGAAAATCTCCTTAGACTGGTCTCACTTGCGGGTCATTTCTTTCTACGCAGGCAGAAGTATCGTTGGAATTGCGGTTGGACGGATTTTAGGACTGGAAAAGACAAATTATTGGGGGAAACAATATATTTAAATCCGTCCCTTTGATTCTGTCCCTTCCTAAAAATCACACTGCCTTGAAAAGCATATTTCATATGATCTGTGTAGACACTGCCAAATAGTGTGTGTGTGGAGGGGTGGGGGGTGCTGAGGTATAGGAGTGGGGCTTATTGTCCACGTTAATTCCTGCCACTTACAGAGTGCCCTCGCTTTGCACCCCTTTACCCCGGCAGGTGTCGGTGCTCCTAGGACTCCTTGACTTAGATGACCCATCCCATTCGGATGCAAGATGTGTTGGGTCCCTGCTGGGTGTGGGGCGATCCCCCACCCCCTGCAGCCTACTTTGGTCCTTCCCTGCCCGCGGGGTCGCCTCTTCTCCTGGGCCCTGTGGGTTCACATCTCGAGGTGCAGAGTTCTCTGCAAATGTTTCCATCTTTATGGGCCAGTTCTGGCTTCCCCAAGAGTCACTCCAGTCAGAGAGGGCCACTGGTGAGGTTATTGCTTAAATTAGCCTCAGAGCTAGAAGGCAGGAGTCAGTTTCTGCGCTGGAGCAGAAGGGACCAGGCCGCGATCGCACCGCGGATCAGTTTCGGAGTCTCGGAGTGGACCCAAAGACCTGGACTCCCTGTACGAGGAGTCGGATCCCAGGGCTTGGAGGGCTGGCTTTTCGCCCAGTTCCCAACGTCCTGGCGGCTCTGGCCAGTCAGGCTTTGTGGAGCCCCAGGCAAGCGGGAGGATCGGGGACCATTCTGCGTGTCCTTTTGCAAACGCATGGGTCTTCGATATAGCAATGCGAGGGCAGATGGACTGCTAGGCCGCTTCCGGGTTCTGATCCACTCCGGGCAGCAGCTCTGGCTTCTGATCTGCATACCCTGCACCTCCGTCCCTCCGTTCCTCTGTTGATCACCTGAAGATTGTGAGGCCAGCGTCAGGGCTTAGTCTGTGTCCAAGAACAGTTTTCCTGCCTGAGGAGTTACCTGGTAAGGATCAAACTGGGGCAAGTTAATTTGCCTCCAGTCCTGGCGATCGCTTTCCTCTCTGGCTTCCTCCTTCTTTCCACAGATATTTATTGAGCACCTACTGTGTGCTGGGCATCGTGCCAGAGATACAAACAAGGAATATCTGCCTAGCATCATTACACTCAAACTAACTTAAGTAGTTGAGAAGAAAAGACAGGCAAAACAAATGATTATCACCATATTTGAGGTAAAAAAAAAGTTTGGTGTTTTAAGAGTTAAGGATGGTAGTTCTATTTTATGATGAGGATACCAGGTATCACAGCCCAGGGTGGGTATGTGCTTTTTGATATTTGGGGTCTGTGACTGTGTATATGTTTGTGTGTGAGAGAGGACCTGAACACATCAGTGTGCATGGGTGACTGTGCTTGGGGAGGAATATTTGTGAGTGACTCTGTGTGCTAACATATACATTTGTGACTGTATCAGTTTGAGTCCAAGCGTGTGGTCCCCCCTTCTTGGGTGGCTGACACAGAGGCTGGAGGGGTGTGGGTGTGGAGGACTGGGGTGAAAGGGTTAGGAATGGGTCTCTGCAGGAGTGTAGAGAAGGAGGCCTCAGTTTTAAGCCTCTTTTCCTATTCTTTGAGCAAAGGCAGGGGCCATCCATCTTCTCCCGACTTCCTTCCCCACTGCTGACAAGGCTGGGAATGCGGAGCACCCAGTGAGGGTGCTGAGAGGCACAGTGACTTGACCAACAGTGGAGCAGGCTGGTCTCCTCCTGGCGCTCCTGCTTCCTCCCTTTCCTGCTGGTGTGTAGCCCTCTTAGCCTGCCTTCGGTTCAGGATGGCTCCAGGTTGTTCTAGAGTAGCCAAGAGGCTCCATTGTCTGGCCTCCGACCTGCTCTCATGCTAGGTGCTGTGGGCCTCCTTCCCTCCAGCCTCCACCTAGGGCCTAGGTCTGTGGTCCTGGGGAACTTTGGAGCCTCCCCTTCCATTCCCAGGAAACTATCCTTCTGCAGCCAGGGGGTGGGTGCAGTCTGTGGAGCCAGGAACACCGGAGTTTGCAAGGTTTTCAAGTCTAACATTGAGCTGATGGGCAAACAGGTCTGGAGGAGGGGTAAGGGAGGGATTTGCCCAAGGTTGCTCAGCAGGATGCTGGTGTAAAGTTGGAGCCTGCTGCCTCTCTGCACCAGCATTGATAACTGAAGCATTAGGCTAGATATTTTGAGGAAACTAAAAATCTCCCTTTATACTCTAGGGAAACCTCAAGTGTTGTCTGGGCTATGGATTGCTTCTGAATCTTCCTTCCTTCCCAGAGGCAGGATGTGAGCATAGCTGAGATCCAGGTGTGGGAGAACGGTCAATTATCCAGATAAATCAGGGCATGAAATCGGTTGCCCTAAAGTGAATGAGGTGCTGGCAGCAGTGAGGAGGAGTGTGGGGGGTGTGGGTGAGCAGTGGCATTGTGCGCTCAGCCGCACTCTCAGTTCCTGGGCCTGGGAAGGCAGCCCAGTCCTTCCCCAGCCTCAGGCTGTGCAGAAGGTTGGGCACCAGCTTGGCTTTGAAGAAGGAGTTGGGGGGGGGGGTCAGAGTTTTCCTGTCAATCACCTCTTTCCCTTCAGTTTTCCCAGGCAGTGGCATCCTTCATTCCCTACTTCTGGGAGTCTGTTGTTGGTGAATCAGCCGGCCCACCTGGCTGTTCCAAGCCTTGCTTCCTGTGCCCCATCGGACTCTAAACTTTTTAGGCAGTGGTGAATAAATGAAGAAAATCAAGAAAATGGGGGCCATCTGGGCCTGAGGCAGCCCTGGCTGGAGCCATTCCTTCCTGGTCAGGAGGTGTTGGCTGAGCTTCTGGGCTTTGAGAGGTAGAGATCTGGGGGAGTGTTGGCCTGTGTGTGTGTGTGTGTGTGTGTGTGTGTGTGTGTGTGTGTGTGTGGCAGGGATGGGTGGGGGGAGGGTGTTAGAGAGTGTGTGCGCGAGAGGCATGCAGCAATAAGGATTCTGAGTTATACT
Organism: Callorhinus ursinus; assembly: GCF_003265705.2. Classification (NCBI taxonomy): domain Eukaryota; kingdom Metazoa; phylum Chordata; class Mammalia; order Carnivora; family Otariidae; genus Callorhinus; species Callorhinus ursinus. The sequence goes on along the minus strand of NW_027397071.1, from coordinate 64,569,120 downwards.
TAGCCTGGAAGGTACCAGAGATCTGGTGCCTCTTTCCTCCTCCTTCTTAGTCTTCATTTTAGTACCTGCCCTGTGATGATTAATTACCTAATACTGGCAGCTGAGAAGGGGAGGAGGAGAGAGGAGTCGTGATTCCAGCCAGGGTGCTGACTCTCTTGTGATATTGGGCCAGTAGTTCTCACCCTCACCGAACCTCAGTTTCTCTGTCTGAGAAATGGAGCTAGAATATGCTAGTCTGGACCCAGCTTCTGAGTCCAGGGTCAGTAGCTCCGCCCAGCTGCTCCCTCTAGTTTGCTGGAGTTCTCACTCCTCCTTGGCTCTCTCTGCAGCAAGGGTACAGGATGGGACAGTACTAGCCCACCACAGGTTCTGCTGGGACTCCAGAGACACAGACCAGGTGGCTGTCTCCTTGGGGCTTCAGCTACAAGGGGCAGGGGAAGGACTTGGCTCCCTCCTTTCTTGACCCCAGGGGCTTCCACCCAAGACCCTGGGATTTCTCCTCCTCTGGCAGGGCCAGAGACAGGTGGCCAAGGGTCCGTGGATGCCTCAGTTCCGCTGTTCTGCACGAAGCTGTCTCCTTTGTGGAAGATCGGGAGTGTGGGTGAATGTGAAGGTGGCTTCCCACCTGGCAGCCCACTGAGCTCTCAGCCCTGTCTGATGTGTGTCTGGCACAGGGATGGGGTGGCACGGAGTAGAAGGTTCTTGTCCCTGTTCCCTCTGTCCCCCCTTTTTCTGGAAACCTCTGGGGGAATTTTCAAGTGTTTAGGGGGAGGCAAGAGAGGCAGGGCACTGCACAGGAGCTGGAGACCTGGAACGTGTGCAGGTGGTGGTGTAGGGAGAACAGTCCTAAAGCCAGAGTGGGGAAGGGACTGTGGAGAACCCCCTCCCCAGTGTCCCTGCCCAAGGCCCAAACTGGAGAACTGCAGATTTTGTGGCGTTGTAGTAGAAGCACCCAAAAGCCTGGCAGGTGTCTGAGGGGCCGGATGGCTGTTCCCAGAGACACATCCGAAGAGTGGGTGTCGGCAGACAGACTTAGAAGAATGGGCAGGGCCGGAAGGGAGGGGCCAGGCTCTGTTGTCGCTTCCCCTGGAGCTGGGGCCGGACGTGTCACCTCTGCGCTTGTACCTAGGATTCTTGCTCTCAGAAGCGTTCGCGCACCCACTTGCATTCTGTGAGCAGAAAGAGCTCCAAAGAATATTGCAAAGAATATTCAGAAGCAGAAGAAACTCCTGAAAGGCGAAGCCGGAGACCAAGTCCGCGAGGCTCCCTGACCGAGGCTCCCTGACCGAGGGCGAGAGGAGCGAGGTTCCAGAAACCCTGCCCGACCCGGATCCCGAGCGCCGGCGGGGCCCTGCCACCTGGGGGCGCCGCTGGCCCCAAAGTACCTGGAGCGTCTGGGGCGCTAACCGCGCTGACCCCGCCCCGCCCGGGTCTGACCCTCCCTTAGAGGCTGGTTCTGCAAACCAGGACGCTCTAGCTCCAGAGTCGGCCGGCCTCTGGCTAAAAGGGATGACCCCACGCTCACCGGGGCGGCTCAGCTTTGAGCCGGCCTGACTCTGCGCTCCAGGCGTGATCCTAAACTGCCGGGGGCCGGGGGCGGAGGGGGGGGGTCCATCTCGTGCCACCTCCTGCTAGCGGATGCGCTTGGGCTAACCCGGCTGGCTCTGTGCTCTCGCTCTTAGGGCTTACCGGCAGAGGTTAGATGCCAAGACTGTCCAGTCCTTGTTGGAAGTCCCCTAGATCTGGCGCCAAAGCAGGGCTCCCCGCTCCCCCCCCCCCCACTGGTCGCCGCTCCATCGCTCCTACCCCCTGGCCCTTTAGGCCAGTTCTGGGACTTGCGTTTGAAGAGAAAGCTGCGCGTGTTTGGCAGCCCTGAGACAAGGAGCTTACAAGACCGAGAAGGGGGCTGAGGGTGGGGAAGGAGGGTTTGTAGAGGGAACTGATTCTGAGGAGACTGGGGCATCCTGGGGACCAGGGCCATGCCTTTCTGTGTCTGTGTTCCCAGGCCGGGAACAAGCCTGGCTGCACCCCGCCGCCTTCCATATACACTGGCAGCTCTGTCTTGGGGCAACTCCACCCTCTCTTGGGCCCAGTGTCCCCATCGGGGAAATGACATGAGCTCATCACCAGGCTGCCCTCATCTGCTGGAATGTCCTTCCACCCTTCTACCTACATCCACCTGTCAGTCTCAATTCCTTTCAGGAGTCTTTTATGACTGCTTTGTGCCTGGTCTCTGCCCTGCACTGAGGATACTGTGCTAAATAAAACAGATGTTGTTCCTGGCCTCAGGGTGGTGATCATCTAGAAGAGGAGAGGAAGAGACACACAGATGCGTATCTAATTAAAAGGGTAATATGGGCTTTGAGGGAAGAATAGCTAGGGCTTTGATTTAGAAGAGCTGAAGAATGTAATTTGGAGGTGAAACGCTCCTCAACTCTGCTAGCCTGGAACCTGTTGGGACAGTAGCCATAAACTCAAACTCCATCCTGTTCAACTCAGATTCCAGGTAACAGAGCTCTGACTATTGGGATTGTTGGTCACGGCAGCTCAGGGAGCCAGAGTTCACAGCCATCGTCCATCCCAGAGAGCTCTTTGAACACCACCAGGTGGGGTTCACCCTATATTCTGACACCCTGGGCATCTTTAGACTTCTTTTCTTCTCCCCAGGCCCTTGGAGTTGGAAGAGGCAGTCTGCCTCTTAAGAGTAGGGTATGGAAGCCAGGCTGGCTTTGGGATATGAGATCCCTTCAATTCTGAAATCTCTTTACCTAGCATGGCTTCTGGCACAATAAATAGCTGTTCATTAAAAGAATGATTCTAGGAGTCTATGAGTCTACCCTTTGATAAGCCCAAGAGCCAGTGATTCTCTGTTTCGTGCTTCTGCTTGTCCCTTCACCCCGTTTCTATTTGGTTCACTCCCAGCTCAGGTGTCACCTCCTTCAGGAAGCCTTCCCTCTCCTCTGCATCCTATTCCCCAAGCCTGGGCTTAGAGCCTGTCCTCTGGGCTCCTGCCACCCCTGGAGCTTTTAAAGAATTTATCATGGCATATTACTTTCTGCTTACTGTTCCACCTCCCTCACCAGACTGGGAGCTCCTTGAGGGCAGGAGATGAATCTAGTGCATCCCACTGTTCCCAGCACACAGCACAAGGCCTGGCACATGAGTAAATGAATCAACCATGGAAGTGTTTCTAGAGTGGGTCACATTCCCAGAGACAAGCAGAGTTAATATTATTCAGAAGTCTGATCCTTAATAGAGCAGTAATGGTCTCTGGTGCCCAGGGTGGCAAGGAGAGGGAGTGTGCACAGTAGTACCCAGGGCAGGATCTGGGGGCCTTGAACCCCAGTGTAGTAAGATATCCTGAAGGGAGGACGGGCCTTTACTCAAGGTCAGTTCATCCCCATTACAAAAGGATCTTGGGCTGTTCAGCACCCTCTCCCGCCATCCCCAGTCTCTTACAGAGCAGTGTCTGTCCAGGAAGCAGGGCTGGGCTTCCAGAGCTGCACAGAGAAGATGAGTGCTCCCAGAGCTCCCAAGGGCAGAGGCTCCAAATGCTTACTGGGGGTGGGGCAGGCTGGGAGAGGAAGGGGGATGGGTGGAGGGCGTGGCTTTCAAGGTTGTGGACAAAGAGGGGACTCAGCTGGGACCCACCGGAGGTATCTTCCAGTGGGGTCCAGAGGACACATCTTGTTTTTAACTCCTTCTTGACTTCTAGTCTCATCTGGCTACCCAAACGGCAGAGACCTAGAGGATGAGATATTTTGGTGTAAAATGCAGATTGGGCAGAAATAATCTCTGAGAAGGGCACTCACAGCCTCAATGTGGGAAAGCACTCACCGCCCCCCGTCACATATTTTCCTTGAACATGCTGACTCTGTGTGCACCTGGACCAAGCTGAGGGAATAGAGGTGAATTAGACACACCGTTCTCTGACCACCCACCTGCCTCCCATGCAGCAAGTATTTACTGGCCCTGTTGGGGCTGGGCACCCCTGGACTGGGCTCACTGTAGGAGTGGGGTGTAGGTGGGGAACAGAGAGGGAATTTATGCAACTGCCTACCCTTGGAGAAGCTCACAGTCTGATGTGGCTGGTGCTTGGTGCTTCCGGTCAGGTCCAATAAATTCTGTGAGGGGAGAGGAGGCCCAGGAGACTTCCTGGAGGAAGTGGCATTTGAGCTGGGCCTTAAAGGTTTGGGAGAATTGCTACAGTAGAAGGTTGGGTGTGAGGGAAGGGCATCCTGGGAATTCCATCCTTTGTGAACAGTGAACTTAGGCTGAGAGGTCTATCCTGTGTTCCTACTGTGGTCACAAGGATTCCCCTCTTTATTATAAGTGTTCTCAAAGTCTTAGTAGTCTTAGGAGTTTAACAAATAAAGATTTTTTAATCCCTCTCATAATCCAAATGCTGGTGGTGGGAGTGGGTGGGGGATACTTTGTTCCATACAATCATTCAGAGACCCAAGGCCTTCTCTCTTGGGGTGCCATCATTTTCTAGGGGAGGAGTTCCCATCTCTTTTGTGCCATGGATCCCCTTGGGCAGACTAGTGAAGCCTCCGAACCCCTAAGATTAAGGATTTGTCAATGCATAAAATCCAGTTCATAGGACTACAAAAGAAACCAATTATATTATAGTTCAAGTATCAAAATATTTTTAAGTTTTGTGATATAATAGTATGTGTGATAAAACAATGGAATACATTTTGACCTGATAATAACATAACAAGTTAAATAAAAAAATTGCACTGGGGTTAACAGTACAATTTCAAAGTGTTCTTAGTATAAATGACCTTTTGATATTTCTGCAACAACTTAACACGGTGTAGAAAAATACCTGCAATTTCTGTGGGTGGCAAAATTACAGGTACAGGGAAAACTGCTGTGGTTTTTGGCCTCCCTTCATAATTGAGTAAAATGCTGAATTTCAGTTCAGAGCTATGTCAAAATAAAGATAAATTTTTTGCCAGCTAAATTTATGGAACTTCCATGTACCAGATTCTACCATTGACCCCTTGTGGGTTGTGGACCCTGGTCCTAGGTCCTTGGCATCCTCCATGGATCTTCTAAATGCAGAGGAGGAGAGCGATCAGGAAATTCTGGGGGAGAGTTTTTTTTTTAGAGGGCCCGGTCTACAGGTGACAGATATCACTTCTGACCAATTTCCTTGGCCAGAACCCAACCATATGGCTTCACCCAACTCTAAGGGACACTGGGAAATAGTCTCTAGCTGTGTGTGCAGGAGGAAAGGAATAGGGAAAGGGATAAACTCCCATTTGTCATACTTCTATCCCTGGGTAAGGTCACCTGAAATTAAACGCAGCAGATGCTTAGTAAGTAAATGAGTTGAGCAGCTGAATGGAGGACTTTTCTTTCCCTAGGGTTCTCTTGCCCTCTTCTTGCTTCTGTCTTCATTCCTCTCTCCACCTGTCTGTCCTGCAGTTGGTCTGTCAGGGATTTTCCCCTCTCAGCCACCTCACATCCTCTGTGGGATGAAGCAGGACACAGAAGCATATGTAAGTATTAATAATAAAATCTCCATGTTGGCAGATAACCGCTCGCTGTCATCTCCATCCTGGGTCCTATGACTTCTCCCCTTCTGGCAATCTTGAAAAATGAGGAGGCTCAGAGACCTCCCTAGAAAGCCTTTCCATCCCCACAGTCTTATTTCGTTCTCAGAGGGCCTTGAGATGGGCATTTGCAGCCTCTGTTTTCCAGAGGAGACTCAGGGAAGTCTCATGGCTGTTGCAGGTCTGCCCTGTACATAGCAGGAGGACTTGAACTCCGATCTTCTGGCACCAGGGGGCCATCTGCTCACTTGCCCCCACTCAGGTTTGCTTTTCCTTCTCTCCCACCGGCTTCCTGCTTCTCACTGGGTCTGCAGCCGGGTCCTGCTGCGGGGTCGGCTGAGGGAGGTACGCTCACCTGTGCCCCTGCCCTGCACAGCCCAGGGGCCTCCGGGGAAGGTGTCCTTGAGGACTGGCAGCAGCTTAGAGGCACATTGGACAGGACCTGCTTTTCCTCAGTGGCTTGTGAAAGCTGTGGGAGTGACCCTGGCCCTGAGTCCTTACCTGGCTCCTGCTGTAAGAGTTCCTGTCCCTGAAGCTGTTAGCACAGCTTAGGTCTCCTGTGGGCTCAGTTTTCTCATCCCGAGGACTCAGACATCCTTTCTACCCTCCCTCCTTCTTCCCTGTCTTTCTTTCCCTGTTGAGCCTTTTGGCCTATCTCTGTGCCCAGTCTGAAATCAGCTCAGGCTCGCTGTGGTGTCTACACCCATGGGCTCTCCTAGGCGCCCCTACCTCAGAACCTCCCTGGAGAGGGCTAAGGCTGATCCCTGTCCCCATAGACACGAGGACCCAGAGGGCCTCAGAGGGGCTGGAGACCTGTGTCCTCCTCAGACCCCTGATCGGTCAGCTTCCAGTGCTCTGGGCCATCTCCTTGCTGATTACGGATGAGGCCACGTTCCTGAATGTATTCTCCCTTGGGCTGATGGGCCCCATTTCTTCCTCTGCCCTCAGAGCCCTCATTCCCTCTCATTTTCCTGCCTTTTCTCCTGCTCCCTTGCCGCGTTCACAACCGCCCCCTCTCCATGGCTACATTCACGGAGGGTGGTGTGGGGATCTGGTTTCCATGATGTGTTTGCTCTTGGCTAGTTAAGCGGAGGGCAGCCCCATGCTGCAAAGGCTCCCTGGGGAGAGGGCCAGCAACAGAGCCAAAGTGCCGGGTCTGCTTTGTACAAACAGACACATAGAGGCAGATGTGCTAGTGTGACTCAACTCCTATCCTGCTCCCTGGCATACACGGGCATAGGGTCAAGGATTCAGGTACATGCCCCAGGATGAATTTTCAAACATGCGCAGACGTAGAGAGAACAATGAATTTCCCTATATATCCACCACTTAGGTAAAACAATGATCAGATACACGTACATCCTGGTGACAGTTGCGTTTAGCACAAGTAAGTGAAGATACATATTCAGTATTTTTCCGGTTACAGTCATGCAGAGCTGAGTGTGTGGATAGTTTCCCCATAAATAATTATGCGGGGAGAACATATTTTGTGGGAATATATATGGGACAGGCACGACGAGCGACTGGTCCCGTGTGCCTTCTGCTTTACACGGAATATCCTCAGCTGTTATCTTTGTAGTGTCTTGGGTGTGGATGGCAGGAGGTGTGTGCATGGGGTGGGCTGGGAGTCCACTGCACATCATGTGTGTTGGGGGGGGTGCGTTCTGAACAGTGAACTCGGATCATTTCGTGGCGAAAATTGCACGTGAGGAGTTGTCTGTGTGTGATGGCGTATTTGGCGTGTGTGCACATGTGTGCATGGTGGGGCCAGCAGGAGAGGTGTGCAAGCGTCAGGAGCAGCCGAGAGGCAGCCAGCCTGGCTCTTGGGAGAGACACTCATGTATGAAGAGCTCAGTGCTCAAAAGCGGCTGGTTAACAGCTTGAGCATCAAATTATAGCCCACGTGGCCAGAGGTGGCAGCGGTCGCTGGTTGCTGTAAATACTTCACTGCAATTGACAACAGCTTGTGGAGGGCTAAGTGAGATAGGGAGGGGGCAGAAGGAGGGGCAGTGCCTCCCGAGGGGACCCTCTGCCCCGCAGTCCTGTCTCTGCTGGATGGAGTGCCGGTGGGGAGGGGGCGTGGGGCATGCAGCAGGGGCTCTGTGATGGGGTGGGCTTCGGAGCGAGGCTGGTTCTCATAATCCATCATTTACAGCTGGGTAACCTCGGGCATAATGACTTACCTACTCTGTGCCTCAGTTTCTCTATCTGAAAAAAACAACCAACCAATAGAGATCATAATACCCTGTAAGATCTTTGTGGGAATTATAGGAAGCGCTTTTCCTTTCACCTGGAAGCCCTTGTTGTGGTTATACAGGCATTAGCTTTTATTACCCTGTGCAGGATAATGCACGGGAATTAACACAGTGTCTCTCACGTAGGAAGCCCTCAATAAATGTTAGCGAATGTTGTTAGCCTATTGCTATTGTCTTCGTAAGCTTAGACCCATAGCTGGAGATACCACAGCCCTTCCAAATATGCATGGAAAAAAGGCTTCCCAGAGGGCAGCCAGTGGGTCTTTGTGGGTTTTCAGAGAAGACGCTTTTTCGTCTCCAGTCTTTCAGGGAATCCTGCTGGACAGGATCTGAGAGAGTCTGCCCAGGGAGCTCTCTCCGTAGATCTGCTGCCTTCATTAGTGCCTTGAAAAGTCATGTGTAAATGGGTTTCTGCAAACTCAACCCCTTTTAAAATGCACTAGCAGGGCTGGGGGCTTAAAGGGACCCTGTGGTGAATTCTTTTGTAAAGCACAGAATTTCCTGAATGTGTCTCTTTTGTGAAGTACTTATCTTTATAAAGTAGTCATAGTCAGGATTTCATGAGTGCCTACTATGTGCCAAGTACTCAACGTCTATTACTTAATTATAGCTTTACAAGAAGCCTGTGGGGCGACAATATCCTAATTGTCCAAAAGAAGAAATCTATGCACAGAGAGTATCACACACTTACCCAGAGTCACACAGCTAGAGCGTGGAGGAGCTGGGATGGGAACCTGGCTCATGCACCTTCTGCGCGTGCCCTCCCCTTCCCCCTTCTCCCCTTCCCTTCTCCCTCCCTCCCTCCCTTCCCTCTTTTTTCTGCAGCCACACAAGAGCCTTTATTTTGCATATACTACAAAGAGGGTAGTTCTAAGCCTGATGTAATCAGTGGTCCTAAACCACAAAGACTTCAACAGTGTTTAAAAAGTAGAAGCAGTAGCTGTAAGAAACCTCTGAATCTGGGGGAACGCTTGCTAAGAGCTTTTTCTTATGAGCGTTTTCAAACGTATGCAGAAGTAGAGAGAACAGTACAACCAACCCCCATCTACACTCACCTTCAGGTTTAATAGCTATCGAGACTTGACTTCATCTAGCCTCTACTGTTTTTGAGATCCTGTTTTAATTTTGGGAAAGAGGGATTGATGCGTTATCTGCACTGGTATTCTGATCACCCACTGAACTATATATACCCTTGCAGGTGTTTGTTTTTATTCAGAAGAACTGGGTATATTATCATATACTGAATTTTCCTGCATTTCTATGGAAAGTTATCACACGATCCTTCTAGGTCTTGCCATTGCACTGCTTTTATTGTGGGTGTCCCCCTGCACCATGTTCAGCGTTTCCTGGTTAATCCACCGGAGGAAGGAGGTTCCCGGCGAGATGGAAGGGACCAAGTTCCCCGGCAGCCCATTCTTCATGGCTCAAGACATTGGCTGGTCACCAGACCATTTGCTTTCTTTTGTGAGGATGCAGTGAATCTCTCTGTTCCTTCTCCTCAAGTCAATAATCATGAGAACAATTAATAATAATGATTGTGACCTTCTAGATCTTCCCATTCTCCAGAAGGACCTCTTTCTGAATGCTCTGTGAGTGGTCCTATTTCTCTTCCAATTATTGGCTTTTGTATTTTGATTTGCCCATGAGAAGTCCTGCCGGTGGTGACAGTGGCAACTGTGCCCTGGGCGGGTACCCAGCTGACAGCAGCAGGAGGGAGTCCTTCCATCTTAGAGGAAGCCGGGGCTTCCAGCTGTGTCCCGCTCCTCCGTGACATCTGGAACTTTGGTCACAGGTCTGTTGGATGATTCTTGAGCGCTCTCTGCCTGTAGATATGGGTGTGGAGGGTTCCCAACACAAGGCTACTGAGGGAGGTGCGTCCTCGGACCGTGAGACCTGCCCTTCTGATGTGAGAACCCAGTGCCCTGCCACCTGGGACAGTGGCTGCTAAAGCAATGAGCTGAGTAGAGCAGATGATCCTGGGCGTGGCAGAGGGCTGCCCGGGCACACCTCCCCGCCGCTGCCAGGGTGGTCATCTCGTGGGATTGTCGTAGGAGAGGAGGGTGGGCTGGCTGCAACACTACACCACCCCTTCTCTCAGCAACAAAGACTTCTCTCTGTCCCACCAGCTCACATGCCCCTCAGTTCTGTTTCAGACAGGACCAGGGCGGGGCGGGGGGCAGGTAGCCTCCCCTGAGGCAGTAATGCCCCAGGACAATCCAACAGTTTCTTCAAGAATTTTGAGGCACGAGGATTGCATCTTGGACTCAATTTTCATTATCTTTGTGAGATACCGTCCCCTCCTTGGCTTGTCATAATTACAGAATTTGATTTAGCTTTCTCCTCCTTTTACTCTAGAACGAACACTGCCTTACCCTGATGTGGCCTTTTCCTCACTGAGTTTACCTTGTCCTACCAATTTATCTTTGAACAAGAGTCATTAATAAAAACATTTTCATTGTTCCAATTCCGGAACCCTTTTGGGGGCAGGAAATGGCAGGATGATTTTTGCTGCCTGAAGCTGGGTCTGTTCACCACACAATGTTTTGTCTGTTAAGCAACCCACATACACATTATTAAAAAGATATCAAAAAACTAAGATCATAGTTCTGAGAAAAATTTAAAAAATTGAAAATGATCTGATTTTAATCATAAGAATGACCCTGCTCAGCACAGACTTCTAGATCTGTGCAGTTAACATTGAGACATTTAAGGCTTGACCAGCAGCACATTGCAACATCAGACGGGCCCTATAAGCATCATGGCTTCACTGGTGTGCTTCCAAAACTTGCTAAGACATGGAACGCACAGAACATCATGGTCTCTGTATGGCACACGGGACTAAGTGGAAAGAGACTGTGGTCAGAGGCCCCACGGCTGTGAGGATCAGGGATTACATCCACTGTGTAAGTGCAGTGATGAGATTCAGAACAGGGCTGCTCATGGAGAGGGTCCACCTAAACCAGCATGGGCGGGGCGGGGGGGGGGAACGGGGTAAGTTCAGAGGGAGTAATTGCATCTGATAGGGGATTCTGGAAGATTCCCCAGAGGAGGTGGGCATTGGCTGAAAACCTTAAAGATCTGCGAGAATCTCATAAATGGAGATGGTGGTGGAAGTGGAGAGACTGACATTATTATTGAGAGCCACCAGGCAATGGTAGTGGGGCCCTTGGCAGAGGGGGTGTGAGCAGAGGTGGAACAGGGAAGCTTCTCACCATTCGTAATTGTGCAATTGCTTTTTTAAAAAATGATTTTATTTATTTATTAGAGAGAGAGAGCGCGCACGCGACCGAGTGCAAGTTGGGGGAGGGGCAGAGGGAGAAGGAAACACTATCTTGAGCAGACTCCACACTGAGCACAGAGCCCCATACAGGGCTCGATCTCACGACCCTGAGGTCATGACCTGAGCTGAGATCAAGAGTCGGACGCTTAACTGACTGAGTCTCCCAGGCACTCCTGTGCCATTGCTTTGTAATGACTCTTTTGAGGGCAGCGAACCCACCTGCCTTCTTCATCACGGTCTCCCCAGCCCTGCAGCACATAGTAGGTAGTAGTCAGGCTTGACGAGTACTTGTCTCCAGCAGGGCCTTGAAGGATGGGAGATTTGGATGCAGGGAGAGGAGAAGGGAGGGCCGTCCTGGAGGGGAAGCCGTGTGGGCAAAGGCACGGAGGTAGGAAAGCATGAAGCATGTGTTGACATCAATGAGGAGCCTGGTTTGTCTGGAAAAAAGGGTTTGTGCCAGGGAGTTGTGGGCGATGAGGTTGGAAGGTGGGCAGGAATGCTACATTTTCCAGGTTGGAGTTGAGGCTGCGACAGTAATTCCCTGCAGAAGGGCAGGGGAAAGGCTGGGGCAGCAGAGGGGTTTGCTGCGTGGCACACGGCAGGATGGGGTGGGTGGGCAGGGGGCTGTGGCCACCTCCATGAGGTTCTGTCCAGCCCCTCACTCTTCCAGTGTTATGCAACTGGAGTTGAGGAAAGGGCCAAAAATGTCACTTTTTTCTATGGGCAGACATACACACACACACGTGTGCTCGTGCGCACACGCACACGCATCAATCCTAAGAATGATTTTGTTTTCCATTTGTCAAGAGCCGGAAATGGGCTGAAGGTATAAAGTTCAGAACTGGCAGGGCCGGAGGGCCGACAGGAGAAGGAATGAGGATCTTTAAGTTTCCTAAGCTGTGGCAAGAGCCAGGAGCTGGGAAGAAAAGAGAGTTTCCATGAAGCGTCCGGCGGCCTGTGGAAGGCTACGTGGAGTTTCTGCAGGAGGCTGTGCTCTCTCCGAGGCTGTGGCTGGGCGGGGTGTAGGCATTTCTGCCCATCAAGCTCCTCTGGGGGCTTGGGAAGATGAGGCCCTGCAAGCCAGGGCTGGAAGACACACAGTCACATTCTGACCCCACGGCCGGCCAGCCTTCTGACCTTGAGCAAGTTACTGGGACTCTGGTGCCTCCTTTTCTTTGTAGAGCAAGAGTGACAACATCTACCTCCCAGAGGTAGGACAATGACACGAGTTCACACCTAGAACGATTCATGTGGCGAGTGCTCAATAAATGTTAGTTATTATGAGTGTTCTTTTTTTGATTTATTATTATTTTTTAATGATTGTTCTTATTGAGATAAATGGACGTCAGAGAAGAAAGGTATGTGATGAGCTTCCTTACATACACTCAGGTACAGCTGGGATCAGAATGGCTGCCGTTAGGCATTACGAAAAGGCTAACTCACTTTCCGTATACTCTGATGAAGGGGTCAGGGAGGAGTGGCATCTTTCTAGAGAACAGTTTCCTAAGAATGACCTAAAGGTGTTTAAAAAGTTGATCCTTAAATTTGTAGCTATTCAGAAGCTCGGGTGTCTGGATGAGTGTGTTCATCAAAGGTCTGAGATGGCTGAGGTTTCACTGTATATCTATTTAGGTACGTGGCAGTTGGACACACATGCTAACCAAAAATTGAACGTCAGCCCTGTCCACACCAGGAAGATGTCACACAAAAGTGTGTTTGTTCTGCAACGTGGAGACCACCAGGTGTTGGCTCGGCGGGTAGCTGGCTAGCTGTGTCCAGCCCAGTTACCTGGTGTCCGTGGGTCTCCCTTTCCTCCCCTGTGAGGCAAGGATGAGGGTCCGCACTCAGGATGATGACGGTGACAGGAATGATGGTTCACACGGACTAGCACAACAGGAAGTGCCCCTGTCGAATTTTGAAACACTAAACTTCTCTCAATCCCTGAGAATAGTTTTTTTTCAAGCTTTAGTGTTCTGACCTTATTAAATAAGTAATTCTTTTTCACTGTAAAAACATTAAAATCTACCACGAGCCAAGAGAAGAAAATGAAAAATCTGCTTAATGTAATTACGTCATATACCTTTACCTTTAACAGATGTATTGTGGGTGACAATTTGCATTTCATTCCGTTCTCATCAGAGCACCATGGGGTAGGAGGGACTGGGGTTATTAAATTTGTGTTATATGCAAAGAAATCAAGGCCCAGAGAGGTTCCTGACTTGACTGAGGTCACACAGCTAACCTCGTTTCTTGTGGATGGAGGAGACCTGTCTCCCTCCCAATGAGGCCAGGCAAGCTGGGGAATGTGGGCAGCGGGGCTCGCTGACTGGGAAGCCTGGGGAAGAGGCAGAGGGGAAGGCGGCCAAGCTGGCCCAAGATGTGCAGAAGGACACGCGACCTCCTGCGGGAGCTGTCATGTGGTGCAGCCTCCTCCCTCCAGCTGTGGGTGTGCCTTTCCAGAGCACGGGCCCTGGTCACCCCTTACTGGCTCATCTTTACCCCTGGGATGTTCCCAGGATGGGAAGATTTTCAGGTAGATGGAGTAGACGGAAGGAAGGGGAAGAGGCAGGTCCCTCAGGTGGCAAGAACGGCACAAATGGAAGTACAGACAGGGCAACCTCCGAATCAGTGGGCCCCTAACTGAATTTATAATGTCCCAGCTCCATGTGCCCTCAGCCTCCTCTACCTCGCTCACCAAACTGCGCCTCCTCTGACGTGCTTGTCTCGGCGAAGGACACCAGTCTTCGCCTAAGTGTAGGTGTAACCTCCTCCAGGAAGCCCCCCCCCCCCCCCGCAGTGCACTCTGCCGAGCTCTGGTTGCATCAGACTCACCTGGACTGGCACCTCTGTGTGGCTTCTGTCTAAGGTGTGTGCGCGCGCCTCTTGTCCCTTCATGTGCCCTTGTCACTCACTCACTCCGCCCTCGTGCTCTCCTCAGCCTGACCCAGAGGGTGCCTGCGCATCAGACCTGTGCTGTCACTGGCTGGCTGTGGACTGAGCCAGGCTGACGGCCACTCCCGGATCCTCCGGGACGACACCTCTGACAGGTATTCCATTCTGTTGTCACACCGTCCCTAGAGCCGGAGTTCGCCGAGTGTGCTGGGTTTCACTTCAGGAAATCCTGTGCCTATGGCTCTTCAGCCTCCAGCTGAGGCAGTTACAAGTGTCAAACCTGAGCTTCACATCTCTGAGAAAGTCCAGTGAAACAAAGCGAAGAGGTAGGCATTCTTTGCAAATTAAGAGTTATCTTCAAAGATGAACTTTTGTGGGGCCCCTGGGTGGCTCAGTGGGTTAAGGGTCTGCCTTCGGCTCAGGTCCTGATCCCAGGGTCCTGGGATCGAGCCCCGCATCGGGCTCCCTGCTCGGTGGGGAGCCTGCTTCTCCCTCTCCCTCTGCAGCTCCCCCTGCTTGTGCTCTCTGTCACATAAATAAGATCCTTATTAAAAAAAGATGAACTTTTGTTATCACCACTGTCATTCATAGGATCTCCACATCTCCCTCAAGGTGAGGAATTGTCTTCCCTACCAATCTTCACTTTTCCTAGGTCTCCTTATGGATGAGTAAGCGCCTCTCCCTCACCCAGGCCATCCGCTTGCCCACCTTCAGCTCCTCAGGCAGCCTGCTTTCCTCCCTTCCTTCCTTCCCTCCTTTCTTCCACCATCTATGCTGATCTCTCCACCAGCAACCAGCCATTCACCAATTTAATTCAGCCGATATTTATAAAAATAATACGCTAGATAATTGATCAAACTTTCCATCCGTCTGTCCATCCATCATCCATCCATCCACCCGTCAACTCATCCTTTACCAGTTCTTTTCCCTATCATTTCTTCACCTCAGCCACCCCAATCTCCCTAGCCTTCCAATTTAGAAGTGTCCCTTTGAACCCGTAGGTTGCGTCTACAAAGCATCTGTAACCTTTTCCAGCTCAGAGGGTTTTTTTCTGGCCTCTGCAGGTTGTCCTTGTACTAGGCACCCCCTTGGCCTGGTTTGCTTTCCCGAGGTTCAGTCTTACTGTCTGTTTCTTGAATTCTCCCTCTGCGTGGCCTTTTGGTATTTTATCCACACCGTTGTGCCGTGTCTCAGATCGTTTCCTCTGGCTGGAGTGTTCTTCCCTGCGCCCTCTGCTGCTAGCGACCTTCTGTGTATCCTTCAGGACACTCAGTTCAAATGTCACCCTTTCATGACACTGTCTCTTCCACGGCTCTCCACATCACCTTTCCCACTGAATTAATAGTCCCCTCCTCTGTGCTCCTCCAACAATTTGTATGTCTCCCTAACACAGCACTCACCACTCTGAATTTTAATTAATTGCTTGCTTCTCTGTCTCCCTGGCTGGAGGGAGCTTGCTTAGCCCGTCACTGCATTCCTGGCTCCTGGCACAAAGCATCTGTCCATCTGCCTGTCATTATCGCCGCCTGGCCATCCTTGGTCATCTGTGTATCTCTTATCTATCATTTTCTACTTAGCAATCATTTAGCGTCTCTCTCTCTCTCCTGTCTGTCTATGTGTCTCTCTTCACCACCAGCATCTTCTATTCATCTATCTCCTTTGTGGAATGAGAAACTAAATCCTGCTGTGGGCAGGCAGCCTCTGTCCCTCACCATGGTCTCCCCTTACCTGTTCACATCTTACTCTTCCTTGAAAACTGTACTTGCTTCACGGAATCTTCCTTGAGTTGGCTGTCCCAGCCAGGATTCCCACTCCCTTGTCTAATTGCCGGTGATTTGCTGAAGGTGCGATGGAGAGGGGTGTGGGGAGAGGAGGCATGCGGAGACCAGCCGGCACCTCCCCATCCACCCTCCCCACCGCCTTGGGCGCTGTCGTAGCTCTGTGTCTTCGTACAGGACCCTGGCCAGGCTGGCATGCTTGATCCTCGGGAAGCCAGCCCCCAACCCATTCCGCAGGCGACTTGGGCAGGCTAAGAGAGGAGACTTCAGCGGGGCTGAGACAAGAGAGGAGACTTCAGAGGGGCTGGTATCTTCTAGGACCGGACAGACCTAGAGAACTGTCCCAGAGAAGGCTCAGGCTAAGGGACTTATGTAAATCAGAAGCAAACTGAATGCAAATATTATGCAAATATACACATGGTTCTCCTGATTGCTTCTTTCAGTGGGAGGAGGCCCTTGGCAAGCCTTTTGCCTGGGTCACTGGGAACAGGGTGAGCAGGGACCCTTCCCTCCCTGCCCCGCAAGGCCACCTCTATCTGTGACTACAGCTACAGATGTTGTTTCTGTGGTGAGTGTGTGAGCTAGGGTTCCCATCACCCTCTCCTTAGAGCTGGGCTGGCTCACACCTCCCTTCTCAGACTGCGGGCTCCCTGAGGGAAAGCAGGGGCAGGAATGCTGAGGTTGGCTTATCTCCTGGTTTGCAGCTAAGGCCTGTGAGGATGCATATGGGAGGGGATCCTTCTCCATGGCTGTCTCAGCCAGCAGGGAAGGGTCTCAGTCCTTTCAGTGAGGTCAAACAGGGCTAGCTGTGTGAAGCAGGAAGGTGAGGGGCAAGGAGCTGGACAGGGCGGGATGTCCCCGTCCCTAGAAAGAACAAGATGAATTGAGTATCTAAGAGAGTAGAAGCGATTCTGGTCACACAGAAGGTATGTTTTTAAGGTTTGGAAAATACAGTAAAGAAGAACGGAGGGGAAGTGGAGTTTCCAACCATGACTTCTTTTTTATTAAATTTTACTTACTTATTTGACAGAGCTAGAGGAAGACAGAGAGAGAGCACAAGCAGGGGAGTGGGAGCGGGAGAGGGAAAAGCAGGCTCCTCACTGAGCAGGGAGCCCAACTGAGGGCTTGGTCCCAGGACCTGGGCTCATGACCTGAGCCAAAGACAGACATTCAACCGACTGAGCCCCCTAGGTGCCCCTCCAATCATGACTTTTAAATAAAGAGATTAAAAATTGGTCACTCCTTGATGGTCAGTGGTTCACTGGGGTGAGGGCAGCTGGAATTTACCTCTAGTACTCCACTTATCGTTCATTCATTCATTCAAGGTCTTACTGAATACTGGGTCTGGCGTTTGCTAGTTGCTAGATATCACTTTATCAATCTTAACTCTACTCTGTAATTCTATTAAAATGGCCAATTCCTATACACATGGCACAAGGCCGGGCACATAGAGCTCATGGGGCATTTCTTGACTCAACATACAAACTCACTGAACTCACTTCATATTTTCCTTATTTTGCTTTGAAATTGTGTAGCTCAGTTTGGCCAACCTTTTCCTATTGAGTGCTGGGGAGATACTGACCAGACCCAGGGTAAGACACACCATCAGAAAAGGGACAGACAGTGTGCTCAGATAGAGGCCACCCTGGGCTCTGCTGGGGCAGGTGGTGGGGGCAGACTCTGTCCCAACCCAGGCATCAGGTTGTGATTTGCTGAAGGAGGTGATGGCCCTGAGATGCATCTCTTGAAGTGTATGGGGGTTATCCACGTGAGGAGAATGGAGAAAGACATTCCTGGCCGAGGGAACAGCAAGTGGAAAGGCAGAAAGGTGGCAGTGAGGAATGGGGAATCCACCAAACAGCTGAGAGTTATTAGGGTATGAAGCGGAGGAGGTGCAGAGATGGCCACAGCTCCTGTCAGGCCATGGAAGTGGCCTTGTCTCCTTCTTCAAGGCTGTGGGGGAGGCACTGGCACATTCGGCAGGGGGAAGATCTGATCAGACTTGGGTTTTAGCCCAGTCCCCTTGCCATGTGAGACAGTGCCTTTAGAAGCCCCTGCAGTGCCCCTGGCAAGTTGCCTGGGCTGGGGTGGCAGCATGTGCGTGCGTGTGTGTGCGCGCGCGCGTGTGCGTGTGCGTGCGTGTGTGTGTAGGGAATGGGTGGGTCTGTGAGCTCGCTGGAGTTTGAACTGACAGGACTCGGGGACCCACCGGGTGTGTGGTGTAAGGCAGAGAGCTGGGAGAAAGCCGCTTTCCAGCTGAGGTGATTGGCAGGACAGCAGGGAACCCTGAGGAGGCACATGATGTGTTCAGTGCTATGGTGCTGAGCTTGAGGTGTTGTGGGACATCTGGAGGGGAGGCCTCTCATCTGGGCCTCATCTGAGCCTCTCTAGACTAGAGAGGGAGATTCAGAAGGGGGCAGGACAGCATGGCACCGAAGCATTGGGGGTGTCTGAGGCAGAGTGGGCTTTGGGAATGGGGTGATTCCTAGTCCTCTCGACTCACTGTCTTCTGGTTATGGGAGCTGCAGCTTCACCTGTGGAATCCTGTTCCTTTATGCCTCTACTGTCCCCATAGCTCATACTCCCAGAGAGGAGGAAAAACCCCAGGGAAGGAGGCAGAATGAATCTTGAACTTCTTGGTTTGGAGTTTATAGCAGAATCCCATTTTGTTTATTCCACATGCAAGCACGTGCACGTGCGTGCACACGCACGCACACATATACACACGAAAAGAAAAAAAATGATTGTTTTTCCTGAGGGGAGAAAAGCTCGGGCCATTTCCATAAAAAGGTCCACCTCCTCCCCTGACTGAGCTGGAGAGCAGGCTCCTTGGCACAGCCTGGCTCATGGTCTGAGTGTAAATGAGTCAGTCCCCACTGGCTCCCTCCATAATCCAGGGCATGTCTTTAATTAAGGGGACAATTGCTTTGGCTCAGGGTCTTGGGGATTCCAGCCAACAGGTCCACCCCCCTGGCAGATCCACAATGTCCTGTAAGTCTTTTCTCAGCCTGGCTCAGAGTGAGGCCTCTTTCCTTTTTTTACCAGGAGGGACAAGATGTGGGCAAACTGGAGTGAGAGATGGGGGAGGAACCACCTTATACAATCATGTCTGACCATGAGGGAGTATTTCTCTACAAATCTGGGGTTGGCAAGAGCAGAGCCATGCGGCACCAGAGCCCTTGACATCTGTATCTTTCAATTCTAGAAATGTGCAGGGGCCAAGCCCTCAATTTACAGGGGCCCAGGAGGGAAGGTTCTTCTTATTTTTTTTATGTTTTAAATTAAAAAAAAAAGATTATTTATTTATTTATTTGACAGTGAGAGAGCGTGAGCACAGATCGAAGCAGAGGGAGAAGCAGGCTCCCCACCGAGGGGGGAGCCCGATGCGGGGCTCGATCCCAGGACCCTGGGATCATGACCTGAGCCGAAGGCAGATGCTTAATGACTGAGCCACCCAGGCGCCCAGGGAAGGCTCTTCTTAAAGTGACATAGAAAGCCAGTGATGGGACTCAGATGCTAGAATTCTGAGCTTGTGTTTAGTTCACTGGCTTCTGTGTCCAGTGGGCATCCATCCTGAGGAACAAATGGGTGATGAGAAGAGGCAGGCCTGGGCCTCTGGGCTCAGTGCGTAGCAGGCGACCTCCGCACAGTTGTGGTCACACTGCAGGAGTTTCTTTTTCTCGTTTTTCCAAACTGGGCTGCTTGTGTGGATGGAGCCTCCGTCTGTGGTTCAGTACTGCGAATTTTTCTGCTCCCTGGAAGCAGAGTCTTAGGAAGCCTTTGTCATTCACAAAGGCCGCTGGCGCTGGAGTTGCCGTGTTAGGGTTCCCAGGGACCCTCAAGTCTGGGAGGGATGCCGAGGCTGAGTGGATGGCTGTGAGGTCTGCGAACCGGATGGAGGGAGGGCTGGGCATTTCCTGGGCCTGCTGGCTCCTGGATTGTCCCCGGCAAAGAGGAGCAGGGCCCTGACACCCAGGATCCATGGGGAAAGGGGAAGACTGGGGGGCCTGGAGCATTCCTCAAAGGGCTGAATCTCCTCACTCTCACTCCTCAAGGACAACTGAACGCCGGGGACACAGGCCTGCTGGGTGCAGGGAGGGTTGTGGCCCCACATATCTGCTTTCCTGCAGCTAAGCCAATACCCGAGTCCCTTCTAAAGGGCAACAGATGTACTATGGTGAGGGGTCCAGAAAGCAGCGACAAGACCCCATATCATGAGCACAATGTGAGGCCCACGGGATTTGAGTAGCAGCAGGGCCTGACAGGAAGTGGGGCCCTGAGGCTTCCTGACCTCCTGTGCCTTGGGGATGGCTCCTTCCACAGCCTGGGGAACCTGGCACCTTGGCACTTGGCATGTTCCTCCTCCCAGGTCTTCTCGTCCAGGGACATCCTGCAGACTGTACGGTAGAAGGTGGGCCTAGGTCAGAGCAGGCCTAGTGGCCTGGATTGTTGGGAATACTGTGTGTGTGTGTGTGTGTGTGTGTGTGTGTGTGTGTGTGTGTGTGT
>NW_027397071.1:64512266-64548835 GCF_003265705.2 Callorhinus ursinus | reverse complement strand
TGTGTGTGTGTGTGTGTGTGTGTGTGTGTGTGTGTGTGTGTGTGTGTGTGAGTGATAGGGGGACGAGTCTCACCTCTCAGCCTCTTCAGGATTGTATGTAGAATTAAGGTTAAGGGTGTAAGATCTGGGGCTAGATTACCCAGCTTCAAATGCTGGCTCTGCCACTTCCTAGTTACATAATATTGGGCAAGTCACTCCACTTCTCTGTGGCCCAGTTTCCTCATCAGTGAAATGGGGATGACCTACCTTATGGGGTTGTTGTGAGGACTGAATTCACGAGAACGCTGGCATCTAGTAAGAGTCTAATAAATGCTCGATCTCGTTTGCATTATTTTATACAATACTTCCTGGTGGTCGATCTTATGTGTCTTAGGCTCGGGTGAGTGGCAGCTCCACAAAAGTTCACGGCTTTCACTGCATTTCAGAGGAGGCCTGGGTCTGGGGGCAGCGTGGTCCAGCAGAGCAAGTCCAGGCTTATGCATCCAGGCAGACCTGGGTTCAAAGCCATTTATAAGGCATGTGACCTTGGTTAAATGACCTCACATCTCTGCACCTCAGTTTTCCCAACTGTAACATGGGGACAAATCTTATCTCATGGAGAAATTGTGGGAATTAGTTGAGAGAACATATGGAAGTTCCTGGCTTGGCACCTGCTAAGCCATAGCCTCTTGGTGGATAATGTGGTTTTGTTCCTTTTTGCTGTTCAGAATGGCCATGACAAAATAGAATTTTCACTCAACCTATTTTTCTTTGCCTGCACTGACTGTTTGGATGGCAGTGATAATCACAGCAGTAATAGTCGTAGCCCCATGTCTGGTAGCATGTTGATGGCACACCGTTCATACACATCACCTATCATCACGTGTGAAGGCAGGTTGTGAAGTATGGGACCTCAGTACCCTCACTTTTAAAGATGAGGAAACTGAACCACCTGGAGACAAGGCACCAGGCACGTTCTGTAGAGGGAGACCCTTTCCAGCCAAGCAGAAGTTAGGCTCACTTCACGCTGGGGGCCCTCTGTGCTTATGCAAATGGCTGAGTGCTAATCGCTTTGCTAATAGGAAACATGCAGGAAGATAGGATCTGCAGCAAAGCGGAAAGGCCTTCCTGAAAAGCGGAGCTGGGAGAAGCCCTAGAAAAATCTGGGAAGATGATAAGGCGCTGCCCTGAGAACTTGCAGCCCTGTGTGTTGGGGGGGCGGTGGGGGGTGGGTGGGCAGAGTGAGTCTAAGGGAGATGCGTTAACTGGCTGCTTTGGGCCTGGAGCCCTGTGGAGAGCAGGATCCCACTTTCAGAGCCGGGCCTGCTTGCCAAGCAGCCTACCACAGAATTCCTTTTTGCTTTGCCCTGATGGGGTCCTCATGCCACCTTCTCCTAGGAGGAGAGGTCAGTATAAGAGCATCTGGGCTCTGGAGCCAGATTGCCTGGGTTCAAATCCAATTTCTTCCACTTACTTGCTGTGTGATCTTGGGCAAGTGACTCAACCTCTCTGTGCTACAGTTTCCTCATCTGTAAACTCGGGATGTTATATGTTAGTAATGATATTGCAGTAAGGATTAAGTAAATTAATCCATGTCAGGTGCTTTGAAGAGCAGCTGAGACATAACAAGTACTGGATAAGTGATAGATGTTGTTGTTGTATATTTATTATATTATTTTTATTTCTTAAAGATAATACAATTTCTCCAAGTCTTTCCCTTGTTTAAACTCCTTCCATAGTGCCCCATTGCCTTCAAGCCCAAGAGCATCCTCCGTGCTGTGCTCTACATCTGGCCCCTGTTCTCTCTTTGTCACTCCCTCATCCACTCCCCTTTGGTCACCCAGATGACCTGTGTTTTCCTGAAGGTATCATGCTCTTACCTCTGGCTCTTTGTATATTTGGTTTCCTTGGCTCAGAGTTGCCCCTTCCAAAGGGTGGACCCTGCCCCCCACCATGTGCTTGGCTGTCACCAAGGAAACTTGATTTCTGATGCCCATCAGTTTTTGATGCCCACACCTGGGTCCTTGTGGCCTCCTGTGTCCCACTGTCCCAGTCCTTACCACCCTGTGGTGATTGTTCAGGATTTGTGGTCCCCACTGGGCTGGGTCACCTCTCTGTACCCAGTGTACGGGGCAAATCCTGACCCAGAGGAGGTTTAATACATAATATTTGTTGAGTGGCTCTAGATGGGGACACAGACAAGTACGCCAAGTTGTCCGTCCCGAGGTCCTGTGAGCTTCTACAGAAGAACCGACACAGTCTGAGAACACGGAAGTTGGATCGGTGGTGAAGGGTGGTGGTTATAAGAACGGGCTCTCAAGGCCAACAGATGGGGCTTAGAGTATTGGCCCAACTACTTGTGCACTGTGTGACTAAGGGCAAATTGTGTAGCCTGCCAAAACTTCAATTTCTTCCTTGGTAAATAGGGATAATAATAGACACTTGAGCATGAAACAAAATAATGACGTAGGTACTTTATACCACGTCTGGCGCTTGGTAAAGGCCATTACACGGTGACCGTCTACTTCACCGTCACTATGATCCGAGCCTGCAGCTGCACGTGCTGCCCCCCGCACCTGCTGCCCCTGCAGCTGCTGCCCCCCGCACCTGCTGCCGGTACACCTACCCCCACGGCCTGGAGACAGCAGCCAGAGGCGCAGACTGCTTGCGCAGGTAGGAAATCATCGCTGGGCCCTGCCTCTCACACTGTCCTTGAGGAGAAGCTGCCTGGAAATTGATAGTGGAGACTGGACCCGCTGGGTGATCGGATATCTCACTGTCTGCCCTGTAGGAATGACCCAAACATTTCCAAAGATCTCTTCTGGCGTTTGGATTCTGAAGCCTGGTCCCATGTCTTTTAGGATTTTGTCTTCCTCTGTCTAGGATTCTACTGTGTGATTAAAGCCGCCTTGCCTACAGACAAGTGCTGACATTCATTCATTCACCTGCCACGTGCGGAGCACCTGCTCTGTGCCGGAGCTGGAGATCCCAAGCCTGACTGATGCTGGGGGCCGGCCCTCGGACTGCTCACAGTCTGCAGGGGCAGACAGAGATGTAAGCAGGAAGGTAAAGAGGGAGGTGGCAGGGATCATGAAGGGGTCAGATACCTGATAGCCCTGAGCCCTTTCTCTGTGTCAGAAGCCACACTAAGGGGTCTCCGTGTGGAATGCTGTTCGGTACTTAGAAGAGCCCTGCGGGTAAGTGTGAGTGTTAGACTCATTTGAATTCATTTCCTGTTGCTGCTGTAACAACAAACGGGTTCGTTTGGTAATCCACAAATTTAGTGGCTTAAAACAACACCAAATTATTATCTTACAGTTCTGGAGTCAGAAGTCCAAAACCATCTTTGCTGGACTGAGGTCAAGGTGTTGGCAGGGCCGGGGCTTGCTAGAGGCCATGAAGGCAGAATCCAGCTCCCTGCCTTTTGAGCTCATAGAGAGAGGCTGCCCGCATTTCGCTGCTCCTGGTGCTGGCCTCACTTAGTCTCTGCTCCTGCCACCGCATCTCCCCCTCGGAGCCTCGGGCCTCCCTCTTCTAGGGATCCTTGGGACCGTGTTGGGCCCACCCAGATGATCCAGGATTGTCTCCTCACCTAAAAATCCTGAAGTTAATCACACCTGCAAAGTCCCTTTTACTACATAAGGTGACATATTCACAGCTTCCAGGGATTAGGATGCAGACACAGCCGTCTCCGTGGGGGGCGTTCTTCAGCCCCCCAGCTGGTGTCACAGATGAGAAAACCTGGGTTTATGAAGGTTAAGGGATTTGCCTTGATCGTTCAGCCAGTAACTGGCAAAGCCAGCACTCCCTGGGGTCAGGCCTCAAGCTCTTATCTCAAAACAAGAAGTTGCCCGGAGGTGGTGATCCTTGAACCGGGTTTTGAAGAACACATCGGAGTTAAAAGGTGCGGCAGGTAGAGGAATGGTGTGGGCAAGAGTTTTGGGGTGAAAATAAACGAGGCACCGGTTGGTTTGGGGGCCCTACACTGCTCTGATTGGCGGCAGTGAGAGGGGGGCGAGAGGGTGGGCGTTACCTGGATGTTTGGGCTCAAACCCCCTCCCCTCTCTGAACCTCAATTTCCAGGCAAGAGAAGCAGTGGGCCAGCTCTTCTGCTGTGACTGTGAGTCTGCCTTCGCCCTCCCACCCGCCCCTCGCCCCCAAGGCCCCTGCCCCCTCTCTGCTGGGCCTGGTCCCATCCATCCCTGGCCAGAATCGAGGGTTGGATGGACCCCCCTCCCCCACATCTAGGACAGCGACGGTTTCCAAATATCTGTCTGTTGAAATAATGTTCTCCGGGTGCTGGGCCTCCCTCCCTCACATTCCTGGGCGAGCCTGCCTGTTTGGCTTGCTCGGACAAATATTGACTTTCTCTGTCCTTCTCACTCTGGGTCTGTTTAAAAGGCATCAATCTTTGCCGGGGTGTGAGCTCCCTCTCTGTAACCTGTGGCCTCTGAGGTCCTGTCCGGGCAGGGACTGGTGGGGAGGGGCTCGCTGGCCCCAGGGACACCCCCTTCTTACTTGGCTGCAGAGAGAGGCTTTTAGTGGAGTGCTGGCACCGGTCAGGTGCCTTCCATCCATCTTAGCGGCCCTAGTTATCGAGTGTCTACCTCATCCACCATAGCGGGGCAGGCCTGTGGCGGCGTGGCAGAAACAGGGACCCCCCCCCGCATCCACCCTTCTCCAGACTTCACAACAACCAGGAAGGAGAGCTATGGGATCCTCTGTCAGGAACCCTGCAGACTCTGCCTTCAAAAGTGTGTTCATAGTCCACTCACTTCTCAGCCTCCGCTGCTACCATCCGCGTCTGACACACCATCGTCTTGCTCCGGATTCTTAAATGACCCTCCAGACTGGTTTCTTTGCCCCTGCTCCTGTTCCCTCACTCTGGCCTCAACGGTGGAGCCAGAATGATCCGTTAAAATGGCTCTGGGATCATGCCCTTCCTGTGCCCCCAGCCCTCCAGCGGCTCCCAGCCACTCGGAGACAAAGTATGATGCTTACGGGGCTGAGAAGCCGGCCGTCCCTCGCCCTCCCCCACCGACCTCCCCTCCTCCTCACTCACTGGACGCTCTGGCTTCCTGGTTGTGCCTCAGCCCAAGAAACCTAGCACCTACTGTTCCTTCTGCCTGGAACAGTTTCCTCAGGGTCTGGCAGACGTCCTCCCACGCCTCTTTGTTGTTTCTGCCCAAAGGTTTCACCTTTTCAGTGAGCCCTTTCCCGGACAGTCCCAGGTCCCCCACTTCCCTGCCCCGACTTTATCGTCTCCATAGCACCCCCTACGTGCCATCTAGCCCATCTAGCGCATGGTCCATGGATTTCCACCGCCTCTTTTGTGTGTCATCTGTCTCTCTTGAGGGCAGGGTCTTCTGTCTGTTTTACTTGCAGTGCCCAAGGGAACCTGTGCGTCTCCACTTTGCCGACGCGAGCCCGTGGGGTTGTTAGGGTGATAGCTAATGTCGATTCTGTGCTCTCTGAGCACCCAACGTCCGCTCACTCAGTAATGCTCGCAGCAACCATCCATAAGGTGGACACAGTTCTGTCCCTCTTTTATAGATGAAGAAACTGAGGCACCAGGTGATGTAGGGTCTGTCCCGGCTGTACTGCCCCCAAGTCCATCTCTCCACCCTGCCACACTGCATCCGACCGGAGTGCTTTCGTGGGCCACAACATGGCTGTGGGGCCAGGGGGGTGAGCTGGTGTCCAAGCCCATGAACCTTCGCCACACCCCTCCCCACCTGGTCTCTCCACCTGTCGCCAGGACTCAGCTGTGCACAAGCTGGCAGACCCTGCTTGGTCCCTCTTATCCCGTGGCATTTGGGCAGGCCCCTTTTTGTCTTCAGCTCCTCCCGGCTTCCAGCCCCCCTCTCTCTGTCTCTCTGTCTCTCTCTGTCTGCGTCTCTGTCCCTGTCTCGCTATCTCTCCCAGAAGCACTGCTCCCCATCCTGCTGCCCTGGGAGTTCCCATTAGACCCCCTCTCCCTCCTCTCCTTTGCTCAGAGCTCCCAGATCTTGGCTAGCCTCCTTCCTGGCCTTGTGTCGTCTGGCTCAGGAAACCCACTGCCACTCACTTCCCTCCTCCCTCAACGAAGGGCTGCCCCCCTAATTTCCCCTGCCAATCCTTGTGGCACCCACCTCTCCTTTTGGGATGCCTTCTCCTATTTTCTCAGTCTAGCCCAACCTCCTACTCCTATTTTATTTTGAAAAATTTTGAAGAACAGAGAAATGGTAAGAATCATCAGCCAACCTCCCTCTACCCTTCCTGTGGATTCACCCACCGCCATTAAGGTATTCTCTCTCCTCCCCTCCCTCCTTCCCCCTTCCCTCCTCCCCTCTCCCCCACCATCTGTGAGTAAATACCAGCCCTCATCCCTCAGACTTCAGTATGTAACTCTTAGAAAAAGGACATTCTCTTACGTGACCGCAATATAATTGTTGCCCTGGAATTTTAACCTTGATACCATACTATTATCTAATACTTAGGCCACATTCACATTTTCCCAATTTGCTAAATGATGTCCTCTAGAACATTTTATTGTAGTTGTCATGTCTCTTCAGCCTCCTTTAATCTAGAATAGTTTCCCAGCCTTCTTTTTTGTCATCTTTCATGACATCGACATTTTTTGAGGAGTCTAGATCAATTATTTAGTGACATGTCCCCTGCTTTGGATTTGTCTGAGTGTTTCCTCATGATTTGAATCAGGTTAACTATTTTTGGCAGGGGTACTCCCATCCCCACCCCCAGCCTCTGCCTCTCTCTTTCTGGATCACCCCACCCACATTGCTGCCCCAGCCTTTGCCCTTGACCTCACCAAATCCTGCCAGTGCTTCTCCACCCATCTCCAGCCCCATCCCAGCCCCACCTAGCAGATAATCAACAAGTTCTGCTCCGGCACCAACGAATGGCGTGGGAGGAGTGGAGAGGCCACCCTGCCCTGTCCACTAGGATGATGAGGGAACCAGGGACTTTTCCCTTGGAGAGGCTCAGGAAGTGATGGTTTGTTCCTCAGACAGGTTTTAGCAGCAGAACCTTCTGTTCAGACACATGGAAAAGCAATGAACACTGGTCCTGCTGTTACCGAGGAGGCGTGTGTATGTGCACATGTGTGTGCATGCGTGCATGTGTGTATGCGTGTATGCATACGTGTGTGCTTCTCTGTGTACATATACGACTATGTTCTTGGACTTGAGTTCTGAAGTTCCAGCCACTCAGGTTCCCTCTCTGCTCCAGAATGTCCCCTGGAGATTTTCATAGAGCTTTGGGGTTCCACCGATCCAAGGAAACTGAATCCCACAAACATCCATGAGATTTACTGTGTGTTGAGCCTGGTGCTAGGCCCCAGGGAAGAAGGACTGAAAGTGGTATAAGCACATTGGCTTTGGAGTCCTGTAGATCTGGTCTCCAGTCCCTGCCCTGTTGCCTTCTGGCTGTGTGGTCCTGGGCAAGTTACTCAACCTCTTTAAGCCTTGGCTTCCTAATCTGTAAAATGGGCATCATAATGAGTATCTATCTCTGGGCATTCCTTGTGAAGATGAAATGTAGAAATGCTCTTGCAGGCCTGGCACATAGTAGGTGGATACCTCCAGGGGGAGTGAGGAGAGCAGGAAGGGGTTCCTTGGGCTGGGATGTGGAGCCCCCCCCCCCCCCGCCCCATACCGCCCTCTGGCAGGTTGAGGAACTTACTGTCAGAACAGTTGTTTCTGATACACAGAAGGCTCATTGCTTTCCCTTCCAAGCCTGTCATTCTGTGGTGGGTAATCAAGTGGGGCTTTGATGGTAGATGCAGTGGATTAGGGCCGGGGGAGTTTCCAGGCCCGGCCCTTGGCAGTGACTTTGGCAGGAGAGACTGTTAGTGCTGAGGGAGGGAGCAGGGAGACAGGGAACCCTAATTCACATCAGCCTCTGCCTTGGACTTTACCCATCCTGTGCTTGGAGACCACACCAGCTTGTCCAGATGTGGGAGAGGAATTGGTCCTGTGGCTCAGCAGTTGGAGGAGTCTGAGTTCTAGTCCTGGCTCAGCCACCAACTCTGTGTGAAGCAGGGTGTCACTGCTTGGCTCCCAGAACATTTCTCTCATCTATATGTGTGTGTGTGTTGAATTCATTTATTCATTCATCAATATTAATTGAGCACCTACTATGTACTGGGTGCTGGAAATAGTGATGAACAATAGAGAAAAGATCCTAGCCCTTACAGAACTTACATTCTTTTTTTTTTTTTTTAAAGATTTATTTATTTATTAGAGAGAGAGAGAGAGATCATGGCGGGGGGAGTGGGAGGGTGCAGAGGGAGAGAGAGAATCTCAAGCAGACTCTCCATTGAGTGCGGAGCCCGGCGTAGGGCTCACACTCACGACCCTGAGATCATGACCTGAGCGAAAATCAAGAGTTGGACGTTTAACTGACTGAGCCACTTGGGCACCCCAGAACTTACATTCTAATGGGAAAGATAGACAAATAAGTACAGGTGAACAACACAGGTGTGAACTGCATGGGTCCACTTATATGTGGATTTATTCCCATAAACACAGTATGGTAATGTAAATGTATTTTATCTTCCTTATGATTTTCTTAATAACTTTTTTCTCTAGCTTACTTTATTGTAAGACTATAGTACATAATACATGTAACATACAAAAAATGTGTTAATAGACTATTTATGTTATTGGTAAGACTTCCAGTCAACAGTAGGCTATTGATTAAATTCTGGGGGATTCCAAAGTTACATTGGGATTTTTGGCTACAGACAGGGGGCAGGGGTGTCAGCACCTCTTCCCTCTATGTTGTTCAAGGATCAACTGTAACTAGAACTGTGATGAATGCCACACAAGAGAGGTGCAGAGTGCTCTGAGAGCGACCAATTGTGGTGGGGGAGAGTCAGGGAGGCCATTCCTGAGGCAGTGACGTCTATGTGGGGCCTGGAGGATCTATGGGAGTTGGTTATACAAAGGGAAGGAAGGGATGTGTTGGTAAAAGTAGGCGAGAACTCCAGGTAGGGGAAATAGTATGTACAAAGGTCCTGGGGTAGAAAGAGCACAAATGGTCTACAAGGACTGTTTCAGTTTTGCCAGAGTGCTTGACACATACCCTCTCCATCTTATTTGATTCACAGGAAATGGCTCTCACGGTATTTAGGATGCTCAGCCCTCACCTTCCTTTCCTTTGTTTTCTGTGGCTCCAAAGAGTGGAGGGGCTAGAAAGGAAGCAGGAGAAGGGAAGTGGCACCTTCAAGCCTCTCCAAAACATTTTTTGTATCTTGGGCTCCCTTTCGCATTTCTTCACTCCCATAATGACAGATGATAGTTGGGATTTTCTTATTT
Source organism: Callorhinus ursinus (assembly GCF_003265705.2). Taxonomy (NCBI): domain Eukaryota; kingdom Metazoa; phylum Chordata; class Mammalia; order Carnivora; family Otariidae; genus Callorhinus; species Callorhinus ursinus. The sequence continues at coordinate 64,539,539 of NW_027397071.1, read as the reverse complement.
CTTTTTTTTTTTTTTCCTTCTTCCTTTGGTTCTTTCTCCCTCCTTCCTATCAATGTCTGTTGGGAGGAGAAAAGCCTAGAGTTTTTGTTCGTCTGCTTGTTTTGTTATCTGTGTAAATGGACTCATTTTCAGTGCAGGTGACCCAAATGAGGGGTCGGGGTGTGTGTGTGTTTGTGTGTGTGTGTGTGTGTGTGTGTGTGTGTGTGTGTGTGTTTCATGAAGTCATGGCCTCCACAAAGGCCCAGGGAAATCTTATCCAGTTCTGAGAGTTGATGGGGGGACCCAAGCAAAGGCTGGGAGGTAGTGACAAGTCTGGGTAGTGGTGGTCACAGTCGGGAGGCTGGGGGTGGGAACGCCCAGCTATGGGGCTAGCATGTGGATGGCAGCAGAAGGGGGTGAGAAGAGGCTTTCCCTCCTTGAAGTCCCCCCCCCCTTTTTTTAAAGATTTTTTATTTTTTATTTGACAGAGAGAGTACAAGCAGGGGGCAGTGGCAGGCAGAGGCAGAGGGAGAGGGAGAAGCAGGCTCCCCGCTGAGCAGGGTGCCTGATGCGGGACTCAATCCCTGGACCCTGGGATCATGACCCGAGCCGAAGGCAGACGCTTAACCGTCTGAGCCACCCAGGCGCCCCTTGAAGTCCCCCTTTGGCTGTGATTTTGCTCAGGGCTCAGCTGGGAGGGGCATAGGGCATTGTCTTGGGTGCTTGCTGGTGTGTCCTAGAGTTGGACGCCAAGGGCAGATTGCTCTAGCAGCCCCTGACAGCACTTGAGAGATTGGGGGGCTGCTGCCTGAAGTCCCACTGTGTGGTGTACATGCTCAAGAAGGCTGAGCGCGCTCTGCAGCTGAGTCTCCCTGAGCTTGGGCCTGCAAGCAGACAACAGTTAGGGAGCTCGTGGGGAGGCTGGCAAGCAGAGAGGAGGCTGTGCACACCCAGCCTGTTACTATCTGCCAAGGTCTGTGGAAAGAGGATCAGGGTAGGGGATGGTATACAGATCTGGGTTTGGGGACCTCCAAGGGACTTGTCTAAAATGAATGTCTGAAAAAGTTGTCAGAATGGTTTGAGGTTGAGGAGCTGGAGGACTTGGCCACTACCAGCCTGGTGGGAGGCAGCCCTCCAAGGGCCATGACCGGTTCTGGAGCCCACTGTGGAGAGGATGAGTGACTCTCCCCCCAGGCTGCCTGAGTCTGTGGTCTGATGGTGGTGGCATTATTTTAGGACCTTGCAGGTCTGGGCAGCCCACCTCAGCCCTGATCCATTCAGCTCAGCAGCTCAGCCCAGCTCAGCCAAGCTGTCATACCTCCTCTAACCTGAACTCCACCCAGCTCTGCTCAAGGCACCTTGACTCCATATGACCCAACTTGACACGGCTCAGACACTCAGCACAAACTCCCTTCTACCCAACTCGGTGGACCCGTGTTTAAACCAAGTTACTCTTGAACAATCCATCCCAACCTCCAAACTTAACTCTTAGCTCAACCTACCCCACATCTATTCAACTAGCATCTTGACTTGGTTCAGCACAAAACAGTTTTTTTTAGCACACATTACGCTTTCAGCTTGACTCAACTCACCCCATCCTCCCTCAGCTCAACCTGATTTAAATTAACCCAACCCAACCTAACTCAGCCCAATGTAACTCAGTTTACCTTAGCTCAGCTTGGTTCAGTTTTAAGCCCAGTTCAAGTTACCTGGGCCAAGAGCAACCCAGGTTACCCCAACCTGGTCCAAAACAAGACAGTCCATCTTGAGTCAACCCAGTTTGACTCAATTAGGCTCAACTAAAGTTTTCTAGGTTTGATTTAATTTATCTCAGCCCTTCAGTAACTTTCCTTAGAATATGAACTCTATGAGGGCAGAGATTTTGTGTGTTTTTGTCACCCATGTATTCCAAATACATAAAAGTAGTGATGACAAATCCAGCAGGGTGCTGGTGGCCATTAAGAAATGTGGTGGTCAAAGAAAGCCTCTCTAGGAGATGATATGTGAGCAGAAACTGAACAAAGGAACAAGACCTTTGGTTATCTGGGGCAAGTGTTTTTCAGCAACAGGATACAGCAAGTGCAAAGGCCCTGAGGCAGGAACAAACTAGGTATATTCATGGAACAGGAAGGCCAGTGTGGCTAGAACAGTGTGAGAACCAAGAGACTTGTTTAAAGTTGGTCTCTCCTGCTAATCTGTTAGCTTTGAGAGGGTCAGGACTGTCTTGCACATGGCCACATTCCTTGCTTCTGGCCCATGCTGACACACAGTAAGCACTTAATAACAATTTTTTTTAAGGAATGGATTCATCTGAGCATAATGCAAATGGATTTAACCCTAATGATCATATTTGACTCAATGTACTTTAATTCAGTTCAACTTGACAAGACATTTTTGGATCTTGTAACCTTTGGAAAAGAAGGCTGCAGGTCTACAAAGTGAGGAGAGAAGATTCTCTTAACTCTCCTAAGCCTCCATGAACTCCCAGGTTGGGAGGAGCATTAGCATCTGCCTCGCCTCTCTTGTGAGTGTGGTGCGGGTTGGTGGGTTATGAGTGTGGAAGGGCTTTGTGGACAAGAAAGCCCTGAGGACCTCCTGTCCTTGGAGATGAGGGAGTGGGGTGGAGGGAGGGCATGCAGGTGATCTCTGTAGGCCCTTCTGCCCATGACATTCCACAAACCTGTGGTTCTATGAGAGGCTCTCAGACCCAGATCTGAGCAAGCTTCTGCACCCCCAGGGATGCCCAGCTGACAGAAGACACAGTTCAAAGCCTCCCCCTGGCTGGCAGAGCCCACCAGCCTCCTCTCTCCTTGCTCGCTGACCTGCAGGCTCTCTTGTGGCTCTTCCACAGGTCTCGCTCCCTCTGTGTCTCTGCACCTCTGCTTCCCTCTGCCGAGACTCTAATTCCTTTTTTTGTTCTTTTTCATTTTTAAATCTCATGTAGGGGCAGTGAGTTTAGTTAACCACCCTTCTCCGCAGGGCCGACCATCGTTCTCGTCTTTCCTGCAAGGCCCGGCTCTTATTTTGTTGTTTGGCTGCTCTTCCTACCCCTTCGTGGCAAATCCTTCCTCCCATTTCCCTCTTCCTTATACGTTCCCACTCTAATGTATTTGCTGTATGACCTTGGAAATGCACGTTTCTTTGAAAAAATATATGGTGTTGTTTTCTTTGTGTATGTTTTTAATTTATATAAATGGTATTTTGCTTTAGAGCACCTTCTGTTTCTTATTTTTTTCCACTTAACACATGTTTTTAAGATCTCTCCATGTCACTGTATGTCCCTCTGGAGTCCAGTCCATGGCCTCTAACCGTGCATGTGCTGTATGCCCATGCTGCGGTTTTTGGGCCCACTCTCCCATGACCCCTGGCCCCTCAGGAGTGCCCCACTGAACATTCTCATAGCTTTTCCCTCAGGGACAGGACAGGTATTTCTTTGGGGTGAACACCTGGGAGGAGCATTGCCCGGAGGGCTCATATCTGGATTTAATTTCCCTTAGTCTTGCCTGATTGTACCTCGGGAGGGCACAAGCGTTCAGGTTCCCCTGAGTCTTTGCCAGCATTTGGTGTTATTCAACTTTTACGCTGACAGTCTGATGGGTGGAAAATGCTGTCTCATAGTTTTGATTCACATGTCCCTGCTTATGGGTGAGCTGGAGCGTTCCTCCTATCCCCATTGGCCCCACAGCCTGTAGAGGCCTCGTGGGGGGCATCCAGGGCTAACTCACCTCCATGTCTCTGGCACTTGGCCCAGGGCCTGGTCCAGTGAAAGTGCTGGGGAGTGCTTGATGACTGACTGACTGAGGGAGTCCATGCTGTGGTTTTGAAGGGTTGAGCGGTCATGTAGGGAGAGGGCAGGGTGAGCCAGGCAGAGGGCTGGGACATTTATAGCTGGAAAGAGGAGGGAGAAGCAGAAGAGACTGTAAAGCTAGGTTCAGAGTTCATTGGCTGAGCCATAGGCTCGAGACCCAGCTGGAAAGTTCCTCAACTTTGGAGTGTTCATTTGCTGTCGGTCATTGCAGAGGCCAACCCTGGGGGCCACCCTAGGCTGAATGTGCCAAAGTAACGGTGGTGGCTGGGGGCGGGGGGGCCGGCGGGTGGGGACCGATGCCTCTCACACCTGCTCTTTATGGATTTTCTCACCGGTCCTGACTGCTGATCTGTTGCTACCCAATCTCATTATAGTTCTTACTTTCTCTTGCCCCTTGCTCAAACGGTAGTCTGAGATGCATCTTCCTAACTCCCTCTTCCCCTTTATCTGGGGACCAAAAGCTGCAGGGGCTGTTGGCCAGCCCTGGCTTCGGGCCAGTCTTGCACCGAGAGCCCCCCGTAGCTGCAGACGTGGTCGCTCCTGGTGGAGCACTGGCTCTGTACAGCCCACCGCCCCGGCCTGTGGCTGAGGTAATTCTCCACCCGAGTCTGCTCCCTTCTCTCCAGGGCCCTTCTTTTCCTTCCACGTGGTTTGGCAGAGGCTGAAAGGCAGAAGATTATAGGCATGCAGTACAACCCCACAAACCAGCATGAAACCCCATGGTTGTCTTTTTCCACCCTCTGCCTCTACTTAGTTTTTCCTTTCTCTGAGGAACTGGGTTCCCAACATCTCCTCCTTCCCCGGGATCAATCAGTTGGCAGGGTGCTGTGGGAAAGAAATTTGCATTCAGTCATGCCCATGGCAACCATCCTAAGCAGGGCCTATGTTCCTGTCCTGGAGCCCAGACTCCATTCTGTTTAAAAGGCTTGGGGTTTACAAAACTAAGTGGACTAGAACCTAACTTTTAATAGCACATTTGAACAGCATTTAAGGTTTGAAGAACAGAACTCTAAAGTGGCTTTTCTTCAAGGACTATTATTAATCACAGGACTCACCCTAGCAATCCTTCTCATTTTCCCAGCATGGTCCAAGAATCCAAACATTTTCACATTAGTCATCTGCTTCTACACCCTTCACTCTCCTGGGATGATGGTAGGGCCTGCATTGTCTTCCTTGTAGCTTGGAACTGTTTCTCAAACAGGAATGCGCATATAGATCACCTGGGGACCTTGTCACATGGCAGAGCCTGAGTCAGGAGGCCTGGGGCGGGCCTGGGATTCTGCATTTCTAACAAGACCCCAGGCAATGCTGACACTGTACTTCCGTGGGCCACACCTGAGTCATGAGAATCAGGAACTCAGAAAGATCAATGAGGTGAGAGCCTGAATTGATTCCTTTCTTCTTCCTTCCTGTTTTTCTTTCTTCTTTCAACAAATACCAACCAAGTACTTACTTTGCGCTCGCTGTGGTTCTAGGTGCAGGACTGAGTGACGGTAAAAACACCGAGCCACGCCGCAAGCACTGTCCCCTCCGATCAGCAGCTCTCCAGCGATGGCACTGGCCTTTAACGCTTTCGTGATGGATGGAGGCAGGTCCAGAGGGTCTCAGGGACGAGTGTGGGTAGGCAAGGGGCTCAGGGGCTTTCAGGGGGGGCTCAGAAACATCTCACTATTCACTACCAGTTATATAGGAGCCCCCTGGTCTATTATACAGCAAGAGAAGAGTCAGGCAGGGCTTCTGGCCTTGATGAGCTCACAGTGTGGTAGGAGAGTGGACATGAATCCACAAGGCTGAGAGAACACTGTGGTAGCATTTATAAACTCTGTGAGGGCAGGCCATTGCCGTCATCTGTCCCCTCTGCTGTCATAGCCCCAGTCCTTGGGCAGTGGATATCCTGGTGCATAGTGGACATTCCACAGATTATTTTGTGTGTGTGTGTGGGGGGGATGAATGACTGAACAGGACACAGTGGGTGCAAATGAGGGAGTGATCCCTTCTACCCGGGGTGCAGTGAGGTGGGGAAGGCTTCTCAAAGGAGGTGAGGTTGGATCCAGGTCTTAAAGATCAGTGGGTGCTTGTCAGGCAGGGTGAGGGCGAGTGAGCAGATCTGGAGCAGACGCTCTTGCTTAACTCTGTCGCTGTCTTGGTGCAGGGGGCTGGCAGCTCCGTCCCGGATTCAGAATGCTGACCACTCCCCAGAGGCCCTCCTCTTCTCCAAGGTACCTGGGCCATGTGGGTGTGGCGTCTGGGTTCTCCCAGCTCCCTAGGAAGTCCCCCGTTCAGGAAACGGAGGGGCCCCTCCAGGAAGATGACTCAAGCCTGCTTGAGCGTACTGTGTTCAGAGCGGGCTCAGGCCTAGTGAGGGACCTCCCTGGTGTGGCCGCTGGGGCCTCAGAGATGAATCAGACAGCCCTCTGGGAGTTCCCGGAAAGCCCTCCCCAACTTAGTCTCCTACTGCCTTCTCTCTCTCTCTCTCTCTCTCTCTCTCCTCGCTCCCCCTTTACATACTTAATAACATTATTTAAATAATAATATAAAAATAATTTACTATATTAAAGAAGTATTCAAAGTTTCCTTTGGCTTTGGGAACCGAGCAGCTGACATAACCCCCACTTTATAAATGTGAGGACTGAGGCTTTTTGAGAGAGGGAGTATTTGACAAAGGACATAAGGGAGAATTAGAACTTAAACCATGGAATCCGATTCTGAGTCCAGTGGACCTGCCTAAGAGACAACCTTTTAATCAATCAGTCAATCAATAAACAAGTATTTATTGATGGCCCACTGTGCACCAGGCACTGTTCTAGGCTTTGGGGGGACTCCTCAGTGAACAACAGAGACGGAATCTCTGCCCTTGTGGACTTTCTCTTTAGTGGGGAGAGACAGACAATTACAAATCTGACATAAAATATAGCATGGCAGGTGATGCTCCTATGGGCAAAAATAAAGCTGGGAAGGGGGATAGGGAGTGGCGAGGGGTGGTGTTTATACTTTTAAGTTGGAGTAGTTAGGGACTGCTTTCCTGGGACCATCACTTTTTTAAAAAAGATTTTATTTATTTATTTGAGAGACAGCACACGCGAGCAGTGGGAGGGGCAGAGGGAGAAGGAGAAGCAGACTACCTGCTGAGCAGGGAGCCCAACGTGGGGCTTGATCCCAGGACCCCGGGGTCATGACCTGAGCCGAAGGCAGACCCTTAACCGACTGACTGAGCCACCCAGGCGCCCTGAGATCATCACTTTGGAATGAAGACTGGAAGGAGGTGATGGAGCAAGGCTTGCAGATATCTGGAGGAGGGCAGAGGGAAGCGCGAAGGCCCTGAGGTGAGTGTCCCCTTGCTCAAGGGCTCTAGAGCTCTTTTTGATGTGAACCTGTTCTCAGTCCTGCAGGGACAAGATTCTTTGCTCATCTGCTCTCTCCCCACAGGGCTCCCAGACTGTGGCTCTGATCAGCTGGGGCACTGGAGCCCCCGTGGCTACTGGAGAGCATGGTGACAAGCCCAGAGGCTGTGAGAGGCCACTGCCCTGGGATGCCCACTCTCCTGCTGGTGCTGGGATGTGTCTTTTGAGTAGCAGCGGTCGTATTGAAAGGTTGATCTCCCCATTAGAAGGGATTTGTCAGCACGAGCTGGGGCTTAGCAGCCTAAGCCGTGGGTCTGAAGGCTCAGACAGGTTCAGGGCCTGGAGCAGCTGACTCAGGCCTGGCTCCCTTGCGAATCGAGGAAAGGCCACCAGCTGAGACCGCAGGGGTCAGAGTCGGGAGGAATTGCTTGGTGTCTCCAGGGGCACTGCCAAAGCCACTCGCGTTCCCAGTGTTCTTCCCGGGAGCTGGGAGTAGCCCCGGTGCCCACGCCTGGCACGTGGAGCTGAGAGAGGCCCCAGGGCTCAGCCAGGTGCTGGCGCAGCTGACTCCTGTCTCCCCAGGCTCGCCCTCCTTTTCCGCGGCCTTGGAGACAGTCTGCTCACCAGTCACCACCGCCCCCCACCCTCGACTTCCTCTAGACTGCTCTCCTGAGGTCCTGCCGCCTACCTGATGTCTCCAGAGGATGTCCTGGAAAGCTCTGCAGTGGACTGCAGTCAAGATGGGACTCCCACCTCCCCCCAGAGCCACCTGCAGCTAAGTGACCGTTTCACAGGCCTGCTAGCGTATCAGCTCACGTCAGGACTTCCCGCAGCCGGACGGGCAAGGGCCTGCTCCAGCCACACGGTGCGGGCCGGAGAGCGGGCGAAGGGGGGTCCGGAGACTTGCGCTACACTGCTGGGCGAAGTCAGTGCCACCTCCGGGTATTTACAGGAGGCCCCACATCCCTCCCCCTGCCATCACCCCCAGCCAGGCCGCATCCCTGCTCCCTTGAATTCCTCACTGGTTTCCTACCTGGGCTTGGTGCTCCTTCTCTCCAGTCCCTTCTCCCCAGAGCCTTAGGGACAGAGCTGATTCTGCCGCTTTCCATGGTTCTTTGGATAAAATGCACATTTCTCACCGCGACCCACCAGGCCGTGTGCAGCATGGCTCCCGACTTGTCCTCGGGCCCCACTGGCTGGCTTTGGTTCCTTCAGTGACACACTCCTTTGCACTCAGGGCCCTGCCGTGTGCTACTGCCTCTGTGTGGAATGCTCCTCCTTCGCTGGTTTGCTGTCATTCTCCAGGTGTCAGTTGAAAAAACGTCCTGTCCTCAGGAAACCTTCTTTGTCTTCTTTTCAAGTCTCATCCCCCTGGTTGGTGAGACTGAAAAGCTCCCCAAACTTGGTGTTGACAACCTCTAGGCGGACTGCAATTAGCTAGCTATCTGGGTCCTTACTTGTGGAGTACGTGGCTTCCCTGTGGAGTGGTGAGGCCTATGAGGGCAGGGCCTGGGTCTCTGCGTTCTGGGCTATATCCCTAGCACAGCACCTGGCACAGAGCGGGGACCCAGGAAATGCTGGAGAACGAGCGAATGGCATTTGCTTTTCCCTTGGTCTCTAATTGCTCCCCTCCACACACCCTATGCTTCACCGAAGCCTCTTTCCTCTTTCTCTTTCAGCCTCTGCCTCTGCTGTTGCAGGTCCTACGGCCTGACGCCCTGCCACTTCTCTCACCCACAGCCTACCGCTCCCTCAAGGCTGCACCCCGGCCTCTGAAAGAGCACCCCCAGCAGGCCTTCCTTCTGCGCGCCGACAGGCTGGGTATCCCTCGTTCTTCTCCTGTGCCATTTCTCCTTTAGGACTGCCCGTGCCGGAACTCTTGACCTAAGCTCCACACAGGCAAGGACCAAGTCCTCTCCTTCAGTGGCCTCCCCGGAAGCGATAGGCTCAGGGCCGGGCAAACGCAAGGGCACATGGAGGTGCCCCGAGTCAGACTGAGGGCGAGGCCGGCTGTCTGGATTTCTCCTGGCCCCGGGGAGGTGAGCCCCTCCATTCCTCACCACCTCCCTTGGACCACCTGTGTGCTGCTTCTCATCTAGTAGACCCTACGAGCGAGTTTGATGGTGGGGAAGCAGAGATAGCAGAGGCAGCAAGAGTTTTGGAGTCAGACAGTTCTAGACTAAAGCCCTCTTTCTGTTAGGTTGAACTGTATGAAATGGCAATTTCTAGGCCCAAAGCTATTGAATATCAATAGTTTCATGTGGCTCAATTTACCGTGTACTCCCAGGCAGCTGGCCTGATCTCTTAGACTTCATCTCTTTGTCTGTGAAATGGGAGTACGGCATTATTTACAGAGTTGGGGAGAGGAGAAAACAAAGCTGTGTGGCATTGGAGGTAAAAGCCTGAGTTCTGGAGCTGATTTTGAATCCTGGATCCAACCGGCCATTGTTTTGGGGTTCCTAATTGCCAACAACAGAGTCCATTATAGCTAGTTTAAGCAAGAAGAAGTGTATTACAGGATGTTGGCCAGCTTACAGAATTTCTGGAGGGCCCGAGGAATGAGGCCTGATGAAACCATGGGGGAATTTTCAGTGAAAACACCACTGTCCCATCAGTCAGTCCCTATGGCATTCAGAGATGGGTGGCAGAGGCTCTGTCACTGCTGTCCCGGAAGAACTGGATGCCTTTGCCACTGCCCTGGCCACGGATCAGTCCTCCCCCCTGGTGGCCTCCTTCTGAACCCAGGTGTCACATAGGTGTATCTGATCCATGGCCCCTGGGCCACATGTCTGAACCCAAGCCACAGAGGGCTCTGAAGATGAGGCGTTTCTGGCTTCTGCCTGGAGAATGTTGGACTCACGATGCAGGAAACAATGCAAATGTAGGGAGGGCATTCAACCATGACAACTCTGTGCTACTGCTTCTTCCCGGCTATGTGATCTTAGGCAAGTAATTTATTTTCTGTGAGCCTCATTTTTCACATCTGCAAAATGGGGATAATAGCAGTATCTATTTCATAGAGTTGTTGTGGGGATTTATTGCACTGATTAGTGGAAAACCCTTAGAAGAGAACCTGGCATATGGTAAACTCTAAATAGATGCTAGCTATAATTATTATGATATTATTATTAATGGATTTGAGAACTCTTGGCACAAAGCCAAGCACAGAGAAGATGCTCTGTAAGTGTTTGTTGAATGAAAGTCCTGGGCTGAGATGTTAGTGTCCAGAATTTCTCTCAGGCAGCCCAGATGATGGCTTGACGGGGAGGGCCAGCACAGCTTGGACTAGCGGATGGTTGACTTTTCAGGAATTTCATGAGCTGGTGAACATGACGTTGGTAGCTTGAAATCTGCCACAGTGGGAGAATTTATACCACGGCAATTGGCAGAGGCTACACATCAAGCCTCCCCTCTTGCTAGAACTAGCAACTTGTTATGGTTAAACATTTGCACACCACAGGCTAAGACCCGGGCTATGAAGCCTATAAAGTACCCAGATCTGTGCCATCTTTCTTGGTCCTTTTGCATGTGGTCCTTCTCTCCAGTTAGCAAATTCTTTGCGTTCACTTTAATCTTCCAAATGTCAGGACACATAGATGAAGCCCTGGATTCATGGCTTTTTCATGTTTCCCTGAGTGGATCCCTCTTTTGCACTGATGAGTTCCTGCCAGACCGTGAGTCCTCTGAGGGCGGCCTCAGTGCTGGGCACAAAGTTTGGCCCACAGTAGTTCAGGAGGCAATTATAGAATGGCTAAGTGGACAAGGTCTCTGGAACTGGAGGCCTTTCCCCTCCCCACACTGCTTGACAACATTTTGCTCTCCTCTCCTGATGCCCTCAGAGAGAAATCACCACTCCAGATTTCCTTCTTCATGCCCTTCTACCATGTGGATCGTATAAGAAGGGAGTGTGGTGGAGTTTGGGGAGGAGGGAGGGCCACTCCAGTGTTGGTGAACCTTGAAGGGGGGCGGGGGGGCTGCCTCCTGCTTTGGAAACATTCTTCTGATTGCTTTGCACAGCTCAGCAGGCTGCCCTGGCTTAGGACGAAAAGGAGGGAGAGGCAAACACCCTTCATTTTAATTAAAGCCAACTTTACATTGTTATTCCATTTGCCTGTGTTATTGCACGAGCTTACAATAAAGTTATATGGCGCCCTCAGGGCAGCCTGAGCTGCGTGATAGAATGCGTCCAAGTTCAGCACTCCAGGACTGTGCTTGGCTTCCCTGCAGGGTGAACCAGAGCCAGCCCTGGGTCCTCTCTGGGGCTCCAAGTCATTGTTCAGGCTCAGGTCTGTTAGCAGCGTCTTTGTTTACATGTCATTCATTTGAAGAACATTTATCTAGTACTTTCTATGTGCGCAGCAGTGGACTAGGTGCTGAGTCTACCTCTGGCACGTTGCTGCATGCCCCCTGGAGTACACAGACCCCAGTCTCCAGGACCTGGCCTTGACCGGTCTTTATCTAGCAGTACCGATATCTATGTGGACACTCCCACCCCACCCCAAACTGTTCCAGTCTTCCTGCTTTTGCTCTGAGGAGACATTTGTAATTGGACTAAGCAACCTCTTACATTTAGCAATTGTCTAAGTTCCTTCACATCTGACATTTCTTCTGGTTCTCATAGCACTCCCATTCAGACTCTGCCCACGCTTCAAGATCCCGGGCAAATGCCACTTCCTCCTGGCAGCCTCCTCTGGTCACACCTTTCTCCGGGCCCCTTTGGTGCTCCCTTTGCCTCCTTTTCATGGGTCTCATCACAAGTTTTAAAACTTTTTAAAATTATGGGCAGAAGACATGAATGGACATTTTTCCAAAGAAGACATATAGAGGGCCAACAGACACATGAAAAGATTCTCAACATCGCTCATCATCAGGGAAATACATATCAAAACTACAATGAGATGTCACCTCACACCTGTCAGAATGGCTAAAATCAAGAACACAAGAAACAACAGGTGTTGGTGAGGATGTGGAGAAAGGGGCAGCCTCTTGCCCTGTTGGTGGGAATGCAAACTGGTACAGCCCCTCTGGAGAACAGTATGGAGGTTCCTCAAAAAGTTAAAAAAAGAACTACCTTATGATCCAGCAATTGCACTACTAGGTATTTACCCAAGGAATACAAAAATACTAATTCAAAGAGATACATGTACCCCAATGTTTATTTTATTTTATTATCTTATTTTTTCTTCCAAATTTTTATTTAAGTTAGTTAAGATAATGTAATATTGGTTTCAGGAATAGAATTTAGTGATTCATTACTTACATATAACACCCAGTACTCATCATAACAAGTGCCCTCCTTAATACTCATCACCCATTTAGTCCATCCCACACCCGTCTCCCTCCATCAACCCTCAGTTTGTTCTCTATCGTCAAGAGTCTCTTATGGTTTGCCTCCCTCTCCCTCCTCTCTCTTTTTTTCCCCTTCCCACACATTCATCTGTTTTGTTTCCTAAATTCCACATATGAATGAAATCATATGGTATTTGTCTTTCTCTGACTTATTTCACTTAGCATACTACATTCTAACTCCATCCACATGGCAGCAAATGGCAAGATTTCATTTTTTGGATGGCTGAGTAATATTCCATGTATATATATATATATATATACCACATCTTTATCCATTCATCAGTTGGTGGACACTGGGGCTCTTTCCATAGTTTGGCTACTGTTGACAATGCTGCTATAAACATCGGGGTGCATGTACCTCTTTGAATCAGTATTTTTGCATCCTTTGGGTAAATACCTAGTAGTGCAATTGCTGGGTTGCATCCTGATGTTTATAGTAGCATTATCTACAATAGCCAAATTATGGAAACAGCCCAAGTGTCCATCAGCTGATGAATAGATGAAGGAGAGGTGGTGTGTGTGTATGTGTGTGTGTGTGTGTGTGTGTGTGTGTGTGTGTGTGTGTGTGTATGCAATGGAATATTACTCAGCCATAAAAAGTATGAAATCTTGCCATTTGTAACAACACGGAAGGAGCTAGAGAATATTATGCTAAGTGAAATAAGTCAGTCAGAGAAAGACAAATACCATATGATTTCACTCATATGTGGAATTTACAAAACAAAAAAATGAGCAAAGGGAGAAAAAAAGAGAGAGAGGCAAACCAAGAAACAGACTCTTAACTATAGAGAACAAATTGATGGTTATCAGAGGGGAGGGGGATGGCAAGATGGGTAAAATAGGTGATGGGGATTAAGGGGGGGCATGTGCTGTGATGAGCACCAGGTGTTTTATGTAAGTGTTCAATCACTAAATTGTACACCTGAAACTAATATTACACGGTATGTTCACTCACTGAAACTTAAAAAAAAAAAAACCGCAGAAAAATCTTCTCAAAATTAAGGCTTATTTTACATACAATGAAATGTATAGATCTTAAATGTGAATGGATGGGTTTTGACAAATGCATATGCCCCCTATAACCATCACCCAAATCAAGACAGACCATTTCCATCACCCAGAAAATTGCCTCATGACTCTTTCCAATCAATTCCACTCTCTAGAGGTAACCACTGTTCTGACTTCTAACACTATAATGACTTTTTACCTGTTCTTGAACTTGATATAAAAGCAGTCAACAGTATGTATTCTTTTGTGTATGCTTTCTTTTGCTTTGCATGATGTTTCTGAGCTTCATCCATGTTGTTGGTGGATTAGTGGTTTGTTCTTTGTAATTGCTGAGTTGTACCCCATTGTATGGATATATTCCTTTTTGTGTATTCATTTATTTTTATTATTCATAGCTTGGGGCCATTATGAATAAAGCTTCCTTAAACAGCTCTTGAATAAGAGAAATGGGCATATGTCTTCATTTTTCTTGTGTAGATACCTAAGAGTGGAATTGCTGTGTCACAGAGCAGACACATTTTTTAACTTTATATGAAACAGCCAAAAATTTTCCACAGTGATTGTACCATTTTACACTCTTACCAGCAATGTATGAGCATTTTGGTTGCTTCATATCTTTGGCAATATTTGCTGCTATCAGGTTAGTTTTTTTTTTCATTTTGCCATTCTATTGAGTGTGTAGTTGTATCATTTTGTAATTTTAATTTGCATTTGTAGGTAATTAATGATATTGAGGACTTTTAAATGCACTTATTGGTATATCTTCCTTTGTGAAGTGACTCGTTCAAGTGTTTGCCCAGTTTTTATTGGCTTGCTTGTCAGTTTATTATTGAGAATTCATTATATATTCTGAATATAAGTAACAGGCAAGCTATATTGATATTTCTTAGTATCTTTTGATGAACAAAACTTTTAAAATTTGATGAAGTCCTATTTGTCAACTTTTACCTTGTTAGTGTTTTTTTTTTTTTGTATCCTAAGAAATTTTTGCCTAGTCCAAAGTCACAAATATATTCTTCTCTGTTTTCTTCTAGAAATTTTATAAGTTTTAGCTTTTAAATTTAGTTCTATCAACAAATAGTGGTATGGGGTGAGATAGTGGTTGAGGTTGCTTGTGAACCTCAGTTTTTCCCAGTTATTCTAGCACTATTTGTTGAAGAGGTTTTTCTTTTCTTATTGAATTTAATGATAAAAAAATCAGTTGATGATATATGTAGGGATTTATTCTTGATTCATCCTTGTCTATCTTTATGCCACTTCCAACTTTTCTTGATTACTGTAGCTTTCTAATAACTCTTGAAATCAAGTAACGTTAAGTCCTCTAACTCTGTTCTTCTTTTACAAGATTGTTTTGGTTATTCTGGGTCATTTGCTTTTCCATATAAATTCCATATAAATTCTTCAGAAAGAGCTGTTGGGATTTTGATTGAGATTGTATTGAATATATCAATTTATTTGGGGGAGAATTGACATCTTAACAATATTAAGCCTCTACCTTTCCATTTCTTTAGGACTTCTATTTATTGCAACGATGTTTTTTATTTTTCAGTATGAAGGTCTTGCACATGTTTTGCTAATTTATCCTTAAGTTTTTATGTTTTTGATGCTGTTTTAAATATTAAAAAAATTCATTAAATTTTTTTCATTGTATTATGTATATACACATACACACAGGTATATTTGATATTTATATTGACCTTGTATTTTGCATTCTTCCTAAAGTCATAAATAATAAGTTCTAATAATTTTTTTGATAGATTCCTTAGGATTTTCTGTGTTCAGAATTATGTCATCTGTGAATGAAGACACTTGTACTTCTGCCTTTGCAATATTTAATGCCTTTTATTTCTTTTTCTTGCCTTATTGCACTGGCTAGGACCACCTCTACAATGTTGAATAAAAATGGTAAGAGTGGCGTCCTTGAATTATTCCTTATCTTAGGGGGAAAGAGCTTAATATTTCATTATCAGGTATGACGTTAGTTGTAGGTTTTTCACAGATATCTTTTATCAGATTGAGAAAGTTTTATTCCTAGATTGCTGAGAGTTTTTATTATGAATGTGTATTGAATTTCATCAAATGATTTTTCAGTATCTACTGAGATGGTCATTTGATTTTCTCCTTTATTTTGTTAATATGAAGAATTGCATATTCTTGAGAATAAAGTGTATTTTTATTTTATTTTATTTTTTTGAGAAAGAGAGAGAGAGAGTGAGCAGGGGAAGGGCAGAGGGAGAGGGAGAGAGAGAGAATCTTAAGCAGGCTCCAGCTCAGTGTGGAGCCTGACTTGGAGCTTGATCTCATGACCCTGGAATCGTGACCTGAGCCAAAATCAAGAGTTGGATGCTTAACCAACTGAGCCACCCAGGTGCCCTGAGATAAAGTGTATTCTTGAGATAAAGTGGACTTGGTTGCAATCTATTACACACACACACACACACACACACACACACACACACACACACATGTTATGGCTGAATTTGATCTGACAATAATTTGTTAAGGATTTTAAAGAGAGATATTGGTCTGTAATTTTTCTTTTCTTATAATGTCATTGCCTGGTTTTGGTATGAGGACTATACTAATCTCATTTAATGAGGTGGGAAGTGTTCCCTTCTCCTATATTTTTGAAAGAGTTTTCTAGTATTTATTCATTAAGTGTTTGGAAGAATTCACCGTGAAAATATCTGGAGTTTTATTTGTGGGGATTTTTAAAAACATTACAAATTCAGTTTCTTTAAAGATATAGGGCCAGTCAGATTTTCTATTCTTGGGTCAATATTGGCAATTTGTGTCTTTTAAAGAATGTTCATTTCATCCAAGTTGTTGAATTAATTAGCATAAAATTGTTCATAATATTCCCTTATTATCATTTTAACATCTGTAGGATCTGTAGTGATGTCTTCTCTTTTATTTCTAACACTGGCAGTTTGTATCTTCTCTCTTTTCTTCTTGATCGGTGTAGCTATGGGTTCATCAATTTTATCAATCTCTTCAAAGGGCCAGATTTTATTTCACTGACTTTTCTTTATTGTTTGTTTTCTATTTCAATGCATTACACTCTTATCTTTAATAATTTTTTCTTCTAGGTACTTGGCACCACTTTTTTTAGATCCTTAAGATGGAAACTTATTTTAAATTCTTCTTCTTTTTTTAAATATAAACATTTAAAGTTATAAAATTTCCCCTAAGCCCTGCTTTAACTCCATCTTATTAATTTTATGTTGTATTTTCGTTATCATTCTATGCTTAAATGCTGTCTCTCCATTTAGGTCTATGCTCAACTGTCAGTTTCTTAGAGTCTTTTCCTGATCAATTTACATACAGTGCCCCTTTATCCCTATCAGTCTTTATCCCTTTGCCCTAACTTATTTTTTTATAACATCTGATATTATATTATAATGTATTAATATATTCTACATGCATATATTATACATGATGTAATATTATATTGTTATAATTTATTTGTTCATCTTTTTATCGTCTGTCTTCTCCACTAAACTCCCTTCAAGGCAGGGACTATATTTTTTGTTCACTGATGCATCCCAGCACTTTAGAAGAGATCATAGATTTTTGTTGAATGAAGGAATAAATAATTTAAGACCCTGTGTAAATATCCCCTTCACAGAAGTCTTATCTGACAGCCTTCTCCAGTTTTCAGACAAGTTCATCTCACTTGTTTATAATGTTTTTATACTTGCTCATGCTTTATCACTGATTATACCTGTATCATTGTCGTCTGTCTCAGTCTTCCCCACTGACTACCTGCCTCAGGGCAAGGACTATGTTTCAATTCACCAGTACCCAAAAAAAGGCCTGACACAGAAGAGATTAGGAAATGTTTGACAAATGAGTAAAGGAAGTGTCACCAATCACTCCTGCCTTGCAAATCAACTGTGAGCTAGACTTGTCTGTTAGAGCAGAGGCCACCCCATGAATCTGGAAGATTTCAAGTAGAAAAAGCTTTGAAGTTTATAAGATGATAGTGTTTATCTGATTTAGGCAATGAAAGAAGTTTGCACCATGCATTCCAGTTTAGAAAGCACTTTTGTATACGTTATCCCGTTGGACCCTCACAACATTCCTGGGAGAAAGACATTGTTATCCTCTTTTTCCAGATGAGGACGTACAAGTTCAGAAGGTTGAAACCATGTACCCAAGAACTGGGGAATTTGAGACTGGATTTAAGGTTCCTGAATTTTCCAGTCTTTTCACAGCACTGTAGAAAGAAGCACGTATGTGACCTGGAGGCGAGATGAGCTCCAAGGCCTCATGGACCTGGTAGTGGGAGGTTTGGTATCTGTTTAGCTCGATGGGATTAGCAGGGGTGAGGGTGCCTTCACAGGCTGATGTGGGCACTGGGCTCAATCTTTGCTGCTTGGATCCACAGACTTAGTCTTGTGTAAGGAGAAGAGTTCTTGAATTTGAAATCTGGCCTCTCCATACTATTAGTAAGGACCTTGAGCAAGGGACTTTCCCTCTCTGCACTTTTCTCCCATCTCTAAAATGGGGCTTAAACACTCACCTCCTAGAATTGCTGTGAGAACAACATGAGAGATTTGTGTAAGTGGATCTTGTAGGGGCTCTTATAAAGCAGCCCCTCTCCCTGAGGTAATTTTCACTGGGTCTCTGAAATGTCCTTGCATTCATAATATTTCCCTTGATGGTTTACCTCTCATTGATATTGGACAAAAGAGGAAAGGATGGCAGAGCTGGGTAGACTGTGAGCTGGTAAGAAATGGCTTTATCATATCTGGGCTCCCAACTGGTAAGAAATGGCTCTGGCCCCATGGGGACAATCTGGGGCGTGAGGCCAGTTGGTACAAAACCACAACATTTACTGAGCACCTAATAATAATGACAACCCAACAGTTACTGTTTACTGAGTGCTATTTATAATTTATTCTGTACATAGAACAGATCTGAGCCCAAATTTCCTGGCTGGATCCTGGAGGTCCCTCCTCCCGGGCCATGCCAGTTTCATTTCCCCTAATCTCTGGATGGTTTGATTCTGCTCCCTGTACCCCAATGTCTGGCTGTGATCCTGCTTCAACTCAGACCTCTTCTGGGCCCCCTCCCCTAAGGGTAGCAACGGCAGCAGCATAGATTAGATATGGTGTGATCTGACTCCACCTGATCTTTTCATGCACGTCTCAGCCTCTTAAAGCCTACATCCCACACCTCCGTCTCCTATCAGCCTTTTCTGGAATATGCCCAATACCATCCCACCTCTAGGCCTCTGCCAACGCTGTTCCCTTTGTCAGGAGCACTCTTCCACAAAATCCCCCCTGGCTCTTGATCTTGCCTAACTTGATGATTTTTCCAAGACCACTTCATCTGTCAAAACCTAACCTGTTTTGGTTAGCTGGACCACGAGGCCATAGCCCTTGAATCCCCGTGCATCCAGGGTAGGGTGCCAGATTTAGCAGATAAAAATACAGGACACCTAGTTAAATTGAGTTTCATATAAACAAGGAGTAATTTTTTTTAAAGATTTTATTTATTTATTTGAGAGAGAGAGAATGAGATATATATAGAGAGAGAGCATGAGAGGGTCAGAGGGAGAAGCAGACTCCCCAGTGAGCAGGGAGCCCAATGTAGGACTCGATCCCGGGACTCCAGGATCATGACCTGAGCCGAAGGCAGTCGCTTAACCAACTGAGCCACCCAGGCATTCCAAACAAGGAGTAATTTTTAATATAAGTATGTCAACACAATATTTGGGATATACTTATTCTGAAAATTATTTGTTTATCTGAAGTTCAAGTTTAACGGGACATTCTGTATTTGATCTGGCAACCCTAATCTGTGAGTTAGTATGCATATAATAGCTCTGCAACCTTCTGGGAAGGGGGATGCTTTTGTTATGGCTCAGACTGGGAGAGCGCCTGGGAGTCGAAATGAACTGGTCTCAGAGCCCATCTGGTCTAGGGCCCCCACATCATAGACCACTGCCCAGAGAGTGGAAGGATGTGCCCAAGTTCACACAGCGGGGGCGGCAGAGGGGAGGCGGGAGCTCAGACCCTTCATTCCCAGCCCTGGCTCCCTCCTGTGCCAGCAGCTCTGTGCTCTGAGCTGATGGAGCGGCTCAGGTTCCCACTTCCCTGCCCCTGACCTGCCCTTGGCCGGCTTCAGAGGGGGGTCTGATGACGAAATGTGATCCTGCCATAAAATCTCTACCAAACCAACTCTTCTCACAGCCCACCCGCCCGCCTCAAAGGGGGGCGCCTAATCCTCATTTATGGGGCCCAGCAGCTGGGTCTGGCCTGAGTCTTTGAACGTGAGCTTGGGGTGCCCTGGGTCAGCCTGGCCTTGGCCAGAGGAACCTGAGAGTGAGGGACTTTACAGAGGCCGAGCAAGTGGAGGGCCAGCCAGTCATGCCCCCCACCTCCACCCAAGGAGTACCAGTTGGGCTGGGGATATAAAATTAGAGGGGTTGAAGATGGAGGGTCAGCACGGACACATCTTCCCAAGTGTGCATGAGGAGCCTGCGCTCCAGTCTAGCAGCCGAGAAAGGATACTGGTTTGAAGCAAACAGCAACACGGGCTGTTAGAAAGAAGCGTTGGGGAGCCTGTAGTGAGCACACTCTGCGGGAACTGGGGCAGAGCACACTCTGACTCTGAGGGCGGTGGCAGGGGGAGAGGAGTGAAGGGGTGCCAGAGAGATCAGGATGTAGTGACCAGACAGCTGGGCCCTGGACGAGTCCCAGATGGCACCTCTTTCTGGTTTGGGTGATGTGCTGGCGATGCACAGACAAGGAACACGGGAGGGGGTGCAGGGGTGGCTGGGTTCTCTTCCGGGGTGCTGAGTGGGAGGCGCCCCGGCGAGGGAGCTGGGATGCAGAGATCAGGGTGGGCGGCAGCAGCCTGTGGACCTGGAAGCCACTCTCCCTGAGGGCAGGTGGGAAGAGAAGGGGGCCTAGGAGGAAGCCCCCAGGAGCGCCGACACGAAGAGCTGGGAAGGAGCAGAAGAGTCCACAGAGGAGGTGGCAGGCCCCAGCGGCAGGAGGTCAGCCAGAGAAGAGGAAGCCAAGTGGGACCTAAGGGAACAGCCAGGGCCCCAGGTGCGAGCCCCGTGGGCAAGCTTTCACTGGAGTCAGCAGCCGGCTCACGGCTCACGTTGGTTCCAGGGGTGTGCTGATTTGCCAAGAAATGGGAAGTGACGAAAGGAGCTGAGTGTAGACAGCTCCCTAAGGAAGAGATTTGGGGGATGGCTGGCCAGACAGGAGGCAGTGATTGGAGAAGGTGGTCTTAAGGGAGAGATGGCTTGTGAGACTCTCCAGGATGTTGAACTGCTTAGGAGAAGGAGGTGGTAGCAAAAGAGAAGTAGAAGGGTGCCGTTCCCACATTCCCGACTGCAGGCCACGGTCAGACCCCCGGCTCCTTCCCGACCCGGGGCGCCTCCGCATGCGACACACGTGTACTCACCTTTATTGGGTGCCACACAGGGAGAGTTTCTCTCCTGTTTTACTTTTATAAACTGCCGGTCACAACGCCCCAGATTGAATTGGTGACCCTTGAATGGTTCCCAAGGGTCAATGTGACAGACGCCGAGATAGAGGGAACGGACAGAGAGGCGGCAAGGCGGCGAGGTGAGCTCCCTGGGGTGGGGAGGAGTGGGTGCCGAGGGGAGGGCTTGGCTTCCCGTGGGGCAGGAATCCCGTTTGCCATTCCAGCAGGAGGGAAGGAGATGAGATTTGAAGGAGGCACACCTGAACAGGTAGGCTTTGTGGCTGAAAGCTGACGGCTTTTGATTTCTCCGTGAAGGTCATTGCAAAAGGCAGGCTGAGGAAGAGCGGGGTTGGAGGTGCTGAGGAGAGGGGGGGAAGATCTGAACGGCCATTGTGGAGAGCAGAAGGAGCGGAGAAACTGTTGCATTTCCCAGCGGTTTTGAGGCTCCATGGCGGTTGGCAGCTATGAATTTAAAGTGGTCCTGATTTTTCTGGAATTTTAGTGAAGCCTAAGCAAGAGAGTTCCTTCTTCTTTGGTGGGGGACGGGTGAGGCCTGGCACAGGACAAGGGCACAGGGTTCTTTGCGGAGTGAATGAATGAATAAATAGCTCAATGAACAAATTTATCGATTCAACAAATATTTATTTATTTATTTTTAAAAAAGATTTTATTTATTCATTTGAGAGAAAGCACAAGCAGGGGGGAGAGTCAGGCAGAGGGAGAGGGAGAAGCAGACTCCGCACTGAGCAGGGAGCCTGATGTGGGACTCGATCCCAGGACCCTGAGATTGCAGCCTGAGCCAAAGGCACATGCTTAACCATCTGAGCCACCCAGGCGCCCATGAACAAATATTTATTGAGCATCCACTGTGTGCCAAGTACTGTTTTAGGAAGACAATACTCTACAGAGATGACAAAGGCAAAATTCTTGTCCCTTTGGAAGCAACAAGGGCACTGGACCTTTAGTACTTCATGGAGCTTTTCTGAGGATTGCTTTTTTAAAAAATTTATTTATTTATTTATTTATTTATTTATTTATTTATTTAGGCAGCTAACCCAGTCCAGTGAAAAATTTGGAGGAATGGTCATCATCTGCCACATTTCTGTTTGTGTTCTCTTTCAGCCTAAGATGAAGGAGTTGGGAGCAGGTGTTCATTTTCAGCAGCTCAGAGAGGCAAGTCATCGGCAGAGCACCTGGACTGGGCTGGGCAGCAGTTTCCCACTCCCAGTGCTGAGCTGCTCCTGCTCTCTGCTCAGCAGGGTCTCCACAGACCTGGCTTAGGGAGGATGCTGGGGGCGGGGTGCCTGGATTGCAGCTCTCTGGAGAAAAATCTGGACATGCTTTTCTTTTCTCGTTTCCTTGGGGTGGAGCAAACAGAATGTCTGTGGTCTCAAAAAGAAGTGGGTCTATCAGGCCGATGAGTGCAGTGGCAGGCGTGGCCTGTGTGGGAATGTCTGCTTTCAGTGGAAGGCAAGGTACGTTCAGCCCCCACCTCACCAGCTCCCACACACAGAGAGCAGAGAGGGTTCGGAAGCAGGGAATCAGTATTTGTTAATGTATGTGTGAGCACAAGTGCATTTATACACTTCAAGGGGTACAGATGCATGTGCAAACACTAATATACAAGCCCTCATTCAGACTCACAAGCATGAACGGACCATCACAGGTATAGGTACACCCATGAATACACTCAAATTCGTATCTAAATGCCCACTCATTTGTACTTGTTCACACATCCGAAAGGACATACACATTTTAAACAAGCATGAAGTATCCATGTACGGGGGCACATTTTGGGGGATATTCGAATCCACATACATTAAGTGTATACTCATGGGTATAAGTGTGCACGCATGTGCACACATACACACATATACACACACCAAAGACTCAAATCCAGAAGTGCTCATTGAAAGTTGTAAGCATGTACACTCTTCCAGCCCCTCTCCATCAGCCTCATTTCTGTCTCCGGGCCTTTACCAATGATCACATGCTCTCTTTTGCCTCAGGGCCTTTGCATAGGCTGTTTCTTCTCCTAAAATGTCTTCCACCACTTCCCATCATTGGCCCCATCTTGTAGAGGAGGAAAGGGAAATCTCACAAGTGTCGGAGCTGGGATTCGAAGCCAGGGTGGGCTCTTTCCACTCCCCAAGTGTCTCTCTGATTTCCCTCTTCCCCTGGGGTCTGCATGTCTAGACCCACTGAGAGTGGAGTTCACCTTCTCCTCCTCTGCAGAGCAGCCTTCCTCGCTCCTCCAGCCTGAGGCCGGTGCCTCTACACCTTCCTGGCCAAAAGCCTGGAGGGCCCTGTGTTCCCAACTCTGGGGCTCCCCGCACCGCCCCCACCCCCACCTGCCAGCTGCCCAGTGGCACCAGGCGGGGCCGAGTTCAGCCTTTCCCTGCAGGAGCAGAAAGGCACCCCAGGGAGGAGGACTGCCCGCAGGGGGGCAGCTGGACGGTGCTGTTTAGTGCCCCCCCCCCCCCCCGGCCCCAGCCACGGCTGCCCCCACCCCCTGGCCGGCACTTCACCTGAGCGGCCGGCCCGGCGTCGCATGTCGCCGGCCCCCCGAGGAGCAGACGCGGTGCAGCGGGTGCCAGAGCGCCGCGGCAGGAGGAGGGACAGCGCGGGGCCCTGGCTCCCGGGCGTGCGGCGGCGGGCCGGCCGGGTGGCGAAATGGCTTTTCCAGATTAGGGGCCCGGCCTGCGCTGTTGACACAGTCATAAGTTTTAATGAGAAATTTTGAGTATTTGTGTGGGAGACGCAGCCTCTGTGCGCACAGATGCCTGGGGCCGGCGGCGCGGGGGGCCTCCCCGGGCCGCTCTGCCGCAGGCCCGCGCGGATTCCTTGCAGGCAAAGGGGAAACATTTAAACTCGCTCACCTTTGAACTGCCAGGGACGCTGTTTACCTTGGCCGCCCTAGTGGCAGTTTTACAGATATTAAATACCGTCCTGAGGGGGATCTGGGGCCTCCTTAAATCCCCAGCCCCGACCTGGGGGCTGGCCTGGGCACCGGCAGGCCCGGGGCGCCCGTCCCATCGGAGGTCAGCGGCGGGGTGTCTTCCCGGGACGCGATCCCCAGGGCGTCCCGAGCCCGCTCTGCAGATGGCGGCCTGTAGTTTGTGTTGGGGAGACGCCCCGGGGCTCCCCCTTCTCATCCACTCCCCAGCTCATCCATCTCCTAATTCGATTTTCTGTGTCAGAGGGGAGCAGGGTGGAGGAGGCGGAGAGCAGTCTGGGTCCTGCTCACACGTTTCTTGATCTGTGCGGCTAGAAAGGGGGATGTCTCGGGTGTAGGCGCCGCCTAGGCAGGACCCAGGTGGCCTGGCTCTCATCTTCGGGGGGTGGGGGATGGGGGAGACTCCTCTCCCCCAAGGCCCCTAGGGGACCGAGGAGGGCTCTGCCTGAGCCCTCCACTTCAGCCTGGCCGTCAGAAGGCTCCCTGCAGAGGAGCAAGCCATGTTGATTTTACGGAGAAGGCTGCTATGCACATTTCACTGCTGATTTATTGGTTTTTAACTAGATCCTTATGCTGGGCTAAAAAAGCCATCTTGCACTTTGCAAGGCTCTGCTGACTGCTGGCGAAAATGACACACAGGGTTCCTCCTGCTCTACCCAGCCCTCCCTGCTCCGCCTCCTGCTCCACCCAGCCCACCCTGCTCCACCCGAAGGGCAGGGCCGTGCTGGAGGTGTGAGCCCCGTGCCCTGTGGGCCTCAGTTCTCAGCCTCCCAGCCCCTGACCACCTGCGGTGTGCACTGGGCTGAGTGTGTTTGTGTGTGTAAGAATTTATGAACTTGAAGGGAGGGGCTGGGAGAGGGGGAGGGCCCATACTGAGCCCTGAAACCTACTGCCCCGTCTTTTCTCCCTCAGGCCTCACAGACTTGTCATACATTTTAATGAACTTTGGAGTCAGACAAACCTAGACTGACCGCCTGGTTTCGGTCCCCGCTGGCTGTGTGATTTGGTGAAGTTAGGTAACCCTTCTGATCCCTGATTTGTCCTCTTTGGAGTGGGTGTAACTCTTATCTAGGATGTGGGCATCATTTGAAATATTTGTATTAGCTGCAGTAACACAGTGCTCAGCACACAGAGGGGGCTTACTGAATAGCTTCCCTTCCGAATTCCTCCTCCCAACCCTGGTTGGCTGGTCACTGCTGGTAACGGGGGGGAATTCCTTAACAAAGGAAGTGGATGGCTTCATTCGGTCTCCTGGTAATACACACGGAGCTTCATGATTCACTTGGAGAATTATATACAAATATATACCATCGATTTATAAATTATAAAGCACCGTTAATCCCTTAACTCAACAAATCCTCATAAAAGTTCTATGAGAGAAGAGACAGGATAAAAGGAAGTAGCAAAGTCATTTTACCCAGAGAGAAAAGGGATTTTATCAGAGAACTACGCTCTGAACCCAGGGCAGACGATTTCTAGCCTAGAGCTCTTTTCTTGATGTCCCAGCTGCCTCTCCTATTATTTGACATTGCTTCTCTGTAGCAAGAGAGGATTGCTTCTTGCAAAAGGAGGATGTTGGGTACGGGCATCGTAGGTACACAAATGGGGTCCTCTTGGGCATGGAAGCAAAGGGAAGCTGTGGAGGGGCAGGAGACCCACATGGACACCTGCCTATAGGAGAGGCTGCTTTGGCCAGCCCTGGAAGAGCAACCAGAGAGCAGGGTGGGCACAGTGAAGACAGGTCTGATTGAGACCCCCAGAACTCAAGGAGCCAAAGGAGGACGCTGGCCGCATCTGCAGAATCCATCAGGCGTCTTGATGGGTCGCCGTTAAACAAAGATGGGATAAGGTTACATGTGTTTTCCGTGGGAGTCGGCTCCAATTTCAGCCTGATGATTTAGTCAGGTGTAAGCATGAAGTTTCCAATTTAGAGAAATAAATCTCCAGTGATTTTATTATCCCCTGTTTTACCCTGACACCCAACTTCACCCCGGCCCCCTGTCAAAGCCCTCATGATGTGTTTATATAGGGCGCACTGTAATTGATTGGCGTGCAATAGAACATGACACAGAAAATGTGGCCTTCCCCACCAGGCCCAACTCTAGGAGCTTCCATATTTCACCATCCCCCAGGCCCAATCGCAGGCCCCCACTCGCCGTGGCCGCAAATTCCTGGGATTCTGGGTTGTCTGAGAACAGGAGTGAAGGGCCAAGGGGTCCAGCCAGGCACCCAAAGGTGGGCTCAGAGGGTGTTTTGGCCTGCCAGTTGGGGTGAAGGATACTGGAGAAGGGCACCTGCCCTGGGTAGAGGCTGGTTGGGGTAGCTGGATTCATGACCTCAGAGGTCCTAGGAGTTTCTGGGAGTCGATGAAATGAACCATCTGTGGCTCTAAAGTTTGGTAATTCTACAGTTCTAAACTTCTGAGATGGTCAGTTTCTAATAATTTGTTATTTTGATCTTTGAATCTGTGGTTCTGGATTGATGAGTCTATGGCAATGATATATCATACATGTTATACTAGGATCATATTTGTGATAAATATGAATACAAATACAGATGTGGATTTGAACCCTGACATCAAGGCTAAAACCAGTATAAGTTCCAATACTGTAACTTACCGAAGGCTTTCAATGTGCCCAGCACTGCACGAGGTGCATTACATAATTCTTTCGGCAACTCTGTAGGAAGGCATTGGTGTCTCCACTTGACACAAGATGCCACTGATGATCAGAGAGGCTACACGGTCAGTCTCTGTGTTTTAAGATTCTGGGATTGTAGCCTTCTTGCCCATAAGGCAGCCTAGATAAAATGGAAAAAGCATACAGATGGCAGGATGAGAAGCAGTCCCAACCTCATGGGCTGTTGTTAGGAGTGTGCCTATAGTAAGTGTTCATAGTATGAGCTCAATTGTCATTGACTCTGTCCTCCGCCCTAGGAAAAGGTATCAAGGTAGCAAATCCCCAAGATTCAGGGTAGAGAATGAGGGCATAGGATCTAGATGCTTGCCTGCCTCAGCCCCCTGATGGGGGAGAGGGGTGCCTATTTTCTATTTGCACATCTCTGGGACAAAAAGCTTCTACTTTGTAATGAGCTGAAAACTGCTTTCCTATAGCTTTAAGGATCTTAACTCTATCTTATAGGGACACAGAGCAGATCTGCTTCCTTTGCTCCATGCGTTTGGAGATTTTGAGACACAGTAAATCAAATCTGTTTACTTACTTATCCATTCATCTATCCATTTTTCCCCATCATCCATTAATTATTCATCTATCTATCCATCTCTCCATCATCTGTCCATTCTCTCTACTATCCACTCATCATCCATCCATCAATACATTGACTCTTCCTTCCTTTTTTCTATCTTTCCATCCATCCATCCA
>NW_027397071.1:64433470-64512256 GCF_003265705.2 Callorhinus ursinus | reverse complement strand
CATCCATCCATCCATAGTCCATCCACCCATTTTCTCACTCATTCACTCACTCTACTCACTCATGTGTTCACTCATTCATTAATTTATTGAGGGACAATGACCCAAATGGCTTTTGTTAGGCACTCTGGGGGTGGACACAAAGACGAATATGCCCTCAAGAAGCTTGAGAGAAAGACCAGACTCACACCTACAGTGCTTGCTCATTTCAAAACATCAATGATGTCTTGGCAATTAGTAAATCAGTGGTGATTGAGGGATTCAGGCTCTAAGTATAAGCAGGAACCAGAGGAGAGAGGGACCAGTGTGGGGTGGGCTGCTCAGACCGGTCATCTTGCACATTATTTTCTTCACCTAGCAAACTGGTATCTCAGACATGATCCTGGATGAACACTAGGTTTGCTACTGTGTTTAGTCTGGATTCCATTCATTCATTCGTTTGTTCAACAAATACCCTTTGAACATTATTATATAACTCTTCAGATATGGTGGAAACCAACAGACAGATGCTTGCTGATCATTTAGTGTAGGAAACAGATGATCATCAAGTAAACAAATAAATGCCTCATGTAATTTCTGACAGTGACAAGTACCATTAAACAAAGGAAGAGCAGGAGAAAAGGACAGAGGAGAAGGAAGATGCTATTGTAGATGAGAAAATTGGGAAGACTTCCCTGAGGAGGTGACGTTTGGGCAGGGTTAGGAATTCCCAGGAATTCCTAGGGATGGAGGCCCTGGGCCTTGCCTTTCTATTTTCACTGGAGAAGAGGAAGGAGATGGGCAAGGGGACTGGAATGAGGGGAGGCTGGGGCTGTTAGCTGGAGGGTGAGGGATGGCTTATCAGGAAGCAGGAGCTGAGGTTTCCCTTGGAAGAAAGGCTCTGCTCAGGAGTTTACCCCTCTGTGGTCCTCAGAGGGCACTCACTTAGTTCCCCTCACCTGTCAGGGCACTGTCTTCATTTACAGGCACAGAAGGCACAGGGTGTGATTAGCCTAGGACCCCAGGGCCGGTCAGGGGAAGACGCACACCAGCACACAGTGCAGAAGCCAGCTCCTGGGGCACACCCTAGGAGTGGGGGGTGTGGGGGCCTCTGAAGCTGGGGGCCTTGGGTGGGCTGTGTCGATGAGGCTCCTCACCCTGTCAGTCCTCTCCTGGAGGTGAAGGCATGTTGGGGTTCAGTACCTGGAGAATCCTGATTTCTCTCCTTCATCTCTCAGACCCAAGGGAGTAGAAATGGTGAATCTTAGAACTCCCAAGAAGTCAGGGCAGGGTGGGGCCCAGGAGAAGTGGAGGGTCAGGGCAAAACGAGTGCCTTTCCCTTGGGGCCAGAGGAGGGAATGGCCCACTGAGCATAAAAACAAGCTGAATGGAGGCAGCCCTAGCCTGGGAGTCCAGACGCCTGGACTAGAAACTGTACTTTCTGGTTTGCTATGGGAGCTGGGAAAATGCCCTCTTCTCTTGAGATCCTAACTCTACATGAAGGGGCTTAGGGGCATCTGGGTGGCTAAGTCAGTTAAGTGATGGACTCTCGATTTTGGCTCAGGTCACGCACCTCCCCCCCCCCCCCCACTGCTCGTGTGCTCTCTCTCTCTCTCTCAAATAAATAAATAAATAAATAAATAAATAAATAAATAGTTTAAACTAAATGACTCTTGTGAATCCTTCTAGTTAGAACACACTTCCTTTTTTTTTTTGGTAAGATTTATTTATTTGAGAGAGAGAGAGCACGAGCACATGGGGGAGGGACAGAGGGAGAGAATGTCAAGCCAACTCCCCACTGAGTGTGGAGCCTGAGGCAGGGCTTGATCCCATGACCCATGAGATCATGACCTGAGCCAAAACCAAGAGTCGGACACTCAACCAACTGAGCCACCCAGGATCCCAAAACACGCTTACTTTGAATTGACATGAAATAGGCTGCAACGTCAGCAAGAGGGAATCAGGTCAGATATCATATGCAACCTGCACTAGAACAGTTTACCTACTGTGGGGTACACTTTACCTTCTAGAGACTTGGTAGTCAGACATAGGGGTGTATTCTGGGTCCAGGCGGGACCTAGGCCTCAGGGAATTGACTGTGCTTGCAATCACTTGTATCCAAAGGTGGCCCTAGAGGAACCATCCCTCTCCATACTCCCATTCAGCGTGGTCCTCACTCACGTTGAACCTGGGCTGGCCCTGTGACTCCTTTAACCATAGAGTGTAGGGCAAGTGATGCTTTTCCAGTTCCAGCTGCAAGGTTTCTCTTGCTGTGTGACAAATCACTCAGAGGCTTGAAACCACACCCATTGGTTAGTTCACGGTTCTGCAAATCCAGGTGTGGGTTCTCTCCCCAGCCTGAAATCAAGGTGTCGGGTGGTGCTGTGTTCTGGGGTGAGGCTCGGGGTCCTCCTCCTGAGTTCTGTTGGCAGCATTCATCTTTTTGTGGTTGGAAGACTGAAGTCCCCATTTTCCTTCTGGCTGTCAGCCAGGGGTCTCCCTCAGCACCTGGGGGCTGCACTCGGGTCCTAGCGACATGGTCCTCTCTTAACACGGCAGCTTAGTTCTTCAGGGCAAGTCGGGGCTTTCTCTGCAGTCTGCTGTGACGGAGCCTCGCATCGTGTGGTGTAATCTATGCCATGGTCTTTGCCTTATGGTGTAACCTGACCTGTGTAACCTATCATACTTCATGTCCAGCTCACACTCAAGGGAAAGGGATTATACGGGGCACATACACCAGTGGGTGGGAATCTTGGGAGCCACCTTAGATTTCCACCTATCACACCGGCTCAAGCTGGCAACTCTACTCATGTCCTTTTGAGAGCCCTGAGCTATGGTGTAGGAGGTCTGGGTGCCCTGAAAGAGCAAGCAGGTGGAGAAGCCACCTGGAGAGGGGACGGCCCTGAAAGTAGAGGCGGCCCAGCTGAGTCCAGCCTTCCGGCCACCTCTGTCAAAATGCCAGACATGCAAGTGAGCGATATCGGATGTTCCAGTCCAACGGAGCCCCTTGAAGACGGCAGCCCCAGCTAAGCACAGCCAGCACCCTGAGAGTTGTGAACGACCCCGGAGCCTTTCACCGATTCCACCTGCCACAGCTCCTCGTTCTGGGAGGAAACATGGTTCTGCCCGTTATATTTCTGGGTGATGGGAAACCTGTCTCTTGCCTGGAAATTGTCCCTAGTATTGTCTGTCTTCGGGGGGTGGGGTGGGGCCATCATTGAGGGGTCTCTCTGGTCCCAAGCCTCCCTTCCTCATTCTCTTGAGAAGTGGTATGGCTGAACGGAGGAAAATTCTAGACAGGAAGGCCAGGGACCACTGTTACCTTGCAGTGTGGTATTAAAACTATAACCATAATTTCTCTGGGGCCTTCCATGTGCTGGGCACTGTTGTCAGTGCTTTACACATACTAACATATGACATGTCCACATAATAACTCAACATAGTAACCCTGAGGAGTAGGTACTATTGTTACCCCATTTTCCACAGGAGGACCTGGGGGCATAAAGATACTAACTTGCCCAAAGTCACACAGTTAGGAAATGCTGGAACCTGTCCCTTCCCTGGACACCATGATTCTGATTTGAGACTTCTAGAATTTTAGGGTTCTAGGAAGTTTAAGATTCCATAACTCTTAAGGTCCTGGTAGCCTAAGAGTCCATTAGTTTGAAGATTTTAAGATTCTCAGATTCCAAGATGCTAGAATTCTCAGATTCCAGGTTGAAAAAGCAAAGGCTTGCCCTCTGTGGGAGTGGGGGCCAGAGGACAAGATGGGGGATGACACAGCTTGAACCTCCAGCCCTGCTCTGCCCTCCGCTCCAGCAGTTATGGACAGCTGCCCCTTCAGGCCCTGACTTCATTTCTCTGAAACCTGAAACCTCTCTTGGAATGGGGAGCCCTTGGCGGTAGCTGAGCAGGAGGGAGGCCTCCTGGCCCCATCGCGCCTGCAGCACCCGCGGAGAAGGGCCAGAATAAGCATTGAGAATAGGACTTGGAGTTCCCTGAGAATGATAACATTCTCTGCATCCCGCAGACCCCAAATAAACCCATGTCGCCCTCAGGCGCTGCCGAGGCCCGGAGGCCCGAAGAAGGAAGGGAGGCTAATGTTTCCACAGGGCCCACCACCCTGAGTGTTGTGTTTCTGCTGGAGTGGGGGGCCACATGTCCCGGGAGGCCCTGGGAGAGCTGTGTGCTCCAGACCCGTGGGGAGGCCGTCCAAGGCCTGGAAGCGGGGCTGGCCGGCAGCATTCTGCAAGCACAGATAAGGAGCCGGGGCAGGGTTGACATGTGGAAGCATTTAGGAGTCGGGGAGATCGGGCTCTGTAGAGTGAAATGTCCTGGAGGGGCTGGGGGCCCCGGGGTGACTGACTCCAGTGGCCTCATTCTACAGACGGCGATAGTTGCCACGCACCGTTTGGCACAGTGTGCAATAAGGCCCCTGGAATTGGCCCCGGCCCCGATACAATCAAACCCCTGTGCTTCAGCTACACCTTACTGCTGCCTTTAACCCAGACACTTTCTCATCTCTGGGCTTTTGCTCATGCTGGGCACTCTCTCTGGAATATCCTTCCACCTCTTCTTTGCCTGTTGAAATACTTAGCTTTCAAGGCACAGCTCTGATGCTGCCTCCTCCGGGAAGCCTTCCTTCATCCTCCTCCAGTCTCTGATGTCCTCTTGCCCCCTTCTCTGAGCACTGAGAGCATTTCAACTGCCCCTTTCTTTCGCTACATATTACGTTTTCCTTTCAGGTGGATAATTGCTATTTTTCTTCAGATACTATAGGCCAGGCGATTTACATGCATTTTCTTCTCGTTTTAAAAAACATCCTCATTTTATAGATGAACAAACTGAGGAACAGAGAAGTTAAACAACTTACCCAAGTTTGCACAGCTAGTGAGTAGCAGAGCCTCGCCATGAACTCAGTTTGGCAGCAAAGGCCATATTTCTAACCATTTTCTGTATTTCCTTTTTATTCCAGGACCTCGCACGGTGTCTTGCACCTAATAGCTATGTTCAATAAATATTTATTTAATCAGTGAAGGAAGAGCTCTAATAAGAAAATAAAATTTATCTGGAATCTTACCACACAGGGATTCTGGGAATTCATCCTGTAGATTTTTTCTAATATAAGGATCGACTTTTTTTTTTTTTAAGATTTATTTATTTACTTGTCAGAGAGAGAGAGAGAGAGAGCACAAGCAGGAAGAGCAGCAGAGGGAGAAGCAGACTCCCTGCTGAGCAGGGAGCCCCATGCGGGGCTCGATCCCAGGACCCTGGGATCATGACCTGAGCCGAAGGCAGTCGCTTAACCAACTGAGCCACCCAGGTATCCCAGGTTAGGCTTTTTATCATCATTTTGAGAAGCATAGATCAGGCATCAATGTACAATATGTTTGACATTTTATTAATTTTTTTGGTGTTTAATAAGTTTTTGTTGGGTGAATGAAAATTCATAAACAACAGTCTATGCATATTAATAAGATTTGAAGAGCACCACAAGGCTTAGCCAAAACATTTCCTCTGCTTGACCACAGTGGTCCAGAAACTTCTATCATTACACTCACTCCTGGATCAAGTCACTGCTTCCAGGAGGTCCTGGCTCAATATATCAGTTAACTGAGAGAATCAGCTTTTGGGAACAGAACTGTTCTAGGTCTTAATAGAATGACAGTCATTTCTTCCAGGTTAAGGACATTCTCCTTTATTTCTAATTTGTTAAAAAGTTTTTCATTTTCAATCGTGAATGGGTGTTAAATCTCATCAAATGCCTTTCTGGCATCTAACCAGAGGAGCATGCTAATTTCCTCCTTTCATCTGTTCACGTGGCAAATCAGCAGTAAGCACTGCTCGTGTTGAATCGTCTCTGCGTGACCAAGTTAAATCCAACTTGGTTATAATGGATTATCCTCTTTTTAGTTTTCTGCATTCAGCTTTTTAATACTGTTTAGAATTTTTGCCTCTATGTCAAATTGGCCTATAATGATCCTTTCTCATAATGTTCTTATCAGGTTTTGATATCATGTTTGTGATAGCTTCATGTAGGAAGTTGGGAATAGTCCTTCTTTTCCTATATTTTGAAATAGCTGGATAGGACTGGAATTGCCTGTTCCTTCAGGAAAAACTCTGGATCTGGAATCTCTTTTAGGGAAGATTTTAAACTACAAATTTAGAATATTTCATCACTACAGGGCTACCTAGATATTTTCTCTTCTCTTTTTTTTAATAAAGATTCTATTTATTTGAGAGAGAGAGAGAGCACATGAGTTGGGGGAGGGGCAGAGGGAGATGGAAAAGCAGACTCCGCACTGAGCAGGGAGCCCGATGCGGGACTTGATCCCAGGACCCAGAGATCACAAGCTGAGCTGAAGGCAGACGCTTAACCGACCGAGCCACCCAGGCTGATATTATATTGTTTCTTGAGGCAGTTTTGGCAAATTGTAATTTCTTCATTTCAAATCTATTTTTATATTTATGTGCAAACATTTGTCATAATAGTTTCTTTTAATGTTTGTAGAATATTTAATTATAACTCCTTTCATTCCTAATTTTCTTCCCTTTTTATTGAAATATAATTGACATACATTATTTTAGCTTCAGCTGTATGATGTAATGATTCAATATTAGTGTATGTTGTGAAATGATCTCCAAATGACCCTGGTTAACCTCCATCACAACACAGAGTCACGTGGTATTTTTTCTTGTGATGAGAACTTTTAAGATTTATTCTCCTAGAAACTTTCAAGTACGCAGTCCGGTGTTGCTAACTGCAGTCACCGTGTGGCACGCTAGCATTCTCTTATTTAGTCCCACAGTCGTCCTCTGATGGATAAGGAAATTGAAGCCCTAAGCGGTAAAGTTACCTGCCGAAGGTCACACCCCCAGAAGGTTCGAGAGAATAGATTCACGCCTGGGTCTGACTGGCTATAATGCCCACACCCAAGCTGCCGGACTCCTAGCCCCTAAAGGTCACTCATCTTCCAGGCTATGGCTCTTGCTCGTGCCGCCTTTTTATTTTTCACCGATGCACCTGCCTCTACTGTTTGTCAGCATCTCAAGGGCAGGGCTCCCTGCCTTCCTCGCTGAGCTGTTCCCCAGAGAAGGTGCTCAGTGAAAGCTGGATTAGTTAGACCCATGAAGCGCTGAGGTAGACTATTGTAAGGGACCCCATGAAGGGTCCAGATGGTGCGTGCCCAGGGTGTTCCTGGTCTCTTTTGTCCCTGAACCACCAGGACAGCGTACTGAAAGCTGGGAGCTGAGTTCGCCTTGAAACATGGGGCAAGAGGAGAAGTCAGAGGATGTACGGGAGCCACGGAGAGGTCTATTCAGCTGGAGTGGAGCCCCTTGATGCTGCAAGTTGGGAGCCATAAGCCACAGCGGGAAACATGCTGAGGCTTGGGAGAGAGTCCGTGTGAGGACGTGTGGTGGCCGGGGACGGGTGGGGATGTGCGGTGGCCGGGGATGGAGATTCTGGCGCAGCCCCGGGAGGAACTTCACTAGACATCTCCACCAGCCTCTCCCAAGGTGCTTGCCTCTGTTTTCGGTGACAAGGAGCTCACTACCTCACTGGAGGATGATCCTGTGGTGTTTTCTGGAAGAATTCCTAGGATAGGGGCCCTTGGAGATGATGGAGAAATAGATATGAATCAGTGGAAAGTCAGGGAAGCCATCAGGGGCCCTTTACTTCCTCAGTGCAGACCGACTGTGTGCCGCGTGCCACCAGCACAGCGCCAAGGCCCAGTGTCTGCAGCCGCCCTGTCTTCTGACCGACAGCGGATCGTTGGGGTAGTTTCGCAGCCCGTTCACCTGTGCACAACGCATATATCAGGGCCCAAGCTTTGGGACCCGACAGGCTGGAGGCCAAATCCCAGGCTCACCACGACCAGCCAGGTGCCTTTACATGAATGGCATAATCTCTCCAAACCCCAGTTTCCCCACGTGTAAAATGGGCATAAACCCTGCTAGTTCTCAGAGTTGTAGAGCGATTGCCCACAGGCGCGCCTGGAAGGTGATGGCCGTCCCTACGATGGTAGCTCGTCCTCACCCCACCCTTCCACATCTCGGCTCTCTACCCAGCCACCAGAGGTCCTCCTGTGGTTCCGGCCACAGTGCATGTGCCCACGACGGCAAGCCTCCATCCCCTCTAGAACTTTCTGGAGTTATAGATGGGCTATCAGCTGCCTCCTGGTCAGTGGCTCCCAGATCTGAGACCGGGAGCATGGGCCAACTGCCAGAGTTGTTTGAGTCTCTGGTTCCCTGGTTCCAAGGTTTGCAGGCGCCGGCTTTCTTCTCCACCCTCCCTCCCGTCTCCTGTCCCCTCCCTCCTTTCAGTGTGACTCTACTTACTCTCCTGTGTCCCAGCCTTTGCTCACAGTCACGCTTCTGCTTGGAGCACCCTCCCCCTCACTCCCTGTCTGGCTACCTCTTACTTCTCCTTTAGGTTTGGACGCCACCTCCCGAGACCCAGATGGTTTGGGTGCTATGGCTCTTCCCCAAGACTGCAGGGTGGGTATCGGATGAATGTCTTCAAAGGGCCTGGGAAAGAAGAGACATCTTCAAGTGTCCTGGTGGTGGGCAACCACTTGTTCGTTCATTCATTCATTCATTCATTCATTCAGCAGACATTCAGGAGGCTCATGCTCTGGCCAGGCTCTTGACTGGTGCTGGAACGCTGACGGGACATGGTAGAGCGTAGGCTTAAGGGCAGCAACTTAGGTGTTAGGCTGACCAAAGTGTGAGTCCTGATTCTGCCACTTTCTAACTGTGTAACCTTGGCAACTGAGTTACCCTCTCTGAGCTTTATATCCCACATCTGTAAAAAGGGGGAGTACATGGGCCCTGGTCTCTTAGGATTGCTGTGAAGATGAATGGGGATAATCCATGTATGTATTTGTTTGCTGAGGTGAACACCACATACCGGGAAGTTTAAACAACAGAAATGTATTTGCTTACGGTTCTAGAGGCTGGAAGTCCAAGATCAAGGTGCCAGGAGGGTCAGTTTCTGGGGAGGCCTCAGGATGACTGCCCTCACGTGGCCTTTCTTCTGTGCATCAATGCTGTTGGATTAGGGCCCCACCCTCATGACCTCATTTAACCTTAATCACCTCCTTGAAAGCCTTTTCTCCAAATGCGGTCACACTGGGGGTCAGGGCTTCAACATATCAGTCTTGGGGGTACACAACTCAGCCCATAGCACTATGTTAAGTGGTTGGCCATGTTGAGCACAGTGCTTAGTGACCACTACAATGGAGTCTCAGTTTAATGGCTATAGGATATTATTGTTATTAAGACTTTTAAAAAAGATTTTATGTATTTGAGAGAGAGAGAGAGATCATGAGCAGCGGGGAGGGATAGAGGGAGAAGCAGACTCCCTGCTGAGCATGGAGCCCATGTGGGACTCAATCCCAGGACTTTGGGATCATGACCTGAGCCAAAGGCGGATGTTTAACCAACTCAGCCACCCAGGCACCCTGTTATTAAGATCTGAAGAACACTACATGGTTTGCCAAAAACAGTCCTGTGTCCTTCAGAGTCTCTGGATCTGCTGGTGGAAACTGGTCTGTAGATAGGAAATAATAACAAGGGGATGGTGGTACCCAGAGAGGGGTGTGTAAGGGTGGGGTCAGGCAGCCACCCGGGTCTCTGACCGCAGTGTTGTGCTGCCCAGAGTTGTGACCTCACAAGTCAAGTGTGATTCCCTAGCAGGCGGGGACCCTCGTCTGACCCACCTCTGCGGCCCAGCACGGGGTCCTGCCCCGGAGAATGTGTGATGGCTAACTGGATGAACTTGAGAGTGTGAATGGGTGATGGAGATGGGGGGCTGGAAGGGAAGGAGGGTGGATGGCTGAGCGGATGATGCGCTGGGAGGAGGAGGAAGAGCTGCTCGGGTTAGTTAGCCCTTTTTAACCTTGGCTTCTCCAGCTAGAGAATGGGATAGTGGCCGTAGAGCCCACACAGGTGACCTTGGGGGGGATTTGATGAGACAGTGCAAACAAAGCCCTTGGCATTACTGACCGCTGCTTTTAGGCAAAGGAGCAGGATGCGTTCCTGGACCGGGGCTGGTGGCTGACCGCGGCAGACCAAGTATCGCCCACTCGGGCCTTCTGGTGTCCCTCCACCCTCCAAGGGGACAAAGTCAGCGTCTGGGGAGACGGGACTGTGTCTGACTGGGCAAGGAGGCCCTAGGAGCAAACAGTCACCCACCCGTGCCCCTGCGTAACTAATTTCCTGCTTCAGCTCCTTTACAAGCCCTGGGAAGTAGAGTAGCATTTTTAGAACCATTTGTCAGAAGATGCCGCTGAGGTCCGGAGAGGGAGTATGACTTGCCGAAGGTCACAGCGCAAATGAGCCCCAGGCAGAGCTGGCTCCAGGACTCCCTTGTCTTGACTCCCAGCCAGGCCTCTTTGCCCTGCCCCCGCGGGAGGGCTCTGCGGCCAAGAGGATGCACGCGGTGGCCTCCAGCTTCCTGGAGAGCCCCAAGGCATCAGGTGCACTACAGCCTGTCTTTTCGGTCACCCCTCCACTCTTCGGGTGGCCAGCTTCCTCTGTGAGGATTTCTTGTGTCCCTCAACTTGGCAGAGACTCGGGAAGGGGTCTGAAATTGAGGTTTTGTGCAGGCAGAGCTGGGCTAAGTGGGGACTTTGATGACTCAGGGCCAGTCCAGTTCCCCTGGAGCCAAGCACAGGACGTTCCAACGTGCCCTCCTCCACCCCCCACCGGGAGCAAGTTACATCTCCGTACCTCAGTTTTCATGGTCTTGAAGTGGGCACAGTCATAAAGTACTTAGCTCACTGTGTTGTCAAGAGGGTCAAATGAAATAATCCATGGAAACACACAGGAAACATTAGATATGAACAGGATTTGCTTCCTCCTGGCCGGGAGAGAGGAAGACAGACGTTTTACATTTGGGTTCTTCTTGGCCTTGGGGAAGTCCACAGCTTGGGGGTTATGCAGGGGGAGGAAGGGGAGCCATGCCCATCTCCCCACATGCCCGAGCTGAAGTGAGAAGACACCAGGCTGCAAGAAGCTCCTTGGCCGGCTGATCCCCAGTGATAAATCATGACCGTGTTTTTAACGATTATTTAAAGCTCTTGGCTGAATGCCCATCCTGGAAGGGCCACCTCAGCCTTTGTCCAGTCGTGGCGGAGCGGAGGGAAGCTTGCACATCCCTTATGGAGCGTGGCTTCTTTTATTCCATTATTTTCATAATAGACTCACTGACACAATATTATTCTTGGCCCCAGCTCAGACCCTCTGCTTGTGTTCAGAGGCCACAGGCTGGCCTGGCCAGGGAATGGCAAACTTCCCATCAAGGGGGTGGTGGGCACAAAGGCTCAGCAATTTCTTGTCCACCAGAGTGTTACTGGCAGGCTGAGGAGGGAGTGAGTCTTGCACAGTTAAGAGGCTGGTTTTAGTGAACTGCAGGTCTGGGGCTGGGCTCCCGCTACTCAGTGCTGAGGGGACAGAAATGAGGCAAAGTGGGAGAGGGAAGGAGTTTGGGTATTTTTCTGGGTTATCCTTTCATTAATTTAGCATTTATATTGAGCACATGTGCTGGGCATTGTCTCCACTGTATACATTGCCAGAACCTGGAAGTGCTTTTGAGGAGCATCTGGAAGAGTGATTGTCACACTGTGCCTCACAGAACCCCAGGGTTCCTTAGAAGGTAGAAAAGGAGTGATGCTCTGGGCCTCTCATGCCATCCTCAGACCAGGCAGCCCTGATTTTATTTTACCTTTACTTTGGGTTTCTTTGTAAGATTTTATTTGAAGAAAGGATTCCGCTGGTTAAAAGAAAACTTTGAGTACCACTGGTTAACTCCCTTATTGTACAAAAGGGGTAACCGAGGTCCAGAGAGAGCAGAGACTTGCCTCAGATCACCCGACATTTGTAGAGTAAGGACCCATCTCCTGGCTCCTAGCTGTGTGAGGAGGCAGAGCCCGTATGTCAAACTGTCAGAGACTGAGACACTGCTCTGGAAGCAAGTGTGCAGATGGCCTGCCCGGTCATGACCGCCTCATGTGTGAGCTTTCTGTCCAGGTGTGCGGGGGACCCCCACGAGTCTTAGTTTTCTTTCTTTCTTTTTTTAAAAATATTTTATTTATTTATTTGACAGAGAGAGAATTAGTGAGAGCAGGAACACAAGCAGGGGGAGTGGGAGAGGGAGAAGCAGGCTTCCTGCTGAGCAGGGAGCGCGATGCGGGGCTCGATCCCAGGACCCTGGGATCACGACCTGAGCCGAAGGCAGACGCTTAACGGCTGAGCCACCCGGGCACCCCGAGGCTTTAAAAGGCGCTGTTTACAAAGGTGTGGGTGGGGTTTCGGAAGAGCAACCAGGGTAAGGGGTACAGGGCAGCAGCCTGGGCTGGTAACTCGGGAAGCCGTTACCTCCCCAGACCTGCCCCCGGGAAGGCGGCGAGCTGCCTGCAGGGGCACAGGGTGAGGGCGGGGCTGTGAGTGGAGGGGCCATGGAAGAGGGTGAGCTCGAAAGCAAGCCCATGGAAAGCCTCAGAACTACTGAATGACACTAAAATAAGGAGAGAGGTAGCGGCACTTAAAAAGCTCTTGTGGCACTTTGTAAGGGTCGTATGTGAATGATCATGGGAAAGTGTAGTGACTTTCCGTGTCCTGTCCCTCGCCCCCTAGCAACCTCTCACACTCAGCGACTTGCCTGCAAATTTGTTTTGCTCTGATCTGCGCTCGGCGAGGTGCCCCCCTGGGTGTCGGATACCCCATCCCGGTGGCCCATGCCACTCTGATTGCACAACGTGGCGGCGTTGCTGACTTCTGCCCTCCCGCCCTGCACCCCAGAGATGCAGACTAACTTGGACGTTGAAGAAAGAACAAGCCGCGAGTGTCCTTTATTTAACTTTTCGCAGCTGGGTTGAGGAGGGATCTCTTAACTTCCCTCACCAATACCAGGGCCGTGGCATCTTAGCTGTCTGTGCCCACGTGACCGACTTCCGGCTGAACCTCTCATCACCTCCCATACATGTACGTGCTCTCTCTCTCTCCCTTCCTCCTTTTTCTTCCTGCATCCTTGAATATTCTAGGCGCAGCCT
The DNA here is from genome assembly GCF_003265705.2 of Callorhinus ursinus. NCBI lineage: Eukaryota > Metazoa > Chordata > Mammalia > Carnivora > Otariidae > Callorhinus > Callorhinus ursinus. The sequence goes on along the minus strand of NW_027397071.1, from coordinate 64,499,225 downwards.
ATCCACCTGAGAGCCTCCTCTCCGCACCCTCAGAGACCCTGCTGCCTAGTGCCTTCCTCCATCCCTGAGAGGATGGGTGAATTCTGAGAATCCTCAGGGGATCCTAACCTTGCGGCCCCAACTGTTTGGGCTGGGTGCTCAGGTGGGAAGCAGGCACTGCTGAGAGGTGGCATCCCTGTGTTCCTTCCTGTTCTCACCTTCTTCGACTTAATAGAAATTGTCATGTGCCCATTACTTTCTGGGAACTTGGCACACACTAATTACCATGACAACCCTGCTTGGGAGGCATTATTCCCCTTCTGAAGAGGAGAAATTTGAGGGGTAGAAAGGCCAAATGACATTAAAGGTCCCAGAGCTGTCTGTCACAGAAATTAAATGGAGGTAGATTGGTCTTTCCAACCAGTGGAGGTAGTGAGTTCCTGGGCTCTGGAGGTGAGTAAGCAGAGGCTGAATGGCCCCATGTCAATGGAGAGAACATGGTCAAGAAGAAGGTTCCTTCTTCGACAGATGTTGGCGGGGATGTGGAGAAAGGGGAACCCTCCTACACTGTTGGTGGGAATGCAAGCTGGTGCAACCACTCTGGAAAACAGTATGGAGGTTCCTCAAACAGTTGAAATTAGAGCTACCATTCGATCCAGCAATTGCACTTCTGGGTATTTACCCCAAAGATACAAATGTAGGGACCCGAAGGCGTACGCGCACCCCAATGTTTATAGCAGCAATGTCCACAATAGCCAAACTGCGGAAAGAGCCAAGATGTCCATCGACAGATGAATGGATAAAGAAGATGTGGTATGTATACACAATGGAATATTATGCAGCCATCAAAAGGAATGAGATCTTGCCATTTGCAACGACATGGATGGAACTGGAGGGTGTTATGCTGAGTGAAATAAGTCAATCAGAGTAAGACATGTATCATATGACCTCACTGATATGAGGAATTCTTAATCTCAGGAACAAACTGAGGGTTGCTGGAGTGGTGGGGGGTGGGAGGGATGGGGTGGCTGGGTGATAGACATTGGGGAGCGTATGTGCTACGGTGAGCGCTGTGAATTGTGCAAGACTGTTGAATCACAGATCTGTACTTCTGAAACAAATAACACAACATATTTTAAGAAAAAAGAAAAAGAAGAAGATAGCAGGAGAGGAAGAATGAAGGGGAGTAAGTCAGAGGGGGAGACAAACCAGGAGAGACGATGGACTCTGAAAAACAAACTGAGGTTTCTGGAGGGGAGGAGGGTGGGGGGATGGGTTAGCCTGGTGATGGGTATTGAGGAGGGCACATTCTGCGTGGAGCACTGGGTGTTATGAACAAACAATGAATCATGGAACAGTACACCAAAACAAATTATGTAATATATGGTGATTAACATAACAATAAAAAAATTAAAAAAAAAAAAAAGAAGAAGGTTCCTTCTTGTCCTGAGCTGCGAAGATTCTAGGACTAGGTCTAGCCTAGAACTAGGTTCTGATGTGGATATTTTCTAACTGGCATGTGCCTCTTGGGAACTGCGGCTGGGCCGGGCACCTCAGTGAGGTCTGGCCCCGCGGGGAGGCGGCAGGAGTCCTGGTTGCCAGGGGGCGCGGAGAAGAGCAAGAGGACCGTGCGCTGGGAGAAGCGGTCAGGTAATGAGGTCACCTCTTCCCTTCCGGTTCTTGCTGGCTTTTCCTTGTTGCCCCGGGCTGGCCTCTAAGTCCAGACGGGCGTACTTCGGAGATACTGTGGATTCGGTTCCAGACCACAGCAATTAAGCAAATAGTGCAATAAAGTGAGTTAAATGAGTTTTTTGGCTACAGTGCATATAAAAGTTCTGTTTACACTATATTAGAGTCTGTTACGTGTGCAATCACATTATGTCTAAAAAACAATGGATATACCTTAATTAAAAGTATTTTATTGCTAAAAAATGCTAGGCAACATCTGAGATTTCAGCAAGTTATAATCACCCATCACAGATCACCGTAACAAATATAATCATAATGTAAAAGTTTGAAATATTGAGGATTTCCAAAACATGACACAGAGATATGAAGTGAGCAAATGTTGTTGGAACAATGGCACCCATAGACTTGCTCGGTGCAGGGTCGCCACGAACCTTCAATCTGTAAAAAATGCAGTTCAGTATCCGTGAAGCGCAACAAAGCAAAGCGCAATGAAATGAGGTATGCCTGTATTTAGAAATACATTCCGTTCCAAACAGAAGCGTCACCAGGTTTGCAATGTGCTCTTTATATATTGCAAAGAAACCAGCCCAGGGCGGGGAGCAGGAGTGCCAGGTTTGATCTTGTTGCTGCTGCAGCTTTATGGTGTGACTTTGGGCAAGCTTCCCCAGTGTTTAATGGGAGGCTGGGGAGGCTCGTTGCCGAGGACCCTCCAGGTCCTGATGTTCAGTGTTCTGGGAGGGGAGGCAGGCTTGCACACATGTTGACCCCTGGCTGCACTAGGCGGCTCTGTAGTAAAGGCAGGGGGTGGTGGGTGTTGACTCGGTTTTCCCCTGCTCTTGCCAGCCCCCAGATTCCCATTCTAGCTGAGCTTGTCCCCGATTCCTGAGCCTCAGAAACTGAATGAGATAATAAATGTTGTCTCGAGCTGCTTTGGGGGTGATTTGTTATGCAGCTGTACGTAACCAAAGCACTCCTATGTCTGGGATCGGATGGCAGCGATGGCCTGGTGGCTGGCGGAGGGCTGAGGCCACAGGAGTACCTGGTCACGGGTCTCATCATTCAGGAGGCCAGCCCGGATTCTTCACGGGGTGGCAGTCACAGGCTCCCCAAAGCAGCAAGTGGAGCCGAGCCCCATGGTGATGCTCTGCTTGCATCACATTTGCTAACAACCCATTGGCCAAAACACATTACGGAGCCAGCCTGGACTTGAGGGGTGAGGAAACAGGCTCCATCCCTTGGCCACTGGGGAAGAATCTGAGGCCACTTTCTGCCATTACAGAATGCGAGCTCCCACTGCCCTGACTGCCCCTTCCTTCTCCACGTCCTCACTCAGCCTCTGGGTCTAAAGCAACATTTATTGAGCACCTGTTACGTGGTAGGTGGTTTCCCCATCATGGCTCCAGTTCATCTCTAACAGCAGCCCTTGCAAGGAAATCCATCTCATGGGTGAGGAATGGAGGTTCCGAGAGATCAGGTGGCCTGAAGTCATAAAGGTGGTCACTGGCAGAGCCAGGACTCCAACTCAGGTCAAGGAATTCCAAGTTTGGTATTAGTTTTACTTTCCCTATCAAGGTTTGCCCAGAACTTTCAATTTAACTTGTTCTTTTCAGAGACACACAGGCAGAATATGTGGAGACTGGTCTGGGACTGCTGGTTGGCACTGAAGGGGATCCATCTGTGGGGCAGGAGGTTCGGGCAAAATGAACAGACTCTAGGGGGCGACAAAGGCCAAGGTGCCTTCTCATTGCTGCCCCCAGTTCCTCCATTCCTGCCTTCCTTGCCTGTGTCTGTCCTCAGAGAAGAGAGAGATGCTGGCCATTAGGAAAAAAAATCATTCATCTTCAGGCACTAGGAAACTAGAAGAGGGGTGAGAGAGGAGGGAGGGAGGGAGAGAGACAGAGAGAGAGAGAAAGGGAGAGGGAAGGAGGAGGAGGGCAGGAGGGTTTTAGTGACGCCGTGTGACCTTGGCTCGGTCAGTTCATCTCTCTGAGCCCTATTTCCTCATCAGGAAAAAAGGACCATCTTATGGATGGCATGAGAAAATTCGTGTGACCACTTTGGAAACTCTAATGTGCTGTAAAAATATTCATGAATACTGTTGACAGTGTTATAAATCTAATGTCACAGTAGGAGAACTTAATGTTGGAAGAGTGTAGAGTCAGAACAGGTGCTAATGACACATGTAACACCTCATCTCTAACGAGCAGCTTAGTGTCAAGAGAAAATTGGAGTTTCCTGGTCGTAAAAAGCTACCGCAGATAAGATGCCTCATTGACCTAATTATACTTCAGGTTGGGGGAGAGTTGCCACATTACAGGTGCGTAACTGAGAAAAATACCCGAAAACATACAGTTGTTCCTGCAATTGCTCACTTTGTCTTCAGGGTCACAGTCCATGTCTGTGGGTATACTGGGACATCTACATCCTGTAGAAGCTCGGCAGGTCATCAGCAATTATGCAGAACGTCAGAGTGCTGTTTTTTTGCATCCCATGCATATGACATTTATTTTTTTTAAGATTAAAGTATGATCTCAGGACATACGGAAGCATATTAGTGTTTCATGTGCATTTCTACTTTGGATAAACACAGAGTTCCCTTCGTTTCTCCATTAACTGCATTGCATATTGCTGGAGGTTAAACAGCTTTTCTTGAAAGTTAGTGAAATGCCTTTGACTGATAGGTGCTTAGTGTTTAAGTTATAGGACTTGATGGATCAGTTTCTCACAAAGACCCACCTCACACCACGTGGAAAATTCTCTGACCTCTTCAGGAAGACTGGACAATTTTTACTGCCAGTGACGGCCCTGACTGGTGTGTGGCAGGTCATCTCCTCCACAAATGCTAACTTTTTTCGTGCATCACAATGAAATCTTTTTGAAGACATTTACAGCAGTAATTAGGGATCCAAATTTAAGTTAACAACCGAGTCTGTGCTATTATTGTAAAATACACACCTGAAGTCACATTGCCTAAACGTGACAACTCTGACAACTTGCTCCTCCTCTTGGAGACTGGCCCATTCTTGTAGTACACATTCTGAACTCAGAAATTCTAAACTGTAAAGAACAAATCTAGGAAATGCTAGTGACTGAGAACAATGGAAATGGCCTGGTGTAGCTTACTGATAAGAGAGAGAAAACCAAATGTTTTGAACAGGCCTTGATTCTACCTAATATATTGAAACAATTCAAAATTGATACTTGGGATACTTTTGCCACATGTGAACACATGAGGTGCTATGCCTGCAATGCTTGTTGCCGCCACCGGGCGGTGGTAGTGTCTCCAATGGCCCAAGAGTCTGAACTTGCTCCTTGTGATCTATTAAGTGTCAGAAACTGACACTGTATCTAGCCAATCAATTACTGCTCTCCTCACCCACTAAAATAAGTCTGCTTTGAGCCGTGATTCTGGCATTTAACTAGTTGTGCGGTCTTGGCTAAGTTAGCTTTCTCATCTGAGGAGAGGGGGATAAAGTAGTGTCTTCTAGGACTCAGGCATTTTCTCTTTGTAGAACACTTCCCACCTTATCTACTGTAGTCTGGCTATGTATCTCCAGTGCCTACTCACTCTGGTGTGAGGTCAACGTTCACAGCTCTGCTATGAGCTGTGGAGGGCAGAGAGCACGGTTTATACTGGACCAACCCCTTACACTGGTACATTTATCAACCCATACTTCCCCAGTAGTAATAGCTACTGTTTATTGAGCATGTACCCATCTCAATACCAGTTGTTTTAATCCTCATGGCAACCCTATAAGATCAGTATCATTTTTATGCCCATTTTACAGAGGAGGAAATCCCCAGGGTTGTGAGAAAATTAAATGAGTTAATGCGTAAAACCTGCTCAGCACAGTGCCTAGGACATAGCAAGTGCTCCTTATTTATAGTGCTTATTATTCACAGAAGAGGGGAGACAGGCCGGTAAACTGAGAAGTATAAAGCAGCAAAGCACAAGGGCTACAGAAGCACACAGGAGGGGACAATGAACTCTTCTTGGTGAGGGAGCCAGGCAGGCTTTGCAGAGGAGGCAACATGCAAGCTGGATAATAAAGGACAAGTAGAGATGGCAGAGTTGTTGCTTGTTTTTCTAGTTTGGTTCTTCTCTCTCTCTCTCTCTCTCTCTCTCTCTCTCTCTCTCTTTTTTTTTTTGAGAGAGAGAGAGAGAGAGAGAGAGTGAGCATGCATGTGCACGAATGGGTGGGAGGGGCAGTGTGGAGCCCAACACGGGGCTCGATCTCAGGACCCTGCAATCATGACCTGAGCCAAAATCAAGAGTTGGAGGCTTAACCAACTGAGCCACCCTGGTGCCCCACTTCTCTTCTTCCTTTTAATAATAGGAACAGCCTTCTCAGATTTAGCAGGACACATGGCCACCTAGCTAGAGATGATAATTTCCATGTTTCCTTGCAGCCAATGAAGCAATGGGACTGGGTTTCTACTTCTTAACGTGAGTGGAAGAGAAATTGCTTGCCGCAGCTTCCTGTGGTTGGAATGCGGATGTAGTGTGGGTGAACTCGTTTGGTCATGAGGGGATGGCAGAGCAACAAAATACAGAGAGAAACTTGCCAAGAAAAAAGAGAGTGAATGAAAATAAGTATAATCAGAAATGAAAGATGTTATAACTGGTACCACAGAAACACAAAGGATCATAAGAGGCTACTATGAACAATTATACACCAACAAATTTGACAAACCTAGAGGAAACTGATAAATTCCTAGAAACATACAACCTACCAAGACTAAATCGTGGAGAGAAAATCTGAACAGACTGATTACTAGTAAGAAGAATGAATCCATAATAAAAAACCTCCCAACAAGCCAAACTCCAGGACCAGATGGCTTCAATGGTCAGTTCTACCAAATATTCAAAGAAGAATTAATACTAATCATTTTCAAACTCTTCCAAAAAATATGAAGGAGGAAACGTTTCCAAACTTACTTTACAAGGCCAGTATTACCCAGATATCAAAACCAGAAGGATGCCCCCAAGAAATGAAAATTAGAGGCCAATATCCCTGATGAACATAGGTGCAAAAATCCTCAACAACATATTTGCAAACCAAATTCAAGACATTAAAAAGATCATATACCATGCTCGGGAGGATTTATTCTAGGGATGCAAGGATGGTTCAACATCCACAAATCAATGTGATATACCACATTAACAAAATGAATGATAAAAGTCCTATCACCATCTGAGTAGATGCAGAAAAAGTATTTGACAAAATTCAACATCCATTTATGATAAAAAAATTATAACAAAAGGGGGTATAGAGGAAACATAACTCAAGATGATAAAGGCCATATATGAGAAGCTCATAGCTAACATCATATTCGGTGGTGAAAAGCCGAAAGCTTTTCCTCTAAGGTCAGAAGGTACAAACTTCCAATTATAAAATAAATAAATCACAGAGATGTAAGGGACAGCGTGGTGGCTATAGTTAATACTGTATTGCATATCTGAAAGTCGCTAAGAGGGTAGATCTTGAAAGTTCTCATCACAAGAGAAAAAATCTTTCGTAACTATGGATGGTGACAGATGTTAACCAGATTTATTGTAGTGATCGTTTTGCAATATATATAAATATTGAATCATTATGTTGCACACCTGAAGCTAATAGAATGTTATATGTCCCTTATAACTCAAGATGTGTGCAACTGATGAATCACTGAATTCTACCTCTGAATTTAGTAATACACTGTGTTGATGAACTGAATTTAAATAAAAAAAAAATCACTCAATTAAGAAATAAGATTTCTGTGAAGTAAAAGTCACCAAAGAAAATTTTAAAAAAGAAAAAAAGAAGGAACCTGGGTCCCTGGACGGCCTTGGGGAGCACAGCTATCCCATTCACCTTGGACCACATGCCTGTGTCCAAACCATTACAGGAGAGAGACAGAAACTGATGTCCTATTTGAGCCACTATATTGTTGGCTTTCTTAGCTGAAGCCTCTTACTTAGTCCGAAGACTAAAGAGTACATTAGGCAAAGAATAAGGAATACTTGTAGGGCAGAAGACGATCATGTCCAAAGACACGAAATGTGAAAGAAGTTAGAAAGTTTTAGGAAAATATCTCACAGGATATTTTTGAGGGCCAAATGAGAGAAGTGTATATAAAGTGCTTAGTACAGTACCTGAAATGAAAGTCACTTTTTTTTTTCCTGTTTGAGGTAAATGTCTTCTCAGGGTGTCATCTATAAAATGAGGGTAATGTCACCTGTATGATAGAAACAGAGGTCTGGAACTTTTTGTTCTAAGACAGTATGAATAACTTGGGGGAAATTCTACTGGGAGCAAGATTTAAAAGAGAAATAATTACTAAGGAATGACTGAGTACTCTGCCTTCCATTGATTTGAATAATTTAACTTAAAATCTCTGGGGCTCTTCCATTACTTAGCTCTAGCAGACACTTGTCCTGCTCAGTGGGCCCTACAAAGTGTTAGCAGTCCCTTGAAGGAGCTGTGTATAGTCAGGGCTCCATACCCTTTATAAGTGGGTTTTTCGGTGCTTTCTCCTCCAAGATAACTCCTTGTATTCTCCCTGCGAGACTCTGTGCCAACATCGTGTTTGCTGAGACCTTCTGGGCAGATCTGCCTGATTCTCTGTGTGTGACAGGCATCTCCAGGAAGCTGTATATTCATTCCCTCCTATTATGGGTTCAGGCATCCGTTTTCCCTGCTAGGTTGTGAGCTCCTCCAGGGCAGGGAGCACGAGCGGTGCACGTTTGCTGCCCTAGCACCAGAGTGCCAGGGAGTAGGAGTAGAGTAGGAGCTGGGTTCAACTTCGCTGAGTCAACAAGGTGTTTTGGGGCAAAGATGCAAGATCGGCCGGGGCATGGGTAGATTTTAGGGATGTTAGAACGTCAGATGTAAGAAAAGAACATTGCTTCTCATTCATACACCAGTGCCTGAGCTTTGTCATTTAGGTGGCCTTAGTTCTTCTTCTGGCTGTCTGAAAATGCTCTTCTGTGGTGGTGGGAGGTTGGGAGGAGTGGTACCACACGGGCTTGGTACTCAGACCTAGCTTCTAACCTCAGCTCTGTACCAACTTGCTGGAGAAACTTGCTGAGATGGAGCGGCCAGCCTTTCTCCTCTGCGGCTCAGCTTCCTCAGCTATAAAAGGAGGCCAAAAAATCCTGTCTCCCGACAGTGTTGGGAGGATGAAATTCATGTGTGAAGAGCAGCTCCCAGGCTTTTGTAGAAATGTGAGTGCTATTAGTTGCGTCCCTTAAGCTGTCCCCTCACCCCAGTCCCGGTCTCCTCCTTGTGAGTTTCAGATGGTGCGGTGATCAACAGCGTGGCGTTTTGGATCCAACGCTCTGGGTTACCTGCCACTCACTAGCTGTTGACCTTGGACAAGTCGGTTCACTTCTCTGTGGTCCAGCTTCCTCATCTGCAAAATGGTGAGCACTGACCTTAAGGGGTTTTTGTAAAGATTAAGTAAACATGATGTATAAGTATATATCTATATACTATTGTATTATTTTATCTTTCTAATACTTAATAGAATAGTATATTATAGGGCACCTGGGTGGCTCAGTTGGTTAAGCATCTCTCTTCGGCTCAGGTCATGATCCCGGGGTCCTGGGATTGAGCCCCGCATCAGGCTCCCTGCTCCGCGGGGAGTCAGCTTCTCTCTCTGCCCCTCCCCCCGTTCGTGTTCTCACCCTTTCACTGTCAAATAAATAAATAAAATCTTAAAGAAAGAACAGTATACTATAGATTCCATTCTACATTCTATTCTTATTACATTATCTGTAGTATATTGCATTGCAGACAATAATATCATCATATATAGGATATATTTATATATATGTACAACTCATAGTAGTGCCTGGCATGCGGTGAGCACTGCATAAGTATTCGTCACTGTTTCTCTCTCTCTCTCCTGGGGGAGGGAGGTAGGTAGCAGGAGAGCAGCAGGCATCTGAGGAGATCAGAAGAGGGGGCTTGACAGAGGGTGAGGCCCCGTGGGAGAGAGGGGGCACCAAGGGCACACTCTCCTGGCAGATCTTAACTTGGGAATCTCTGCATGCTGGATTCACAAGGTACATGCTGCTAAAATTAATGAAAGAACCCAGGTTTGCAAATGACTTTCTTTTAAGAAACTCAGTGTAATTCTAGATCACCTCTCTAAAATACTGCTCTCCAACTCCCTTGCCTTTTGCAATGCTTGCTAGGGCGTCAGGAATAGGCTTGGGGCCCCGAGTGTGCACCAGCAGTTATGCAGGCCTTGCAGGCCAGGTTATCTGCTGCTGCACCCCTCCTCCCCCTCCTGAGCAGTGAACCATTGCTTGTTTGTATTGAGGTAGTAATATGGCTGAGAACTCCTGGAATGGATAATGCAAATCCCCAGATAATCCCAAATTCCATATTAGCCAGTAATTTTCACTTCCCTCTCTGCAGCTGAGTCTCTCCCAGAGCTTCCTGATGGGGGTCCGATTACCTGGCTGGCCTTTTCCATGCAGGGACATTAGCACGTACATTCCTTGACACCAGGTGGGTACTTGGAAATCACTTTTTTTTTTTTTTTTTTTTAAGATTTTATTTATTTATTTGACAGAGAGAGACACAGCGAGAGAGGGAACAGAAGCAGGGGGAGTGGGAGAGGGAGAAGCAGGCTTCCCGCCGAGCAGGGAGCCGGATGTGGGGCTCCATCCCAGGACCCCGGGACCATGACCTGAGCTGAAGGCAGACGCTTAACGACTGAGCCACCCAGGCGCCCCACTGTTGAGTGACTGACAGGATAGGTTCATTGTGGCACTGATGAACCAGGGCTGTCAGGGCAGAGGGCTTACCACGGGCTGTGGCTGCATGAGCCCCTTTCATCTGCACCATAACCTAAGGAGATGGGGATTGTTATCCCCATTGCACAGATGGGGAAACTGATTCTCAGAGAGGCGAAATAGCCTAGCCAAGGCAGTGGCAGAGTCAGAAAATTGGGCAAAGGTGGGAAAACATGTAGGGCCAGTTAGAGGGGGCAGAGGACCTCAGAGATGTAGAGTCAGATGTAAAGAAGCCACACAATAGGGCAGGAACTCTGCCATTCAGACATCAGCAGAGGAAAGTCCTTGCCAGGACTGGTCTGTGTGACCCTCCCTAAGTCTCTTTCCCTCTCTGCGCCTTAGTTTTGGCCACTCTCTTCCCAGGCTTCTAGGAACTGGAGTCCTCTCAGTTTCGCTCAGGTCACTCTGAGATTCCCAGGTCTCCATGGGCCTGGCGGAGAGATCACGCCTGGCTCTCTCAGGGGCCCCAATGACACCTCTGCTACTTTCCCTAACCCAGGGGTGGCACTGGGTGGGGGGCACTGTCCCTCCTCTTCCCCTGTATTCCTCTTCCCGGCTCCCTCTCCCCCGTCCTCCCCTTCTTCCGAGCCTCTTCCCCAATCCTCCCCAATCCTCCCCACTCCCCCCCCCCCCCCCCCCCCCCCCCCCCCAGCGGCCGGGGCGCGGGCCGGGCGCGCGCTGGGTGGTCCGGCGGCCGGGGGCGGGCGGTAGCCTGCAGGCGTAATTGGCATGCACGCCGTTGTAGCTGAGACCGCTTAATAAAGCATTACATATCTCACCGCTTCCATATTTCATTACCTCACGCGGAGCCCGTGAGAGGGCCCTAATGGGAGTCAGCTGTGTTTTTACTTTCTGTTGTCGGCCGGGGACGGGTTTCTCTGCGGATTCTTTGAAATGAAATAATGTGATGCACGCCGCGATAAGGGCCGGCCCGTAATGAGGCCCAGGCCGCGGGGCGGCTGCTATTGCTCCAGGTGTCGCGTATTTGGGCTCCGAGGACGGCGAGGAGGAGGGGGCGGCGCCGAGGAGGAAGGGGAGGGGAAGACGCGTGGGGAGGAGGGGGAGGGGGGCGTAGGAGGGGCAGGAGGGGGGAGGAGGGGGAGGAGGAGTGGAGGGAGGGGGTGGGCCTCCCTCCCCCCAAGGAGCGGGGGTGGGGCGGGGGTGGGCGGAAACCGGGGAAGGAGGAGGTGACAGGGGGATGCGGCAGAAGAAGACAGATTCGGCGAGAGGCAAGGGACAGTGTCTGGCTGGAAAGCCAGCCGCCAGGGATTCAAATCCTGCCTCAGCCCTGCTTGTCCCTGAAATCCCTTTGCCCCCTAATACTCAAAGCCTTGCTGTGCTAAAACAAATGAAGGGGATTTGTAAATAGGAAAGGGCAGCATCCCACGCATGGGAAAAATGGAATCATTTATCGTGACAAAGGATCCGATGCCCTTTGAGCACCCCCTCTGGGCATGGTACCTGCCAACAATTTCAGCAGCCTTGCTTACTAAGTTCTGTTACCTTCCTTTTACAGAGGAGGAGACTGAGGGTCAGAGAGGTGGCAGACTGGCTCCAAGGCACACAGTAAGAGGCTGAGAACAGCCCTCATCATAGAACCAGATGGAGACAGGAAGACTTGGTGAAAGAGATAAAGTTGGGCCACTGCCAACTCCTGGCTCCCCCCCCCCCCCCCCCCCCCCCCCAAATTGGGCTTTCTCCTCCATCCTGTGTTTTATAGGCCTCCTTGCTTGGGCCTGAGGATTTGTCTTCTTATTGGGATGGAGTGGAGGGTGGGCAGGCTTATGGGGACCGGCAGTGGTATGGGACCTTGTAGGTGGAGCAGGCTGGTTGGCTGGGGGGGGGGGCGGGCCCGGAAGCCCCCTGTTCTGAGTACTCTGTTCAAAATTCTGTAGCCACAGTCCCTTGAAGTAAAGGTGGCTCCTTGTAATTCAGCCAGCCAGACCAAAAATCATCTCTGCTTCTGTGTCCCCTCTGTCTCCATCCCTCTTTTCTCTTCCAAAAAATAAAGTCTCTTCGAGGAGCCTTGTATCTCCTCAGGGTCTCTCCTATCCACGTACTCTCACCGCCACATCCCACCCCTGCATGGCCCTGGGGCAAGCTTCCAGGCTTGCTTCTAACCCCTCAGCATTCTTCTTAAAATGCCCACCCAACTCGGCTGCTTGGTTCGGGGCTCTCTGTAGCTCCCAGGAGTGTCCAGCTTCCTAGACATGCTGCCCAGGCCTTCCCTGCCAGGACTCAGGGACCTGCCCCCCGCCCCCCCAGCTCCATCTCTGTTACACTCCAGCACAGACCCAGACAAACTAGGCGGCTCATCTTTCCCCAAGGTCATCATCAGTGATATCTCTGAGCCAGTGGTTCATCCCGTTCCTTCCGCTTGAAGTGCTCTTCCCATGTGGACCCACCTTCAGAGTCCTGCTCAATCTCCGCGCCTCAGCACAATGACTGGGCATCCCAGGAAGGCTTCTCTCCAAGCGCTCCTGTGCCCCTGTTTCCAAGCTAGATATGCACTCTTCCTTCTCTGAGCCTCGGTTTCTCCATTTGTCTGATGAGGGGGGTAGGGGGCTGATTTCTGGGCCACACCATCTCATGAATTGACCCGACTGGGTGTTAATTTCTTCCTGAAGTAGAAACAGATAGTTTGAGATTGTCGAGGGGTTGGATGATAACAACTGCGTGTGCCCACCACGTGCCAGGCATGGGACTGGCACCGCACATGCACTGTGTACGTGCACGGCTCGGGGCGAGGGGGCAGTAAACGGAGAAGCTGGGGTTTGAAGCCAAGTCACCCTAATCCCCGAGCCTGTGCATATGCGTGTGTGTGTGTGCATGTGTGCTCATGGGCACGTGTGTGTGTCTGTGTGTGCACGTGTAAAATGATGGCACGCAATGTTGGTGGAGCCCTTTACCCTTCTCAAAACTCTTTCACCTCCAGGAGCCCTTTGAGGCAGGTTGGGTTGAGGTGACAGGGATGTAAGGACACAGATGGGCCGCTGCCTGCCTGTGGACACTGGCTCGTCCTTTAAGACCTGGGTCAGATCTCCCTTCTCCACAGAAGCTGGCTGGAATCTCTGCTCAGAACCCCCTTTTTCCGTCCCTTTTCCATGCAGTGTGCACATCTCTCAGGCCCAGCGTGCAGTCTGTAGCTCTGAGATCCCTGTTCTAAGACCATGAGCCCCTGAGGGTGGGGCTGAGCCCCACTCTTGGTCAAGAGAGAGCTAGCTGGGCCCAGGGGCATAGGATGTGCCTGTGAATGACTGGCCAGGCAGGGCATGCTCTGAGGATCACTGGAGCTGTATGCAAGTCCCCACTCACAGAAAAAGTGCAATAAATGGCAGCTCCTAATATTGTCACGATTTAGCACTAAGCTCTTGCTTTGGGCCAGGTTTGATGTTGCAATCCGTCTTTTATTGAATTCTCACAACATCTTTATATGAGATTGATGTTACAACCCCATTTTACCCATGAGAACACTGAGGCCAAGGACAGCTAAATAACTTAGCCGAGACGACAGAGCTCATCAGTGGCAGAGCCAGGGCCCAAACTCAGTTGCGTGCGCCTTGGAGGCCCGTCGCTTCCGCACACGTCACACGGATCAGATTGCTGGCTGCTTGTGTTCCCTGGGCCTGTCAAGCAGGGCTCCTCTATTGATTAACATGCAAATGATTTTTTTGAGAGAGCGCTTAAGTGTAGTTTGGTCCCAGCCAGCCACAGCTGAGATCTGCAACGCAAGCCCCAGCCCTTGCCAACCCGCTCTATCAGGTTTTCATCTCTAGAGTGATTGACGGGTATTTTTTTCCCTCTCTGACCCAGAACGCCAGGCCTCCAATACTACTGAAATGTTTGCACAATCTTGAAGCATTTATTTAAAAGTTGCTTTTCCCCAAAGGGCCCGGCCTCAGCCAGATCCTGAGCCAGATCCAAAAAAACAAACAAATCCTATCTTTACAAGCTCCTCAGCTGGGCTGCGTGGGGCGGGTGGGGGTAGGGGGTCTCTTGGGCCTACCTTTTCCTTGGCTGGCTGACAGGCCCGCCCTGGGGGCGAGCAGCCCGCCTGCCTGTTTACAGCCCTTTCCAATTCACAGGCCAAACAGGAAAGGGGTGGGGGTTCGGGGAGGGGGCAAATGTCAGAAATCACAAATAACACAGTTGCTCCTCAAAGCAACAGGCAGTGGAGATGTGAGGGGGATGTGGCTGGGTGGCTTTCTTGAATGAACATGACAAACTCAGACCCCAGCCCCAGCTTGGCAGGTCTCTGCATGAAGTGCTCAGCCCCCTACAATCCCCGGAGTGTCAAGGCTGGGGGCAGGGGTCCCTTGGGAGGTGCCAGAGCACTCGAGTGCTAGGCCTGGTTGGGTCTGTGAGCTTGGAAAAGTCCCTTCTCTCTGGCTTCCACCATAGTGGGACCACGGAGGCGGCTGGTCTCCAGCCCTGGCATTCTCTGCTGCTGAATAACGCCCATTCTAGACTTTTCCCCCCCGGGGAAATCAAGGGGGAGAGGGGAGACTCCCATTTACGGAGGGCATTTGTGTGGGGCCCTTACGGTGCTTGGCACTTTATGGGGATTGTCTTGTTTACTTTTCACAACAGCTCTGAGACCTGCTCCCTGTTAACCCCTTCTACAGGTGAAGGATCCAAGGTCAGGTTGGGAGCGCCAGGCCGGTCAGGCCCCCTCCTCGCTGTCTCCTGGTACCTCCTGGCAAAGTAGTGTTGTTCCCGTGGGCCGTGGAAGGCCTGCTTTAGAACATGGTCTGTGCAGAGTGTGGCGTGGCCTGCCTTCGTGTGCCCCATCATGGTGCTGAGGTGACGGAAGTGCTCTGCAGACGGGGAGCCCGAGAACTGGCAGGTGGCAGTCTTTTACCCAACTTCTCACGGTTACCGAGGGGCCAATTGGCCACACATGGGCAAATTGAGGCTTGTGTCTAGAAGGGCTCCAGCCAGTCCCCAGAGGTACTGCCTAGGAAACCAGACTCAAATGTTTTGATTTTTATCCCAAGCCCCCTTTGTGTGCAGCCCCCGTGCTGGGTTCCCACGGGGTATCATCCGCCCCTGAGGCTGGCTCTCTGCTGCCAGAGTTCTGGAAGAACTCACAGTCTCTAACGGCCTCTGTGCCCAGGTCCCTGCCCTAGGCAGGGTGATGGCTACTTCAGCTGGGTGTCATTTCTCACACAGACCAGGCATTCCCACACCTCTGGCTCAGCCTTCTGGAGTACTTCCTGTGTCATCTTGGGCGAGTGATTTCAGTGGCCTCTATGAAAGGGGGACCTTCTACCATGGTGGCCGTGCTCTGTGACCACTAGTCCAAACTGATGGATGGCAGCTGCTTGCCCCTCTTGCTCCTCCCAGCTGGCTGTTCTAAGTCTGGCCGGGAGCTGCCGTGGAGTGACCAGTCGCTTGACTGGCTTCTCCTCGCCCCAGCCACCCACTCTGTGAGCAATCCGTGCTGAGTTTGGGCCAGCATGATGACCTCAAAACAACTGTGCACACAGGCTGGGAGCTCTGGGAAGAGGCTCCCCCTCCCCCATCTGAGAGTCCTGCTGGGGCTATGCCTCTCTGACTGCGCCCTGTGTCTGCAGAGCCCAGCACAGAGCCTGGCACCGAACAGGTGCCCACTAAGTACGTGTTTCTGAAGGAACACAACCCCGGGCAAGTCATTTCAGTTCTCTGAGCCTCCGTTTCTCCCCTGTACAATGGGGATAATAACACTCCTTAACTCATGTTTATTGTGAAGATTAAGAATAACAGTCTGTGAAAAGTGTTGAGGAGAGTGCCTGGTGTGTACTGATAATGATCCCTTGTGCTCGGAGAGATCTGGAGTCTTGGTGAATGTTCAACATCACACAGCTAGAAAGTAGCAAAGTTAGGAATGAAATTCAGGGTTGTCTGATTCTAGAATCTGGGATATTGACCAGTATTGAATGTGCCCTGAAGTAGAGATCCCAGGCTGACCTGCGGCATCTGCTTTCTCCCTATTTCAGAGTCATAGATCCTCCAAATTTAGTTGAGCACATGGCCAGCAAGAAGAGACCATGTTTTCCAGGCTCCCTTGTGGCTGGCTGTGGCTGTGTAATCGAGTTCTGGCCAGTGACTGTGGTTGTGTGGGGAGCGACCTGGAAGCGTCCTGAAAGGGAGAAGGGAGTGGGCATGCGCATCCCTTCCCCGCCCTCCTCTCTGGTGGTTGGGATTCTGACCTAAGAGCTAGAGCACCAGTCATCAGACATCTAGGATCATGAAGTGACAGCAGGAGAATGAAACCATACATGGACATACAGACAGAAGGAACTGGGTCCCTGACAATGCAGGATCCATCATAGCAGCCTGTCCTTGAAGCCAAAGAGAAACTTTACTCTGTTTAAGCCACTGTTACTTTGGGTATGAACATAATCCTGATTACTTCACTGCTTCTCATTGGTAGACTGTCAGTAACTAAATGTGTCCTGCCGTAACATTGATCAGACTGTGGCGTTTTAAAAATGACCTGGCTTTGTCACGAGATCAAGCCCCGTGTTGGCAGGGACTCTGACTTCTCACTGCTGGTCTCCACGGACTGGTTCCCTGCCAGGCACCCAGCAGTTTCGGTGGTTCTCGATCGTGACAGCTTAGCTACCCTGGAGCCCCATTTCCCAGAATTCCCTTCCCTGCATGGTTCTAGGTTAGCGGGGGCTGCAGGAGATGCTTTGCTTGAGATTTGGAAGGCCGTGCAGCAGCGGCCGTATTTTGTGTGTGGGGGGGTGCCCAAGTTCACACTCCGTCACTTCTCTGCTGGCTGGGCTTCATGGGCTCCGGGGCTCCTCCAGCTCTCGCCCCATCTCCTGCTTTAGCGTCCCTGACCTCTGGACCTGCTGAATGTGCAGCTTTGTGCCAAAGAGCACCAGCTTCTCCTAGAGGACATCCAGTCATTGAGGTTAGAAGCTTAGAGTGGTAAGAATCCTCGCGGCTCTAGTTGGTCCTTCCTTCTCCTAATTCACAGCGACTTCGCCTCCTGACTGCCTGCCCTGGGGTCTTCAGGTTCTAGACCAGACATGGAAGCACGTAGAAGATCTAACCAGCTTTCATGATTGCATAAGATCAAATCCTTACAATAAATCCCTTATTCTATGTACCTTTTTTTTCCCAAAAAGATTTATTTATTTTTTATTTAAGAGGGAGAGAAAGAGAGCTCATGCATGTGCGAGCAGGGGTGGGGGGTGGGAGATGGGAAGGGGCAGAGGGAGAGGGAGAGAAAAAATCTCAAGTGGACTCCCCACCCAGTGTGCTGAGCCCAACATGGGGCTCGATCCCATGACTCTGAGTCCATGACCTGAGCCGAAATCAAGAGTTGGATGCCCAACCAACCGAGCCACCCAGGGGCCTCTCTACTATCTTCTTATCAAATCCTGATTGAACATAGGTATTCAATAAGCACTTATTAAATGAATTAAGAAATGACTTATATGACTGGTCCTCTGGTATGTGGTACCTGCTAATGGACATCTATCTCTACCTGCTCGGAGGCTAAAGCAGGTAGAAGAGGACTTAGTTCAAACTCTAGGACCATGTTTTTCCCCATCCTCATGGACACAGCATGTTCAGTTATGTCCAAGGGGAGTCTGAAGGGGCCAGAGAACTATAGGAAGCTGGGAGAGAACATAAGATGGGGCTGTGGGGCAATTTTTGGGTGGCTTGAGTGCAGGCTCCAGTCAGTCTGACAATACCTACCTCTGCCCCAGAATGGGGACCTAAGGTAACTTCTGCTTTTTTGATCAGCCTTTGTAGAAAGGACAAGGAGAAATACCTCAGTTCATGTATCTGAATCTTTGATTTCATTTCCACTTAGAGGATTCAGGGGATTTGTTGGCTCCTTGTAATGCCCAGAGAAACCTCCAGCAGCTCCCCTTTAGCCTCATGATAAAGGTCAAGCCCATTAAATTTGTGTGCAAGACTTTCTGTGACCTCATTACTTCCAACTGGGGTTCTCCTTGAACCACAGCCCAGGTTATAATGTCCCACATCATCTGGCCTTCACTTCAGTGAAATTGAATGAATCAGATTGTAGGTCTGTGCACCGATAAGTTATCTTCCATTATTCTGTGCCATCAAGAGCCTCAATTTTTAAGATTGAATCCCCCCCACACACCCAGGTCAGGAGGCCCTTCCTGGAAGTAGGGGAGTAAAGTCCAAAGTTTATATCCCTTAAGAGAGAGCTGTTTGTCTGTTCATCCATCCATCCATCTGTCCATCTGTCCTTCCATCCATCTATCCACCCATCTATCCATCCATCCATCCGTCCATTCATCTATCCACTTACTATCTTTCCAATACTCTCTAATTTTACTCTGGGCCAGGCCTTATCCTGGGAGCTGAGGACACAGAAATGAATCAAATAGATTTCCTGCTCTTGAGCAGTCCATAGGAGGATAGAGTCTCATTTTCCTGTGGCTGGTTGGGTGGGGCTATATAATTTATCCTCAAGTGATGTTAATGCTCAATAAACATTATTTTTCTTCTTTCCCTTTTCCTTATAAGACGACTCCCAAGGGTTACTCCAGTTGAGTACCAGGGCGATGCCCCTCAGAACCGAGACTGACTTTCTCCCCCAGTTCATTTTGGTCGGAGGGACTACAGTATAGTTAGCACCTCAAGAGCCTTTGGGAATTCCTCCACCTCACTGCGTATGGAATAAAGTACAGATTTGTTAGTAAGGCAATCAAGAAATCCCAGACTTCTTAATAGAATCTCTGTCTCCATCCATCCATCTGTCCATCTGTCTGTCCTTCCACCGGTCCATCTGTCCATCCAGCCATTTATTCACTCAACAAACACTGATGTCTTTTCTCACCTTCCCCTACTTCTTTTCTGTCTCTTCATGCTCAGTGTTTCGAAATGGCTAGCTTCCTTGGCCTCATGCCTGTGTGGGCAGGCTCTTCCTGTCGCATTGGGGTGAGGGCTGCTGCTCCCCATCTTTGCCTGTTACTTCCTACTTTTTCTTCAAGGCCAAACTCAGAGGTCACTTCCTCCATGGAGCCTTGTCAACCGTCTTCCCTCTGGGTTTCTATTCCTAATGGCTGGTCTGATGACGGGACATACATATCATAGCACTGTTTCTGGGTCTTTCTGTGGCATACTGACCTCCACCTCCACTTTACCGGGGTGGCCTCTGTGTGCCGTTGTTTAGGTTGCATGCTGCACAAGAACACCCAGTTGAGGGATGTGCCCTGATCAGGGCTGCCTCTGCCCAGAGGACAGAGTGTCCCCCCCATCCCGAATTCATACAAAGGTACCTACTCTCCGAGTGATAGGTTCAAGTGGCTGAGCCTACCCACAGGGGGCACGTTTTTCTATTATCCCACGCAGGAGTTATTTGAGCTGGTGGTGGCCTCCCCCGATTCTAAGTTCGTGGAGGCTGGGATTGTGTTGGGTTCTCTGTTCCCCCAGCAGCACCGGGTCTCAGAGACCTCTGTGAATGTTCTTGGAAAGAAAGAAGGAGGAAAAGGAGAGGGAGAAGGAGAAGAAGGCTATCAGTAGCAAATCTCGGTTCCCTGGGCCTTTGAGGGGGAAGGATTCACGCTCACCTCGCAGGGAGAGGAGGCTTCTGGGCTGATACAGTGGTGGTGGCAGGTTTGTTTGGAAATTCTCCAGTAAGTGGGATGCTTGGACCTGTCACCCAGTGACCTGGAGAGCTTGCTGGAGGACCTGCAGACCAGGGCTCCTCCAAATATTGTTTTAAACTGATTGATGCCACGCCAGGCAGGGAAGGGGCAGGCATTTTTCATACATGAAAAACAATACATTCTGGGGCCAAAATGAAATTATTTTCCGTTTATACGATAACAGGCAAGGAGACAAAGACGATGTTTGAAGACATTTAAACCCTCAAAATCATTAGTCACTGTCCTGGCGGGCTACACAAATAAATGATCAATGCACAGAAAAACAAGGCCCTCCGAGGTGTTCGCCCAAGACCACTTATGTGTCAAACAGACTTATTAGATGTGAAGGGAATGATTATTTGTACAAAGTGAAATGAACATGTGCAATAATATTGTAAAATGTTTATTAGTCTAGAGTGTGCTGAACGTTCCTAAAATATATCAGCTTCTCAGCTTGCATTTAATGTACTGTTATAAATGATATCACATCCTTCGAAGCCGATTTTCCGCTTAATGCTAAGCTTCTTTGCTGGGGAAATCGTGTTTTCAGATCTCAAGTATGAAAACATTGTGGGGTTAAACTCTCCCCTCTCCTCCCCACCCCCTACCTCCATCAGTTACCTCCCTATAAAACTTGTCCTGAGTCTGGCCGGGAGGGACAGGGCAGTTGGTCAGGCCCAGATGGTGGCTAGAAAAGGAACAGGCGGTGAGCGAGCTCTTGGTGGTGGGAACAACGTTAGACTGGAAATCCAGACTCAGATTTCAGGATCTGCTCATTAATCCCCAGCTGTATGACCTTGGGAAAGTCCCTTCCCTGCTTTGGGCCCCCATCATCTCCATCAGAAAATGAGAATCTCTGAAGAGACTTCCAGAGCTAAACATTTGTATATTCTAAATCCCTGCTTGCTGAGTCATGAGTCTGGATGACCAGATCAGACACTGGAAGTGAACAAATAAACTGCTATAGAAAAAGTCTTATTTTTTTCTGTGATGTTGGCAAACTTCTACTCAGCCCTCAAGGCCCTGCCCAGATTTCCCTCCTTTGGGAAGCCTTCTCTGATCTCCTAAGCAGCCTGTCAGTACCTGCTTTGCTCTGACAGCACCTCACCCTCATGTCTGTTACTGTACTTATCACCCACCAGCCTGTGGTGTCGCCATAGCTCTGTCACCAAGGCCAGGCACAGGATTGCAGCTCAGGGCATGGTTACCGGATGCCGGACGGGAAGAGCAGAGCTGGTGTCCGGTGTGACCTTTAGACGTTTTCCACCACCTGGCCTGCATTTAAAGGTAGGAGTTTCAGCTCGAGTGGGGAAGGGACCCGTCCAGGTTTGCCCTTTGGCACCAGTGGAGTTCAAGGGATGAAGAGGGCCTTTGCAGGCTTTCTGGGAAGGGTCAGGTGGAACACTTCCTACGATCTGTCGCCTCCCCACTTATTAGGGTCTGCATGTTTGTGTCCCCCTTAAATTCATATGTTGAAACCCTAATCCAGACTGGGATGGTATTAGGAGGTGGGCCTTTGGGAGGTGATGAGGTCATGAGGGTGGAGCCCTCCCTGAGGGGATTGATGCTCTTCTAGGAAGAGACCGGGGAGAGCTAGCTACCCCTCTCCTGCCCCACCCTCCCCACGTGAGGACACAGGTGCTGTCTGCGAGCCAGGAAGAGGCCTCGCTCTCACCGAACCTGACCGTGCTGGCGCGCTCATCCTGGACTTCCCAGCCTCTAGAGCCGTGAGAAAGAATTTCTGTTGTTTAAGTGACCTACTCTAGTAAGTTGTTGTAACAGTGCAAACTAAGATAGCACCCAAAAATGGGGGGCAGGGAGCCCAGCCAAATCCCATGTCCTAGGCCCTGGGCAGTCATGGGAGGTGGAGGTGGTGGGCAGTTCTGGGCATCAGGTACGGGTATGGGGCTGACTTGGGAGGTTGTGGAGGTGGATGGGCAAAAGGGAAGCTTCCGGTTTCCTGGCTGAGGGTTTCCCACCCGCACTTCCTGTCTCCCCTGTTTCCTTGAAGGTCTCCTGCAGTGTGGTCTTCTGTGAGCCCAAATGATGATCTGGGCCCCTCAGTCCAGGGTAAGCTGATAGCCGGACATGCCTTCGAGAATGCTGGTCAGCTCGGCGGCTGTGTTCATGGCGGCAGGAGGTTCAGTTGAGGGAGGAGTCGAGTGGGTCCGAGCAGGGCAGGGATGGAGCCCCTTCCTCCTCCCAGGAAGGACAGAAAGCATCCTACACGAAAACATACACTAACGGAGGAGAAAATAAAGTTAGCAATAAGCCATCAAGGCAAAGAGAGCCAAGTGGAGGAGGGCAGGATGGATTTGGAGGAGGGCAGGATGGATTCAGGAGGGACTCCTGCCCTAAGGTCTTGCCTGCATTTCATTCCTGGCTTCCCAGCAGAGCGGACACAAGCAAGTAGGCCATTTACAGTGTCCACGAGATAAACACAGGCCCTTTGCTTAGAAGAAGTGCAAATCCCTGTGGTGTTGAGGCCTGAGAAAAATGTCCCCTGTGAGTTCTTTTTATTTTTTTCCTCAAAGATTTTATTTATTTATTTATTTGACGGAGAGAGACAGAGAGGGAACACAAGCAGGGGGAGCGGGAGAGAGAAACAGGCTCCCCGCCGAGCCGGTAGCCCGATGCGGGGCTCCATCCCAGGACCCTGGGATCACGACCCCAGCCCAAGGCAGACGCCCAACGACCGAGCCACCCTGGCGCCCCTCCCTTGTGATTTCCTAACACGGGGCGAACGGTGTCCTCCGCAGCTGCCTGGCCGCAACCCAAGCTGGACTTTCTCCCGCCTCTTCCTCTTTCTTGCCCTGCTTCCTTTGTTGCCCCTTCCTTTCTCCTCCCCGCTGTCTCCTGTCCTTGCCCCGTCAGTGAAGCCGTCCTGAGGACCCCGGAGGCGCTCGGGTTGAAGCCGGGGAGCCGGTAGGGCGCTTGGAGGGGGGGACGGGCCTTGGCCCGGGCTTCGGTCGGCCTGCACATGGTCCCCGCCAAGCAGCTGGGCAGGGCAGGTGCCGGGGCACCCCCTCGGAAGGGCAGAGGTGCCGTATTGAGCATCTTCTCCTGAGGGCCCGCTGCGTGCCACGTGTTGGGCATGTCCTGCCTTAACTCATGGAATCTCACAACCTCCACTCAAGGTGGCTCATCTTGTTCTCAAGGTCATGGGCCGACTAGGAAGAGGGGCTCTTGGCGCCAGGTCCTCGGATTCCCAGCTCGCCCGTGATGGCTGCACTTTTCCGCAAGCTCGGGCGTGTCTGTGGTCTTGGGTCTCAGTTTCCCCATCGGTACCCTGAGGACCAGGTACCCCTGAGGGTTGCTTTACCCAGATGGTCTGTGGTTGCCTGACTCTCTGAGTCCCCCTCTTCAGTGGGCTGGGGTGGGGGCGGGGGGGAAGCACAGGGACTGCTTCTAGCTTTGCCCTAAATAATGGGGATCACCCTCCTTGTCCTCCTCACCCTCACCCTCTGGGTAGAGGCCGCTCCTGCCTGGTTGCCTGGGGCTCTGTCCCCGGCTCGGGCCTCTCCCTGCCCCCTCACTGCCAAGGGGCACTCTTGCTCGCCACCTGGGACCTGCCTTCCGCAGGCGGGCCTGGAGGCTCACCGTGTAACTCAGAGTCCTCCCCGTGCCCACACGACTGGGCCCCGGCTTACCCTCTGACGTCTCCCCCACTCCCAGTGCTCTCAGCACCCCTCGCATCGAGACAACCCTTGTGGCTCCCGTGTCACTGACGGCGACTCGGACGGCCATGACTGACCACACTCCCAGATTTCCGTGGCTTGGTGGGTCAGCTGGTGTCTTGCTCACATCCTCCTGGCTCACGCGGTGACTCGGGGACCCAGGAGCCTTCCATTTGGTGGCTCAGCCATCCCTAGTGTGCTGGGGTCCTCTGCGCTCCATTGGCCCGTGGGGGTAGAGACCTGACGGAGCATGAGGCAGGTTTCTGGCCCAGGCCCACGGGTGGCACATACCACCCCCTTGCACCCCATCTACGGGAACCTAGTCCTGTGGCCACATCGGACTTTAAGGGAGGCTGGGAGACATAGCTCAGGTGGGTCTCAGGATGATGCGGAAGTGCGTTTGCTGAACAGCTCGTCAGCCCCTGCCGTGGCCTCCAGAGACTTCTGCTTTACCTTCGGCAGGACTGAGGGCTGGGCAGGCAGACTTAGCACCCCGGTTTCACAGGCTTGGAGAGGCTGTCCTGCTTGCCCAAGGTCACATAGTGACCCACTCACTAGTGGGTGGCAGGGACCAGGGCCTATGAGCTCTCAGCGGGAAGCTGCCCAGCCCCCTCTCCCTGCCCCCAGGACCTCCCCAGACCGGGGCTCCCTTCAGGCTCTTCCCAGGCTCCACCCGTGTTAGAGGTGACCAAGAACCTGGCTGCCGCTTTCAGGTGGCAGCTTCTGTAGCCCAGGACTGTCTCTGTCCCTCTGTCGGCCTTGGTGTGTGGCGTGGGGCCGGCCACGGGCCTCTCACAGAGCACTGAGCAGGGACAGGTTGCTGAAAGGGAAGAAGGCGGAGAGAGCGAGCGGGAGGAAGGAAGAACCAGCGTGCGAACCGTGGGTGAACAGGTGGTGAGCGCACGGACGTGTCTCCGGCAGGGATAAATAGCTTCCCTCCCCATGACCAGGTGAGCCTTTCAAGAGCAGGCAGCCCATATCACTGTGCTGCTGAAATCCTTCTAGCAGCTTCCCTCTGCAGGCAGAGTAGAATCCCAACCCTCCCCTCACCCAATGCCACACCACTGGGCCCTCCCTGCCGGCCCTGCAGCCACAAGGGCCCGCCCTGACCCCTGGGAAGACTGGACACAGGCCTGTCTGGGCCCCGAGGCTGACCTGTGTGTGTTCCATCAGCGGGTTCCCTAGTAGTCGGGCCTCTAGTTGGGTTTGTCCAATGGGAGGCACCCCAGGAGATCATAAGGAGGGAGTAGAGCGGGTCAGGGCGTTTGCTCCCCCTGCTCTCCCCCTACAGGTGTCCTGGGCTGGCTGTGTCTCTTGACCAAAGGCTATCACTTCTCTCAAGGAGGCTGACTCTAAGTTCCAGCCACCATCACCCCCTGCAGAATGGTGACAGCTTTGCCGTCCCCGGTCCCTGGCTATTGCTCTGTTCCTTAGGTTTCCCTGCATCCTCTCCTTTTCCATTACCTGCTCTGTAAAGAAACCCTACTTGACATCTCCTGTTTTGTGTGCGCTACCTATTTCCTGTGGTGAGGCTGACACACCGCCCATCTCCAGGTCTCTGTCCTTGCTCTTCCCACTGCCTGCTATATACTCTTCCCTCTGGTCTTTACATCAGCAATAACTTTTCAACTTTAAGCTCTTTGCCTGACTGGCACCTCCTCAGAGAAGCTTTCCCAGAGAGGAGTCAGCTTTAGCCAAGGGGAGCCCCTCACTGGTGAGTCTCACTCCCTTGACCCTGAATGATTTCCTTCATTGTACTTATCCAGGTTTGAAACGTTTGTCTGGCTTTCCCCTCTGGCATGGAAGCTCTGAGAGAGCAGGGGCTTTGTCTCCCTTGCTTGCTTCTGTGTCTCCTGAGCCTAGGACAGTGCCTTGCACCAAGTAGACACTTACTACAGATGACCATTGAATTTATAAATAAGATGGATTTAATGTTCGAATTAGTGAGTAGCATAAATGAATGGACGTGATTAGCAAGTATATAATATGAATTAATTTAAAGGAGGCGTGGGTTTTGGCAAATCTGTAACAAATGAATGACTGGGTGGATGTGTGAGGGAAACAAGGAGTCAGTGAACAACTACAAGAACGGGTGTGTGGGCTTGTTTGAACATTCAGTGGACAACACAGCTGTTTCTGTCTCCTTGGCACAACGGTGGCCTTTTGCACTTGATCTTAGCCAAAAGGCCGAGAAGTTATGAACAGGAACCCAGGAGGTGAGACAGCGTCCTTAGGGTGTGTGGGGGGGGGCGGGGGCTGGAAGATCTGGGACGTGGGCAGAGTGCAGTGCTGCCACAGACCCTAGCCTCTTGATGGAGGTCAGCAAGGATGGGCCTTCTGCCCCACAGGTTCTGATTTTGGACCCTGGCTTCTCTGCCTCAAAGCAGCTCCTTTTCCCACCAGAGCCTTTTCTGTTGGAAAGTTCTCCTGGGAAGGGCACACCTATCAGCCACCTACTCCTGAGTGCAGATTCATAAGAATTGCTCACACAGCCAAAAAAATCATCACTGACCAGCTTCTCCGAGAAGTCGTTGTGCTGAGTGAGCCAGGCCCCGTTGCCACACTCAAGGGGCTGGTGGTCCCGTGGGGGATGGTGAATAAAGTGGGGTCCACCTATGGTGCCATGGGAGTTCAGCAGAGCTTGTGCTATCAGACCTCTCCTCAGTGAGGGAGCACCCTACGGGGGGAGCCCCCGTCAGAGACTAGGGGAGGGAGGACACACGCCCCAGCAAGTTGGGAAGGTGGTGGGAGGCCAAGGACACCGTCTCCCAGGCCAGCACGGCACCAATGTCTTCTTCATGCCCTTCTTGGCAGGAATGATCTTTTCCCATCCCTGAGCTCCTGTAGCCCTCACCTGGGGTGGAGAAATGGCCATTCCCTTTCTCAGCTGGACCCCAAGGCCAGAGAGAGGAGGTGCCTTGTCTGTGGTCGCACACAGAATCAACATCTGCCTCTCTCTGCTCTGGACAGGATCCATGTCTCACTGCTGTCCCTCGGTGCTTGCCCGAGGCCGGGAGCTTGGTGAGGGTGCAAGGCAGCCGCGTGGAGTTGAGCATCACTTCTCTGATCCAGATGTCAGTGTGTGCTTGTGTGTGTGTGCGCGTGCGCGTCCTGATGGGAACTGCAGAACCCTTCTGCTGCGGGTTGAATTGCGTCCTCCTAAAATTCATATATTGAAGTCCTAACCTCTAGAACCTCAGAGTGTGGCCTTATTCGGAGGTAGGGTCTTTACGGAGGTAACTAAGTTAAAATGCAGTCGTTAGGGCGGGCCCTAATCCAATCTGACCGGGGTCCTTATAACAAGGGGAATTTGGGGACGAAGACTCACACCATGTGAATGAAGATGAAGGCAGAGATGGGGTGATGTTTCCACAAGGCAAGGAATGCCAAGGTTGCCGGTAAACCACCAGAAGCCAAGAGAGGGGCCTGGAACAGGTTCTCCCTCACAGCCATCAGAAGGAGCCAACCATGCCGGCACCTTGATTTTGGGCTTCGAGACTCCAGAACCACGAGACAATACATTTCTGCTGTGTAAGCCACTCAGTTAGTGGTATTCTCTTATGGCAGCCTGGGGAACCTAATAAACTCTTTCTGGTCTGCAGGCTTCTAGAGCTTTAGAGGTGAGGACCTACTGTGTGCAAGCTTGAAGGGGCAGCACAGTGTGGTAGCAAGAGTGGACAGGGGGTAGGCACTGAGTTCTCGTCCCAGATCTGCCACTCACTTTCTGGGCTCCATCTGTCTGCTTCTGAACCAAAGGAGTGTGCGTTCAAGATCTCTTACCAGTGCTTTCTTAGGAGCAGTGAAGAGGGGGCCCACCCAGCCAGGGTGACGCAGGGAGTGAGCCTGAGAGCTCAGCCTTCATTTCTTGCATGGTGATCACTTCTTCACCCTCAGTACCTCCTAACTGGGTCCACGGCAAGCCTGACCTCCCCTCCTCTGATGCTCTCTTCTCAGCCCCTGGGTGGCCTTGGGGGTGATGGTGGTGGTGATGTGTGTGTGTGTGTGTGTGTGTGTGTGTGTATGTGTGTGTGTGATGAGGCCTGGCTGTTTGGAAAGGCATCTTCCTGAAGGAGGGAGCAGTGAGTAGTCCCCACTGGTATTCTGTGAGTTCCAGTGCGGCCTTCCCAGGCTGCCTGGATGCGTGGCCTGTGGCCCTTGGACCCACAGTGCAGAGGCACAATATGTCTTTGTCTGGCTAGGGCTTCTGAGGACCATGGAGGCTGATTACATGCCCCACCAGTATTTTCTTGGGGTCCCTAGTGGGAGGCTTGGTGCCCTCGCTGTCTTTCTGACTTCCCTTCCTGCCTGCCTCCAGTGCTTTCTGAGAGCCAGCGTTGGGACTCAGGCTACTTTGCACCAAATGGACAGCAAGGCTCTGTCCTCAGCCAGGGCTGGAAGCTACTCTCAGTTGTTAATTTCGTGGAGCTGAAGGAACAGTGAAGATGCTGGTTAGCAGAACCAAAGTTAGAAAGGTTCAGTGTTTGAAACATGGGTTTGAAAAGTGATTGCCTGAGTTTATGGTGGTGAGGTATATTTCATAGTTCTTTGTGTGAAAAGAATCTGGAGGTCATAGTGGTACCCAAGTGCAGTGCAAGCTGACCATGCCAGAGCAAGGAAGCACAACTGAGGTTGCATCAATGTAGGTATGGTTTCTCGAGCAAGGAGGTAACAAGTCTGTTGTTTCCGACTCATCTGACTCCCTATTTACCCAACGCAGGAATTCTGCCTGCAGGCCTCCAGTGGATCGGGAGTTCTCCCCCTACTCAGCTCGCTCTGTGAGAAAGTTCTTCCTTGTATTCGGCCTCCTTGTGATTTTATTCAATAATATTTTTCAAGTACATACTGGGTGCCATACTGTTCTTATCTTTGTTCTCCGGTACTCATTAAGCTTATTTGCTCTCCTAACCTCCGAAAGTTTTCTGTGTTTTCTAAACAGTGATCCATCTTTCAGGCCTTCTCTTCTCTAGGGAGGACAGCTCTTCCTCCTTTACCAGTTTTTCCCAGGACATGGCTTGGCGAACCTTTCTTTTTTGGTTGTGACCCACATTATCATTCTCCCATTAATCTTTGTCTTGAACTCCATTTGGAGTCTGGTGAGATCACCACCTCCCTTGTTCTGATGATGATACTCTTATTGATACAACCAGAGGTGGGAGGCCCAGGTACTGTGAATCCCTAAGCCTCAGTGACCAGAGCTTGTGACCCTAGCTTTTTTTTCAGCAATGGCTTATTCATTCTCTCCTGAAGGGACCTGCAGTAAATCACACGTGATTTAGACAGCTGGGCTCCATCTCCAGCCTTGTCCTGGCTACAGCCTTTCCTTTCCCCATCCTCCTTGCTGTTGTACCAGAACTGTTCCCCCCACCCCCGGCACCCTAATCAGGGCTTTCCAATTTTAACCTGTCTACATTGAAAGGATTAATTAGTTGGAGTACCCTAGAATCTGGATCAGAAAGTCACTTTCTCTCTCTAGGACTCAGTTTCCTCATGTGGAAAATGAGGAGGCCAGTCCAGCTCCCCTCCAGAGCCCCCTCTGGCCCTCATATCTGATGTGCCAAGTGCGAGATGTAGGCCTTCCCACTCCCATGACCTGCCAGTAGGATCAATGTTTTGGTGGCACCGCTCACATCACACACGGTGGAGGAAGCTCATCAGGCTCAACGGGGAGAAAAGTCCTCCCCCTGCTACCCGGGGATTGCAGGGAGAGGCACATCCCCTGCCCCCCCCCCCCCCAGGGAGAACAAACATTAGCATCCACATGGTCACCCCTCGGAGGAGCAGCGATTAGGTCTAATCAAAGGTGGGGGGATGTGTGCTTTCGCCGGTGAATCCCCTTGGCTTGGGAGCAAATCTCCATCTTGGCAGGAGGGACTCTTACTTGGTCGGGGCTGAGTTCTATGAGCAACTGTAAATTCTCAGTAAAACAGCCCCGTTGGGCCTAATTTCAACCACTTAACCCAGAGGTTGCATTCTTGAAGTGCTCTGCCAAATGCATCCGTCTCCCGGCTGGGGAGAGCACGGTTCCTGAGTTCTCTTGCACGCAGCAGCCTATCGCCATCAGTCCTTCTGCTGTCACCTGCCTCAACGTGAGCTCGAGACTTGGAGTCCCCACGCCCCTCTCCTTCCCACTCCCACGCGAGGGAGTTGCCCAGGGTCACTTCTTGGCAAATGCAGGCCTGTGTTGGCTACCGCTGCTCCTGTCCTTCAGAGACCAAACAGCGGGGCAACTCAGTGGAAACCCGGTCAGCTTTGGAAGCCCTGTCTAAATGCCTGACTAATTCAGTCGGGTACTAAGTCAAGTGGGCCACACAACAGCTGAAACGGGCAAGCAGAGCCCAAACCCCTGGTCGACTTGGTTAAATATCAGTCAGCTGGTCCGAAATAACCCATCGGTGTGGCCCCAGAAATGGGTACCTTCAAAGCAACTGGGTCACATGATAATAAAACTGATTCAGTTTGAATAACGAGTCAACTTAGTCAAATCATACCAGAGCAACTGTTCAACTCAGTCAAACAAGCAATCAGCTTGATCAAACAATGCTCAAACAATCTGTCTTTAGAGCTAAACGAACCCAAAATACCGAACCAGCTCCATATCTAGCCATTGGGTTAGACCATGCCAGAATAATAAGTCAGCTGGGTCAGATGATAGCAGCACACCCGGTCTGCTGTAAACAGCCAATCGACCGCCTCAAACAACGTCAAAATATTTGGATTAATTCATTCAAACATCCAGTCAGTTCAATCAAACCCAGTCAGCTCAGTTAATGGATGCCAAAACACCCATCCAATTTAAACAGTCAGTCAGAGGGAGCTAACCGTGACACAGCAACTGGTCACCTTGGTGAAACCAGCCATCACCACGGCCAAACAAGCAGTCAACCCAAGTGAAGCGAAAGCAACAGGTCACACTGGTCACCAAGCAGTAACAAAACACCCACTCCGTTCTGTCAAACAACCTCTCAAGTGGGAGAGGCTGTGTCTAAACATTCAGTCAGTTCTATGAAGAGCTAGTTGTCTTGATACTGTGAAACCAAAACAACCACTTAACTTGGTTGAATAATGACAAGGCCGAGTACTTAGAGAGCACCTCAGCTGTGTCCACCGTTCGCAGGCCAGCGATACCAGAAGAGAGGGTGGACGCTGCCAAGCAGATGGCTCACTTGTCTGGACGTCACCCACACACCCATCCGTTCAGTCTCTGAACATCCAGAGAGAAATTAGACCTGTGCCTCGATTGGGTAAATAAACTTTCTGACGTGGAGGTTGGGTTTCTTGGAGAGAAATGGGTGGAGGGGAGAAGATTGGAGAAGACTGTTTCTGTCCCTTCCCCCAGACTGCAGTAGGGTGCGAAAAGCCCTCACCCGTGTTCCCTGTTGCAAAGGGTTAGGGGTGGGGAGACTTTTCTCCAGGAACCAGACCAGCAAGCAGGGAGGCTGCCCAGTGTGTGCAATGACCTCGTGGTGAGCCACGGCCCAGTGTGTTGGGGTCGTTAATTCTCAGAGCCAGGAGGCACTTGCCCCATGGCATGAGCCTGGTTTCTAAGACTGGAGCCCTTCACCGGGACCAGAACCTTCCCAGCAATTCCGGGAGCTCTGGTCATCTCTCGTACCTGGCTTACTAATACCAGTGACACCGCTGAGCTTCTCCTGCATGCCAGGCACTGAGCTAAGAAGTCCTTTGCAGACTTCAGCACATGCTATCTTTATAAAACTCAATGAGGTCAGCGCTGTTATGACCCCCATGTAACTGATGAGGTTATGGGGCCTCGCAGAAGTAAAGAAAGTTGACGGAGGTCCCAGAGCTGTTGAGTGGCAGGGTCAGGATTCGAAACCAGCTCAGACTTTAGGAGCCAACTGTCCCTTCAACATACTTGTTGGAAGAAGGGGTGAAGGAAGGAGTCGGCTTGCACTGCAGGACGCCGAGGGTGTGACGGTGCCACACCCTTGAAGGTGGTGGTGCCATCAGAAGCCCTAGACACGTCTGTGTTCGTGGTGGCCGTAAGAAAAGAGGTCCTTCACTCTGGTGGAGACTCGGGTGTAGATAGGTCAGGAGCCTGAATTTCAGGAAAGCATACCCTCACCTTCAAGTCTACCCTGGTGCTAACCCCTCTTGCCCAGGAATGCCAAATGAGTATCACTCACTCCCCCAGAGGCTAGTGGGCCCCGGGGGGACCTGGACCTACAGGCGGCCTTGACGTTTGGCTGATAGGACAGGGGGCAGGCGACTTCCTGAGATCTGTCCAATCTTCCCCATTAAAAGCCCCTTTGGCGCCTGCCTCCGGTTCCTGGGCAGCAGGTCTGAGCCCACTATTGACCACAATTGACACCCTCCCTTCATTCAAGGAAAGTCATATTGACTCACTCCCCACATTAGGCACAGACCATTTTATTGAACGCTAATGCAAATCACCGGGGCAGGAAATGTCGTAAAGAGAAAAGTAATCTTCTGACGGAAAAATAAATTATCAGCAGTGTTCCGAAGGAAAAGAAACATTCTTAAATAATTTCTCTTGCTGTTGGTATTGGCTGGCAGTGTGGGCCAGCCAAGCAAATGGTAATTTCCAAATTAGATTATACATTATGTCATATTAGTTTTATATTAGAAAAACAAACGGGATCAGAGGAGAAGTGCCAAGGTTGGCGGGCTGTGCTCGCCACGTGACCGGCTGTGTTTCCACTGCAGAATGTTTAATGATTCCGGGAGAGGTGGAAGAGCAAACATTCAGACCAGAAGGGGGGCAGGGGCGGAGTGGCTGCGTAGAGGTGGGCCCTCCTGGGCGGGAAAGGACAGGTCCCAGGCCAGGCCTCCAGAGTGTGGGTGGCAGCCAGGGTCGGGAAACAGGGAACATGCTCGGGGCCCTGGTCCCATCCTTTGCCTTCAGGGGACCTGGACCCTCCCCGGAGGGGCCGTTCCACAGCGCTGGCTTTGGAGTCAGACGCCGTGGTAGTAAGTGTGCATAGGAACAGCAGGTGGAGGTGCCCATGTCAGGTCCCAAGAAGGGAAGACCTGATGGGGTCCTGTTGATGTCCTCCTTCCCCCACAGAGCTGTCCTTGGGCGGGGGAAACAGACATGCCGGTGTGCCCCCAGAGTGCAAAGCCAGGGGAATGCTAAGGAGGCGGGCTTTGATTCGGAGCCCTGCTGCCAGCTCACCTTTCCTGGGGGCTTCTACGTGCCAGGTGATTTACCCGTACTTGCATATCTACTCCCCACAGCAATCCCAGCAGGGCAGGGGACAGAGGGAAATGGAGAGCCAAGGGCTTGAGGAACCTGCCCGCGGTTGATCTGTCGGAAGTGGCAGGGCCACACGGACCGAGGCTGTAGGTCTGCAGGGTTCACTGCCGCAGCGCTGGGGGATGCTTGTGCCCACAGGAAGAACGGACGTTCGGGTTGGGATGCCAGTGCGTGGTAGAGAGCAGACGATGATGACCTGCCTGTCGGAAGGGTTCCTGCAGCCACGGAGGCATCAGACCCCTGACTTCTAGAGCCCCTTTCTCCCTAAGAACGCTGCTCCGACTTCTCCACTTGTTTGTGTGTGAATTTGGGTGAGTATCTTTTACCAAACCGTGAGCTTCTCACAGGCAGGAATCTTGTCTGATGATCTCTGAATACTCTGTACCCTGGACAGAGGTTGAGACTGCTACTGGTGGTCACAGCAGAGAAAAGCAAGAAACCGAGGTGGCTAGAACTGGAAAGGTGTCAGGGGCTTCGGAGCCTGGGTCGGGGTTCACGGACCTCTGGCATCTGCTCGGCTGCTTCCCAGCCCATGACGAGCATCACTGACAAGCCACAGAGCTCCTGCCCTTCGAGTTCTCAAGCAGTCACGACCGGCCCATCCACGTCAGCACCCGAAGGAAGCCTATCTGCCGCTGCGGATCTAGCCCACCTTTTCGTTCGCAACTGAGAAAACTGCTAGCATAGGGAGAGAGAGGTAGCTTGTCTGAAGTCCACCACCAGTCATGGCCAGAGCGAGATCAGGAACCCACCTTCCAGAGCACATGATGAGGTTAAAGGGGAAGACTTAGAATGGATTATTTAACAAGTGTCTGGTAATTAAGAACCACATGCCTACCTCTGACCGCGTGGAGTTTGGATGAAGAGATAAAAGAGAATCTAGGGATCAATCAGGCAGTAATGCAGGCTGGTAGC
Organism: Callorhinus ursinus; assembly: GCF_003265705.2. NCBI lineage: Eukaryota > Metazoa > Chordata > Mammalia > Carnivora > Otariidae > Callorhinus > Callorhinus ursinus. The sequence continues at coordinate 64,465,313 of NW_027397071.1, read as the reverse complement.
CCATCACTTTGGACGCTCCTGTCCTCAGAATATTTTCTATATTCCTCAGGACTTCTGGGTTCTGGTTCCAGATCTTTCCCTTTGGTAGTGTACCTCTCTCTGGACCTCAATTTTTCCATCTGTAAATGAGGGCAGGCATGGTGCTCAAGCTCTCTGAGATGTAAAATCCCTTCTGGCTCCAATATTCTAGGATTCTGTGGTCCCAGAATTCAGCCCAGATTCTCCCCAGACTCCACTGCTCCGTGGAGGGAGCCAGGCCCAGGGTAAGCTGCAGTAATGTGCTTGGACCACCAGGGGGAGAGGGAGCATTCTGCAGGATTCCTGCTTACCTTCTGTTCTGACCCCCCTGGTGGCCTGGAGGGTTACTGCAATTCGGACTGACTTCCTGTGTCCTCCTGGAGTACTCAGTACTCAGCTCCTGGGGATGATCTAATCTGAAAACATGTGTATTCACTTACCGAATACACCTTGAGTCCCTCCTCTGGCTGGGTCCCCTTGCTGAGTGCTGGGGACCCACCCCTGCCCTTGGAGGAGCTCACAGTCCAGTGAGGGGGAGAAATGCACGGAGGCCACCCAAAGGCCGCATGAGCTGTGACTGGGGTAGTGGAGGTCCCATGGGAATGCAGGGGAACCTTCCTGGTAAGTTTTCCTGGAAAAAGTGATGTCTGAGCCCAATCCTGAAGGATGAGGCAGAGCTGGGCAAGAGGGCCGGGGCTGGGGAGTGTTGGCGGGGGGGGGGGGGGGTTAATGCTCCAGGTAAAGGGAAGAGCATAAGCAAAGACCCAGTTGTGGGAGGTGGAGTGAGTCACTGGTGAGCTGCAGGGGGTGCTGTGGGCACAACCGTGTGTGTGAGTGGCAGGGGTGGTGGGCAGGGGCAAGCATTCTTTTGCTCAAAAATATTTATTGACTTTCTACTGAACATCAGGCTAAACTGTGAAAGCTTTGAATGCAGTCCCAAATCCCAAATCATTTTCCTTCCTGGGCTCTGGCCCGTGTGCTCCTGGCCTCGGGACTGGAAATAGCATCAGGCACCTTGTAGTCTAGGACAGGTGAGGCCGCAAGGGTGGGAGTCCAGGCTCAGCCTGGCCAGCTGGCCTCTCCGCCTGGATGCCACTCTCCCTAAGGGCACGAAAGCCGGCAGCCTCACCCCACCCGGAGCTGCCTGCCTCACCAGTCTCTGTGGTTGGTCCCATGTCTGGGTGTTTGCTCCAGAGGAGAGGCTGTTTGCACGAGAGGCTGGCTGGTGCATGGGGCACAGTTGAGCACTGAGGCTGGAGTGAGTGGTTGAAGGGCAGGAGGGCAGAGAAATCCCTTGAGGTAAGAGGTTTGTGAAGGAAAGTCCCAGAACGGGGGCGAGGTGGTGGCTTAGCCAGGAGGCAGAGCCCTGTCAGCACGGGGCGGGCCCAGACCCTGGAAGAACTGGTCCTGGCGGAAGGGAGATAAGAGGAAACGATCATGAACCGCACGATTACAGTGTGCCAGGAGCTGTTCCCGCAGTCTCTCATTGAGGTGCCGCCATAACCTTGTGAGGCAAGGTGATCCCCATGCTGGGCTTGGGTTTGATAGTAGTAGCCCAGGCTTGGAGAGCTTCAGTGACTTGCCCAAGGTCACAGTCAGAGAGTGGTACTGTTGGTATCAAAACTCAGTCTGTGGGGCTCTGCTGTCACTTCTCTGCAGGGTGCCACTGTGGCTCTTTGCATTTCTTGCCTCCCTTTTTTCCAAGATGTGGTGAGCCACGGCCCTCCTGTTCTCTCTGTCTAGGACACCATCTCTTCTGTCCATATTCTTTGCCTGGTGAAATTCTCATTGTTTTCAGGTCTATTTCCTATGTCCTTGGTGAAAGGTTCTTTGACGCTTCTGGGTAGATTTTATTTTATTTTGTCCATCCATCCATCCCAACCATCCATCATCTGCCATCCCTCCCTTTCTCCCATAACTTGTGCCGGAGGGATTTCTGGCTGTCCAGGTAGCTTGTCGCCGCTCCTCCGTGATCCACGGCCCTTTGCCCATAGCCAAGCACCACCACCCTGACGGCGTCCGTCGGCGCACCAGCCTGGGAGCTCGCCGAGGGCAAGAGCGGGACTGACGCTTTCTGTCCCTGGTGTTGCTTGACACAGAGGCTGCTCCCTGTCCCCCTCACCTTGCCTCTTCTTTTATACAGAAAGATCCTTAAATTTGGCCTGTTCCTCAAAGAGAGAATTTCCATGTCTGGAGTGACTTCAGGTTGAGATTGAGAGCATTTTTTTTTTTGGTGCCAAGAGAGACACTTCCAAATAGCCGCTGTATGATGGGAGAGCTGAGCTGGGGACGCTGCTAACAAGGGGTTCCTTTTGCTTTCCCTAAGACCACAGGGTTACCCTAGAACTGTAGAGCATTCTGGACATTTCAGGGATGCTAGGCTCACCTCATCAGCCTGGGCTGGACAAATCTTTGCTTAAAACTGGGGAAGGCACAGTGACTCAGTGTGTTTCTGGGGGCTCACGGGGTTGTTGGGCTGTGAGCCAGTTCAAGATGGGATGGGCTGAACCTTCGTCAGCTTTTTCTAGGTTATATTGTGGTAACAGACACACCATAGCATGCCCCAAACGGGGGCTTTACAATAACAAGTTTACTTTTCCCCCACATTATATTTTGTCTGTGGTGGCTGTGGGCTGACTGTGGCTCTGCTCCGTGTGTCCTCCCTATTCTGGGATCCTCTCGAAGCAGCTGTCCCTCTTTGGGACACAATGTGCTCAGGGCAGAGAGCAAAAAAGAAAAATGACCGAGCCACGCAATAGCTCTTAATGTCACCTTCACTCAAACTCCGTCAACCCAAGCAAGACCCATGGCAGAGTCCAGTGTGAAGGCCCCCCATGGGCGTGGGGAGGTAGAAAGCTTCTTATGGGGAAGAGGGAGTGAATAATCTGGAGCGAGAACACAGCCTATCCCAGGTCAGGACCCTCGTGTGGACTGAAGCCAGCTCCCTCCGTCAACCTTGTGTGGCCCGGGCACAGGCTTTCTAAGTTTAAGAATCTGTGGTGCCTGTGGAGAAAACAGATCCCCAAATTGGAAATCCTGAGTGTGACTTGGGCTGTGGGGCTTACATAGGAGTGCAGAGAGAGTAGGGCGGGGGTGGGGGTGAGCCAGTCAGGAGAGCCTTCCTTCTATCCCTAGCCCGGCAAATGCCTACTTTTCTTTCGTGGTCCAGATCTAAATGCCACCTCTGAGAAGCCCTTCAGGATCTACCCTCCAAGCCAGGTTTGGTGCTCTTCCTCTGTGCTCCCATGCCCTTTTGCTTTTCACGTTTCGCCCCTACTTCACTGTGTGTGACAGATGTTTATGTGCCTGAGTTCCCAGGGAGCAGGGGTAGGCTGGATCTGGCTCCGACCCGCTTGTGACACTTGATGGTGTGCATCTCTTCCCAGGTCCATTTCAGTGGCGTCATGTGGGCAACTTGAAAATTGGCCACGGTAGGAGTATTTACATCCCAGAAAGCAGCAAACCCTACAGATAAGGACGGTTTTCCTTCCACAGGGGCAGTTTTAAAGCCTTGCCACCAGCCACCGCCCTGGAGTGTGGACAGCACGCGGGCCCCACTTCTGTCTTCGTACAGGGTCTGGTGGAGGAATGGCTGTTCCACAAGGCGTGGCTGACCGAGAGTGAGTGCACTTAGGACGGCGGACAGCGCGGCGAAGGGCCGCATGTGTGGCCTGGCTGGAGCGCCCACCTGTGCCTGCTTCCTCCCAGGCTCTCCTCCTGCTCCCAGGCCCCTGGCCCGGGGCTCACTGTCCCCCGGGAGCCACGTGACAGGGCAGAACACAGAACACACAAGCCTTTCTGCGCTTTGTCCTCCAAATCTCTGAGCTTTTGGAATTGAGAGTGTTTTTAGAGCAAGTGAGCAGGAGAAGGCTAAGCTGAGTGTCTTGAAGAAGCGTCAGGAGGAGGAGAGGGGGGCGTGGCCAGGCCTACCTAAGCGGCTTTGCTGGGAGGTGATGGGAGCCCCTGGAGGCAGGGCTGGGGGGTGCACCTGGGACCCAGGGCAGGTGGAGGAGGGTGGCCAGACAGGTCAGGGTCAGGTGTTGTGGGGGTGGGGGGTATCCTTCAGGTGTGATTGGTATGGAGCTGTGCTCAGGGGCTAAGTGCCCTGCCCCCAACCCTGCACCTTAATGTCATGTAGGGTCCCCCAAGTATGGAATCACCCCGGAAACTTGGGGTGAGAAGTCCCCCAGATTGAGACCTGAGGTTTATACGGCCACTCATGCATGATTCAGATCAGAGGTTGGCGAATGTTTTCTGTAAAGGGTCAGAGGGTAAGTAGTCTCAGCATTGTGGGCCATGCTGTCTCCGTCATAACCCTGTACCTCTGCCACTGCCGGGCCAAAGCAGCCACGGCTGTCCATAAACGAACGAGTGTGGCTGTGTTCCAATAAAACTTTATTTATGGACACAAATTTATTTATTTTTATTTTTTTATTTTTTAAAGATTTTTTTTAAATTTTTTATTGTTATGTTAATCACCATATATTACATCATTTGTTTTGGTGTAGTGTTCCATGATTCATTGTTTGTTCATAACACCCAGTGCTCCACGCAGAACGTGCCCTCTTTAATACCCATCACCAGGCTAACCCATCCCCCTACGCTCCTCCCCTCTAGAACCCTCAGTTTGTTTTTCAGAGTCCATCATCTCTCATGGTTCGTCTCCCCCTCTAACTTACTCCCCTTCATTCTTCCTCTCCTGCTATCTTCTTCTTTTTCTTTTTTCTTAAAATATGTTGCGTTATTTGTTTCAGAAGTACAGATCTGTGATTCAACAGTTTTTATTTTTTAAAGATTTTATTTATTTATTTGACAGAGAGAGACACAGCGAGAGAGGGAACCCAAGCAGGGGGAGTGGGAGAGGGAGAAGCAGGCTTCCCGCGGAGCAGAGAGCCCGATGCGGGGCTCGATCCCAGGACCCTGGGATCACGACCTGAGCCGAAGGCAGACGCTTAATGAATGAGCCACCCAGGCGCCCCTGGACACAAATTTAAATTTTATATGATTTGCATGTTTCTTAAAATGTTCTTTTGATTTTTTTCCCCCCAACCACTTAAAAATGTAAAAGGCAATCTTCACTGGCGGGTGGTGGCTAGATTTGGCCCAGGGGCCAGAGTTGGCCAACGCTGGTGCAGATGGCTGAGTGTGTGGACAAGCTGGTCCATTGGTACACGTCAGTAGGGTCCCTGCACCTGGACGGGGGGGGAGGGAATGCACACTTGTCCCGGGAGCCCAGCATGAACCTGTCTGAGGGAGGACCCCCCCTTCCTCTCTCCCCCTGCACCCGGCTCCTGCTAGCCCTGCTCTGGCTCCCTGCGCCATGCTGACCGATGCGCCATGCTGCATTCCCCAGCTTTCCAGGGTGCTTGCCTACAAGAAGCTGGGCCCTCGGCGGGCGGCTGGCCGGGCCGCTGGACTCAGCGCGGCAGGCGGGCCGGCGGTGTTCAGTGTCCGGGAAATGAGTGTGGACACAGCGTGGGCCCAGTGGGGCAGCCCACCCTGGTCTGCCCAGATCAGGTTCCCGGCGGCGTCTGAGCACTGTAAACACAGCGGCTGGACAGGCCACCTCTCCTGAGGCCCACTGAAGGTGGCCCTGCCCAGGAGGAGAGCAGGATTGGGGCTGACACTTTGACATAAACCACAGGGCAGCGTCCGGTGGCTGGGGAAGCCCAGAGGCCCCCCTCCCCGGTGCCCCCATGCTTTCTCTGGTGGCAACTGCTCTCAGTTAGCTTCCCCTGTGGAGCCAGGGGGTCTTTGGAGTGGGGAGATCCCTGAGAGATCCCTTAGCTACCCCTCCTGGCAGGCATGGGGAAACTGAGGCCCAGAGAGGAGTAGACACTTGCTTAAGGCCAGGCAGCCATTGCCAGACTGGACTAGAAGCTTGGTCTCTAGCCTCCCAGGACAGGCCTCTGGGCTTTTAGCAGGGTGATCTGGAGACGAGAGCCCTGGGATTGTGCCTCTTTGCCTTCGGCTGCCCCAGTGGAGGTTCCTTTGGACCCATCAAGGAGCACTGGAAGGGGAGTCAGGAGACCTGATCATCAAACCCACCCCTGACTGAGGGTCCTGGCCACACTCCTCGAGTTGTGGAATGTTCGTTTCGAGAGGAGGACACAGGTTAGGAGTGGTCAAGTGACTTGCCCAAGGTCACTCAGTTAGTCAGTGGGAGAGCCAAGATGAAGCCCAGGCTCGTCAGATTTCAAAGTCTGTTCTTCGTCATGACCTCTTTTTCCAGCCCCAGCCCTGAACTTGTTGTGAGACCCCAGGCAGGTCCCTGCCCTTCTGGGCTGCTGTGGGTGGTCTCCAGGGGCTCTCTAGGCTCTTGGGATACTGAGCTTGCTGCCCACCCGAGGATCCCTCGGCTGGGGCTGAGCCGTGGCCCAGATGCACTCATATAGACCCTCCCCCTGTCCGTCTGACTTTATGGGAATCTCATGCCTTCGGCCCCAGTCCGTGACACATTCCCAGCCCTCTGCCCAGGACCACGTGGACCCAGAGCTGGGCCCAGCCCTGGGCTTGCTACGTGCTCCATAAAGGACTCCAACAGGGCAGGTCTCACGTCTCCTTCTCGTCTGGCCCCAGGCCCAGCCGCTGCCGTGGCCCTTCGGTCAGCCACTGCCAAACCATACCCGTGGGCAGGTACGTTCCCTGCATGTCCATGCTTAGGTGAGTGCATGTAGGGGGTAAGCTGAGGAGCACCTACTGTGTGTCAGGCTGGGAAATGCCCAACACATGCTGGTTCTTGCACCTGCTGTTCACGCGGGAGCCCATCTGTGGTAGCTGCAGGCACGCGTGTGCTGAGACGAGCACACGGTCACATGTATGCGGACACGTGGTGCTTGTGGCCCTCGATACCTGCAGCCGCTCGTCAGCTCCTCGTGTCTGGGTATGTGCCCTTCGGAGGACGCACACGTGCCCCCACGTGCCCCCACGGACGCGCACCCCAGCCCAGGCACGCTCTCGCGCCCAGGTCCTCTGGCAGCTCTGGCAGGCCTGTTGCCACCCAGACTCAGGATTAACAGTCCTCTCTGGGGTTTTAGACTTTTACCTTTTTGTTCCTGACACATTTCAAAGTCCTCTTCAGAATTCGATCTAAGGATGGGGGGCTGGGGGACCCGAGAATGGAAAAACAGGCAATTTGGAAAATTCCTGTCCCCTTTTGGAGTTCTTTCCAAAGACACCCAAGAGAGCCGCAGTGGGGTCTGCGATGTCCAGCCTTGGGCTGGCCCCACTGCTGCAGCAGGCCTCCCGCCTCCCCCTGGCCTGGCCCAGCTTGTTTGCTGACACCAACCCCCCCAACCCTGGTGGCCTCACCCCCACCGTGGGGTCCTGCTAGGGAGCTCTGTGCGCGCTTAGCTTGCTCCTCCCCAGACAAGGCCATCCCAGCTGCACACGCCCTACTGTATGTTGACAATGACAACATCCGCCGCCGAGTACTTGCTGAGTGCCAAGCACCGAGTGCAGGCGGAGTGTTCCAAGGGCTTTGCATATATCGATGTATTTTCACAACAAACCTATGCAGTGTGAACTCTGGCTATGTCTAACTTACAGACAAAGAGACCGAGGTACAGAGAGGTAAAGCAACTGGCCCTAAGTCACACAGCCAGGAAGTAGAAGAGCCAGGATTCATGTCCCAGCAATATGGAGCGCCAGAGTCACCATCTTCATCGCTCCACTGTGCTGTGTCTTGGGACACAGGGCAGGGTAACCTGGAGAGGTGCCAGGACCTCGAACCTCCAGGGGAGACCAGGAGGAGAGGACTCGTGGGCCTACTGTGTGCCAGGCCGTGTTCTGGGAGTGCCCGCTGGCCCCTCTGCCATCAGATTGCACCCCACAAGCTCTCCTCCACCCTGCAGTTGGAGGGTCCCTCCTTATGTCCAAATGTGGCCCTGCGGGCTCAGGCCCTCTGGGCTGGCGCGGTCTCCTTCAGGGTCCTCGCCTTCGCGCCGTGAAGGTTCCCACTGGGGGCAGCCAGGGCTGCAAGGGAGAACGCTCTGCTAACCGGCTGGGCCGTGTGGTCATCTGAGGCCCTGCGGCGACCCTGTGACAGGCGCAGACGTGGCTGCATCTTTGTCTCCAGTCCCGCCTGGCTGCCCGCCCGCCTGCCATCCACATGGTGGAAATGCCAAGGAACAAGGGCCTTCCTGTCTTCCTCTTTCCCCCTTTTCTAAAAATAAGCTGGAACCTTCCCCTCATCTGCCCCCAATTTTCTCCTGCTTGACCCCAATGACCCTGCGCCCTCAGATGAGGCCACATGTGTGCCCACTGCTGGACAGATGGGCTGACCCCGCAGCGCAGATGGTGGGAGCGAGAAGCCTGCCCTGGCCTCTGCCCCGGCTCAGCCGGCCCCTCCAGCTATGCCCTTTCTGGGAACAAAGAATCGAGCCAGCCCCTGGGTCTGCGGGTGGGGTGAAGGAAAACTTGTTTATAACAGGAAGCTCCACCCGGGTTTTATGAGCTGTCATGATCATAATAATCATCGCCCACATTTGTATACACTAAGCACTTTCACATCTGTTATCTCCTTTGGTCCATGCAACAAATCCTTGGAATTGGTATTATTGTTAATACCCTGATTGAGCAGATGAAGAAACCAGAGAGGTTGATCTACTTCCCTGAGGTTGCACAGCTGGGGGCAAGGCAGGGCCAGGATTCAAATCCAGGTCCTCAGGTTTACATTTCTGTGCCTTTGCACCAACCCTCTGGCTGGCTTATGTCGGCGCTCGGCAGCGGTTTTGCGGTTTGTGCACAGGCATCTCTGTGGTGTTCTTCTAGCCGCCCTTTGTTGAGGGCGTCCACGCGCGTGGGGCACGGCGCTGGGAACTCCGGCATGACCCCAGTGGGGGGGATTATTGAGCTTACTTTGAGGAGGAGGAAGTTGAGACCCAGAGCCGTCATGGGACTTGCCAAGGCTGCTTGCTGGCATCGGGGTTTGGGTTGAGGGCTGCCCGACTCCAAGGGTTTCCTTCCGCAAGAGAGTTCATGACAGGTGGTGTCACGTACGTCATTCTGATTAATTAATTTCACCAAACATGTTTCGAGTGTCTGCTCTGTGCCACGCATGAGGACACAGGGATGAACAGGACACACAGACCCCACTCTAACGGGCTTCATGATCTAGTGGGAGACAGACATGTGAACGGCAATTATGGCTCAGGGTGCTAAACCATTATTAGCCATAATAGTTAGCTTTGCACGGTGTTTATAGCTCACTGAGGGCCCCAAATGGAAATCTGGCCATTTCCATGTCTGCTGAAAATGGTCTAATGGCTTCCCTGTGGTTGTAGCTTCACATCTGAGCCTCCTGGCCTGGGATTCAGGGACCTCGTGACATGGTAGAGCCTCCCTCTGCATCCTTGACTGCCTGCCTCGCTCTATGCTCCCCACTACTGAGCTTCCAGGGGTTCTTCACCTCATGGCTTTATCCCGCTGACCTCTGCCTCCAATGCCGCCTTTCCCACCCCAACCTCTCCTGGTTAACTCTTACGCAAAACTGCTCAGCTGGTACCACCTCCCCAGGCTGGCTGGGGGTGGTGTTTCCTGCTCTTGGAGTTGTGTAAGCCAAGGATGGCAGATCAGGGCAGGGAGACAAATCACTTAACTTCTATGGTTCTCAGTTTCCCCTTCTGTAGGGTGGGCTGGAGAATAAGACCTAACTGTAAGAAGGGACGGCCGGTTAGAGGGCAGCTCAGTGGCTGGCGGGGCTCCGAGGAGGCGTGTAAGCAGCCTGTGGGGCCGGGAAGCTTCCTGGAGGACTAACGCCAAGGGAGAGCCTCAGATGGTGTTGCCGCCTGCTAACACCGAACATCGTGCTTACTATGTGCAGGACGCTGCTCCAGGCCCTTTGCACATGTTAAGCCATTTAATCCTCGGAATAGCTCTACGAGGCTCACTCTCCCCATTTTACACCTTAGGAAACTGAGGCATAGAGAGATTAGGTAACTTGCTTAGGGTTACACAGCTAAGGAGCGGTGAAGCCTGGATTCTAACCCAGGCACTTGGCCCCAGCACCCACACTCTAGTCACCTTGTTATTACTGTATTATTGTTAATACCCTGATGGAGCAGATGAAGAAAGAAGGGGAAGGGGAAGAGCAGTGGGGGAGGTGCGGGGGGACGTGGGGGGGGAGGGCAGGGCCCACTTAGACTCTGGGACAAACATCACCATATTTAACAAAACAAGGGCAGATGCTCTCATCCCTCCATGCTCCAGTGAACAGGGCAATACCCTCCCGGTGCCCCCAGGATGGGACATGTTTGCTCCGGCTCTGCCCTCCCCAGGACAGGGAAGGCCATCTCTGTGTGGGGTGCACCTGGGCACCTCCTGCCCTGCCTGGGTATTGGGACCCCATCTGGGCCGCCGTGGCTGGGCTAGCCCTGCCTCTGGTGACAGCTGCCACTCTGAGGCCAGCAGGGAGGCATTCTTCTCAGGAAGTGAGACCCAGCGAGAGAGTAAAGGACCAGTGTCCAAAATGGCAACTGGAAGCTGAGATCCTGGACTTGGAGGCCAGAGTGTCTCCTTGCTGGTGGTGCTCGCCGTCATCACTGACTCCTGGGCACTGCTGCATGGTCAGAATTGGGCAGGAAAGCCTCTGTTCAACATCTAGCACCAGGCCGGCTCACGGTGCCTGCTCAGTTGCTGGACACCCCCTTCCCTTCCTTGAGGAAGCCAGTGAGTGAGCAGATGAGGGTAGGAGTCACCTAGGAATGGGGGAGGGCTTTTCCCGCTCTGCCCCACCTGCCGAGCCAGGCAGCTGGGAGCCGGCGGAGTCTGCTCCACCCTGCCCCCTGCCCCCTGCCCTCCCCGTGGAGCACACGGTCCAGTGTCAGTCCCGGGCCGGCGCCCGAAATCTCCCTGCACCCCGGGCTTCTGTCCCCAGTCTCCCAAACCCAGGCTGGTGCAGGGTCCTGGATGCAGACTTATGGGGCTGGGTCTTCTGACCTGACCGGTGGACTCATTTCCTTCTGGAGGCCTGGGGGCATCCAGAAGGAAATGATGTCTGTGAGGAGCCCTGACAAAAGTGACTCTCCTCGCCCCCCTCATCGGTAGGGGCTTCTCCTTCCTGTCACAGCACTTTTCCTGCCTGCGACCTAGGAGGCTTTCACAGCCCATCCTACTGATGGAGAAAAAAGCCAAGCCAGGCGAATGGCCTGCACACGACCAAGGACCAGAGCTCAGGACCCTTACCACAAAATCACAACTGCCTCCCCCTCCCTCCCTCTCTTTGCCTTTCCTTCCTTTTTTCCACAAGTACTGATGTGGAGGATGGAGGGAATAGGAGAATAGATGAGGTGGGCATTGTGAAGTGGAGAAGCTCCTGGGTAGGAGTCAGGAGCCTTGAATTCTGGTCTTGGATTTGTCATTAATTTCCTGTGTCACCTTATGGAAGTCACTTCCCCCCCCCCCAGCCTCAGGTGTTCTTATTAATAATTTGGGGAAGGAGGCTGCCCCTTCCATCCTTTTACTTGGCAGACTTATTGTAAGAATTCATTCAATGAAACGTTTCTTTGTTCTCACATCTGCCTACCCACCTGGCCATCTAATACCCTCCCTCCCTGCCTTCCCCTTCCTTCCTTCCTTCCTTCTTTCCTTCCTTCCTTCCTTCCTTCCTTCCTTCCTTCCTTCCTTCCTTCATCCATCCATCCATCCATCCATCCATCCATCCATCCATCCATCCTTCATCCATCCATCCATCCATCCATCCTTCATCCATCCATCCATCCATCCATCCATCCTTCATCCATCCATCCATCCATCCTTCATCCATCCATCCATCCATCCATCCATCCTTCATCCATTCCCTGTTCACACCTCTCACACCCACTACTCACTCATCCCTCCACCCTTCGACCCATTCCTCTGTCCTCTGTGTCCTGGCTCTATGCCATGCACAATAAGAGAAGGACCATACCATTCAAGGCCTGGCTTAATCACCTCCAGGTGATTTCCCATCTTCCTTTGTGGAAACTGACTACTCATCCCTATTTCTTCCCGGACAATGTCTGGCCTCCAGTATCACACTCACCAGTCTACTCTTTGTTGTAGTGAGTCCTTAACCAGGCAGGGAGGTCCTGAAGGGTGAGGACTGCAGTTGGTCTATGTCGGCATCCTTAACATTGTCCAGCCCTGAGCATCAGTGAACCTCCTCTGAGTTTGCAGCATTGAGCCCATCCCAACCCAAATCCTAATTCATCTTCAGCTTTCTGGGATAGTTTGAACCAGGTAAGGAGCCTAGGCATCTGCATGGCTAACAGTTGCCTCTGGTAGCCTCTTCTCTCTGGAATCATAGTTTTATTCTCCTAAGAGAGAGACATCTTGGCTCCCTCTTCAGAGATCCAGAGAGATTGCATCTGACCCAGGGTTCCACAGCAAACTGGGGGGAACCTTGGGCCAGAAGCCCAACCTCGTGCCAGCTGCTAACCCACATGGTCTCACTGGCTCAGCAGCTGCCCATGGCTGGCCGGCTCGGAATCACTGATCTCCCTGTCCATCTTTCCCTCCCCCGACCTGCCCAGCCAGCCCAGCTAACCCTGCGGTACCAAGGCCTGCTGGTCATACTGGCCACACACTGGGGCTGGGTGTGGATGGGAATGTGCGGAGTTTCTTGTTTTCTGACTCAGGCCTGGTCCCGAGCCTCCAGGCCTCCTCTGGCTGGCTGGGCTAGCCCATTCTTTCCTGGTTCTGGCTGGCTCTGGCAGTTCCCTGGGCCACTCTGAGTGACGGGGCACCAGGCATTCCCCTGGTGCCTGCAACATGTCATTGGTAGCTGAGAGCTGGCCCCCCAGCTTCTCTACTCCCAGAGGCCAGTCCCCGCGGGGAAAGTGCCCTTGATGGGCGGGCTATAAACGAGCTGTCAGCAGAGGGGGTCTCACTCCTGCTGTTCCTCCTGCCTCCCACCTCAGAGTCTTGCTAGCTCTCAGCCACATTGGAAGAATTAGGGGCGGCTGGCAAAGGGACGTGGCTGGTTCCCATGGTGGGGACCATGCATAAGTCCTAACACATTGGCACGGCGTGTGTGCGCTGGCTGCAGGAAGTGGGTGCTGGCCATGTGGATGCGGGCCTGGGTACTCTGCGGACAGGGTCTGCCCAGAAAGCCTTTTTCCCTGACTCGCCTCATAGCCTTTCTGGACCAGGGAGAAGCCTCTGGTAGTTTTCTTTTTTGCATTTGTTATAGCTTCTATGCATTGCGTGTAGAAAGGGTCGAGTCTGGGATGTAGTTCTTGGGCCCTCTGTTGATGATTCTCTGTGTGACCTTGGAGGAGCCCTCTCGTCTCCACACTCCCATTTCCTTGTGGGGCTGCTGTGGTCCTAAAAGTCATTGGATCTACCTCCTGGCATGCAGATCTTCACTGATTATGAAGAGCCTCGAATCTGCTCCCTTGACCCTTGACATCTGGAATACCTTCTAGATTTTGTCTGTTGGTTTTCTTAAACCCATTTTACAGATAAGAAGACAGAGTCTCAGAATAAAGGTCATGCTGGGAGTCCCATAACTAGAAAATGGCATAGCAGGTTTGTCATATTACCAAGCCCATGATCTTTTAACTTCTCTGTGCCCTTCTAGAAGTCTAGTGTCCTACAAGTCTTGAGTGCCTGCTGTATGCCCAACCCTGTGGGGCTAGGGGGTAGGTGGGGGCCGTGGTCCCTGCCCTCATTGAACCAGGAAAGGCAGGACTATCCCAGTCTGGGCAGGGCATGCATCCTTCGGGGGCTCCGGCATATCCAGCGCTCACCTCGCAGAGCTCCAGGGCCGGAACTGGCAACACATGGATTTGATTGCTTGGGAAATCTGCTTGGGGGGCCGGGGGTAGGGGAGCAGAGGTGGAACAGCTGATCAGCCTAAAAATAGCATAGCTTGGAATTCCTAGGGGCTCCAGGGTGCCCCATTCCAAATTTGGAAGTGGCCCGGAGTGTTCTTTGTAGCAGGCACCCTCCGTGGGTGGCTTTGCAGGGACTGGGCAGGCACCATCACGGCGGTAGCACCGGGCAGGGGAGATCAAGGGTCAGGTCCGGGTGCAGCCTCCTCCTGGCTGAGCAGTATGGGTGGAGCAGGCCCACACCTTCTCTGGACTCCTGCTGGCCCTCTTGCCCTGGCTGCCTGATAATTCCTGCCCTGGCCATCTGGAAAGGTGGGTAGGAGGGTGCATTTAGACAAATGTAAACTGTCAAGTGCTACATATATGTCTGTTGTCACTGCAAAAGGGAGGGCACTCTGGGAGGATAGATTTCATGACAGTCTCTGGGTGTTTGGGATAAGCCTAAACTCTCTCTGCTGAATTCACAGCTTCCAATGCCTTCCTGTGGCTCCCAGCCTCTTCTAGATGTTCTCTGTTTCCTTCCAGCGAGCTAAAATCAGAACAGTCCAAGTATGGAATGAGCTGCACTGACAGGTAGTGAGTTTTCTGTCACTGGAGGTATTCAAGACAGGGTCTGACAACACCTGGCAGGGAAATCATCTATGGCTCAGGCTAGATGCTGCTGAACTTCCTGACCCGCAGAGTCATCTGTCTGGAGAGGCTACACTTCACCTGTTCTCTCTACCGTGGATACGCCTTGTGCAGATCTGAGGCAGATACTGTGCCCCTGACCTTTCGGCAGTGCTCTAGAATAGACAGCCTCAGCACCTTCACTGCCCCTCAGTGCCCGGGGCTCCATCCTCGCCATACCTGGGCTTCCTTTTCTAGGCATGTAAGCCGCTGGGGCCTCAGTTTCCCACCTGCAAAATGGAGATGCCAACGCCTGGCACTCCGGCTTGGCAGAGCGGTGTCGGGACAAGATGACACCATCTACAGACACCTGGGAAACCACGAAGTCCAGTTCCCCTCCAGCGATTCTCCTATGGAGGAGAGGATAGGCCGAAGTCCCGGGAGAGGGTACCGGCTCAGGGCCATAGAAGACACGGCCAGAGCCCCCTCTCGAAGCCAGGACTGTGGGTGTCCAGTCTTGGCGCTCAGAGCACACGCACGTACCCAAGAGGTCTGGTGGCACGATTAGGAACCCAAGGCTGTGTCGCCACTTCCTGGCTGTGAGGTTTGGGGTAAGCTCTGTGCTTCTGTGCTTTAGTTCTCCTCTTAGTACATCGTCGTGTGCACCTGCCGGGTGGTGGAGGGAATCCAGTGTGATCACGCGGGGAGGAGGCAGCACAGAGCAGGCAGGCCCGAGAGGCCCGAGAGCTGCCTCGGGAAGGTGCGGGGCCTGGGAAGTCAGCCGGGCTTCGAGGACAGAGCAGCGAGTCATGTCTGTCTTCAGCGGGCCTCCTCTCGTCAAATTCTCATCCTGCAGGTCTTCGCTCAAAGGGGCCTCTTCTAGAGGTTCTCCTGGAGCCACAAGCAGCACTGGTCCCGTCTCTAGCTCGCTTGCACTTTGTGATGCCTGCTGACAGAAACTTTTCTTCAGACTGTGGGGGACACAAATGTGGGTCTGAATGCCTTCCTAGCTGTATGAACCCGGGCCTTAGTTTCTCAGCTGTGAAATGGGCAGCCACAGAGTCAACCTCATGGATTTGCCGTGAAAATAAAGTGTTCGGTTTAATATCGAGAATGTGTAAAACAAACGGTAGCCACTGTGATGATGAGCATGACATTCATTCACTCACTCATTCGTTCATTCAAGGACATGCCCCTTTTCTGGGCTCCAGCTGGGCACTAGGGACACCATGAGGGAGCATTCTCCAACCTCCGGGAGCTCAGAGTCTAGGTGAACAACCTGCAAGCCCACCATTCCAACCCAACACAGTACAAATTGCAGTGGGGTCCTCTAACACAGGAGGAGCCCCCACCCCCACCCCCAGACTGCCAAGCAGGAGCCAGGGAAGGCTTCTCAGAGGAGGAAGCCTTGCAGCTGAGAGCTGATGGATGGGTAGACTTTGGTCAGGCGCCTGCAGAAGGGCTCCCCAGGCCGAGAGCACAGCATATGCCATGGTCGTGAGGTGGGAAAGACAGCGGGGTCCCCTAGGCAGGTTGGGGTGGCTGAAGCATAGAGCAGAATTCCACCAAGTTCTGGGGACCATCTCCTTTCCCCAAATAGCCCTGGAGAGCCATGGCCAGAAGGACCCCACAGGGGGGCAGGTTTTGATGATGATGATGATGAAGATGGTGTGACAATGATTTGATGCTGTGGGTGGCACTGTTCAGGCCCTGATTCCTACAGACGGCTGCTTGCAATTGGCTTGTACATCCTCCCTCAGGTCAGGCTGTGCAGACACTGGGAAGTGATGCGCCTCGGGGCTCTGGGTAATCAGACAGGAGCTCTACAACCAAGAATGCTCTGTCCCTGCGTGCCAGCCTGGAAGGGCCCTGAGGTTGCTGAGTTTCCTGCTGCAGGGCTGTGTCCACCTCTGTGTCCCGTGTGCCTGGCATAAGGTGGCACTAAGCAGGTATTCATAAATGTCCTAAAATCAGAGCCCCTCATGGCCATTCAGATGGAGAAAGGGACCCACCGAGAGGGACAGGTTGTCACAGTGACAAAGCGGCCCCCCGCATACCAGTTGGCCTCGTCTATTCCACCCAGCCTGTCAGGCTCCTGTTCCGCCTTTAGCCTGGTGCCCAGAGTCCTCCCCTGGGAGAGCCTGGGCTGCCCATGCTGGCAGTCCCCTCTGCCATCCCCGGGTTCTGAGCCCTGACTCCGAGGGCCACCGGTTGGCAAGCTGTGGCCTTCTGAGGACTCCTCGAAGCCATCCTTGTCTTCTTGACGAAAGGCATCTGGGGCCCACCAGCCCCTCCTCGCCCAAGCGGGAAACACAATACGCCGATAATGATCTAATATTTATACAACGCCTTTCTACCAGATGCATCCCAACAAAGTTTACAAGCTGTCCCTGCTGACGGCACGATGTACTCCAGATCTCTCCGGCCCCGCCCCTCATCCCGGGTCCCAAACGCCCGCAGCAACTCCAGATCCACCTGAGGTCGGGGAGCACCCCACTCCCCCTACCCCCCAGGCCCAGTCATTCTCACAGCCTCCCCGGGCTCCTGTGGGGAGCTCATCTATGCTCCTGACTGGGGAAAAAATGCTCTCCAGAGGAGACACAGGGCCACACCGGGGGTTTGAAGTTTGGCCAAGACTCACAGCACCCAGCAAGCCTCTCCCCAGCCCTCCCCAGCCTCAGACCCGCGGGAGGGACCGAGGGAGGGCCCGGCTGCCCGGCGTGAATGCGCCTCCCCAGTCACTTCCTCCGCGGCCGGCCGGCTCCATGAATGAGGATTTGTGTTCGTTCCCTCCCATAAATTGCCCCTGGTCACCAGGGCCATGTTCTGTGTCAGAGTCCCTGACCACCGGCCTTGGACAAAACCTGCTTTGTGAAGTCCGGGTAAAAGACAAACAAATGATTATTACCTTCATTTATCCCTCCCCCCACCTTCTTTTCTTGGCCTGGAGTTAAGACCTTTTTTCTCTGTCAACAATCTTGACTTTGTTCCCTGAGAAGGAAACAGCTCCGGGAGGGCCTTGCAAAGATGCTGCTTGCAAGAAAACCGTTTGGGAGGAGGGTGAAAAAAGACAGAGGTTACAGGAAATGGCAGACATTTTTTGTTGAATTAAACCATTAGGAGTGACCCCCAAACCAGAGCCAGGCAAAGGGAACAACTGGATACATTTAGGTCAGGACAAGCAGCCAAGTGAGGAGCTGAAACCAATTACCATAAATGAATGTTTCTCTTTTATTCACGACCACCGTGCCTGTTCCCAGGATGCTCTTGGGCGTCTTATAAAAACAGATGAACTCTCTGGTTTTGTTCGGGGAGTTATTAGCTAATGCAACTGTTGGGCAATTCATCAAACATTAGCACATGCTGCCATTAATGACCAAGAGCCAGTCTCACTGGCTGGTCCAAAGCCACAGGGGCTGCCCGGACTTCGGAGCTCAGGGTAGGGTCTTCTCCTTGGTGGGGCCATTCACTTAGGCTGTTGGTGCCCTAAGAGTAATAGCCACTCTCAAAACCTGCCCCTCCTGTGGGGTCCTTCTGGCCATGGCTCTCCAGGGCTATTTGGGGAGAGGAGATGGTCCCCAGAACTTGGTGGAATTCTGCTCTGTGCTTCAGTCACCCCAACCTGCCTAGGGGACCCCGCTGTCTTTCCCACCTCGGGACCATGGCATATGCTGTGCGCTCGGCCTGGGGAGCCCTTCTGCAGGCGCCTGACCAAAGTCTACCCATCCATCAGCTCTCAGCTGCAAGGCTTCCTCCTCTGAGAAGCCTTCCCTGGCTCCTGCTTGGCAGTCTGGGGGTGGGGGTGGGGGCTCCTCCTGTGTTAGAGGACCCCACTGCAATTTGTACTGTGTTGGGTCGGAATGGTGGGCTTGCAGGTTGTTCACCTAGACTCTGAGCTCCCGGAGGTTGGAGACTGCTCCCTCATGGTGTCCCTAGTGCCCAGCTGGAGCCCAGAAAAGGGGCATGTCCAGGCTCCTTGAATGAATGAATGAGTGAATGGCCGATCCCTGTACAGCAATGCCTTCCTGTGACTCCTATAGTCTTAGACTATCTTTCCATCCATCAAAGAAAAGGGACCGTGGTTCTTCCCATGTAGGCTTCTCCGTACTTTGGAGCTGCAGGGAACTGGCATCCAGCTGAGAGCCACACAGAGGCATCACACAGGGAGGAGAAAAACCTGGGTTTGTGGCCTGGTGCAACTGCTTCCTCTCTGTAGGCCTCAGTCTCCTTGTCTGTGAAATGGGCTAGGTAACTCATCTCTGAAGCTTCTCGAGAGAAGAGTTGCAGAGGGGTATATGATCTTGGGGGAGGGAAGGAAGCAAACTGAATTAAAGCTGCCCTGCCACTTGCCCTGAATAATTTTGACTTGGGGAAAGACATGGTTCAGCTTCTTTATAGCCTTTGGCCAAAATGACCCTCCACGTGCAGGTGGGGAAAAAATGCTGATCTTCAGAGTCAGGAGGAAGTGGGTCCAGTCCTGCTCAGCTGTGTCCTCGCTTTGTAACCTCAGGCAATTCACACCATCTCTTGGAGTCTTGGTTTGGGTTCTGAAAAATGGGACAATAGTATTTCACACCCCAGGGCATGTCAATGCCTGGAAAGGGCTGAGTCTCACTCCTGGCCCAGAGCAGGGACTCGTTACAGAGTAGCTTCTATTATGGCCATTAGTTATGTTAACAAAAGCCACAGGTGGGTGGGAGGAGGGAGAGGGGCAGCCCTCAATCTGTCACCTTTTCTGCTGTTTCTCGCAGACAAGATTATTTTGTGGCAGTCTCGGTGTTGCCGAATGAACAGTCTCGGGCCCTGCAGATTGCGCCAAAATGTGTTTCCAGCCTAGCCCCGGCCGCCCTGCCAGACTTTGCAGCAGGCCTTTCCCTGCTGAGCTGCGCCGTCTCCGGCCGGCTGGGGCTGACATCTGCCAGAAAAGCAGACCACCTTCTTGGATTTTCCGTTTGCAGCTGGGAGGGTGGCAGGCCGAGCAAATTACAAAGCCGGCTCCGGTTCCAACTCCTGCTCGGGCAGGGCAGGCCCCTCATGTGTGGGTGAGAGATTGCCAGGAGCTGGCCTGCGAGGGGCTCGGACAGCAGGGGGGCACGGGGCACAGAGGAGCCACCATGTGTCCCGGGCCAGTGAGGAAGGGGGGGACGGCTGCACCCGAAGTACAGAGGGTGTTCCTGGCTACATGGAAGGACTAAGGCAAGAGTCCTTTCTCTGGGACTTCAGGCAGCTTCTTTTACCTTTCAACCTCAGCTTCCTCTCTCCTTAAAATGGAAACAACTGTAGGCCCCTAGTCCCTTATCTGACATGGGCGGGGCCAAAGGTGGTTTGGAAGCCAGAATCGTTCAGATTTTTAGAAAGTAAGGTGCATGCTCTACTTTCTAAAGCCCCTGCGGCAGGGTAAGGAGAGCAGCCTGGAAACAAACACAGAATGATTTCTGCGGTGCAACGCATGACTATTCATATTACGTCCGATTAGGAGAGACCGTAGATAGCCTTGTGTAGGTTCAGTTAGGGTTTTTTGATGTGACATGAATTTCTTTTTTTTTTTTTTCAAATTTTTTTATTGTTATGTTAATCACCATATATTACATCATTAGTTTTTGATGCAGTGTTCCATGATTGATTGTTTGTTCATAACACCCAGTGCTCCATGCAGAACGTGCCCTCTTTAATACCCATCACCAGGCTGACCCATCCCCCCACCCCCCTACCCTCTAGAACCCTCAGTTTTTCAGAGTCCATCATCTCTCATGGTTCGTCTCCCCCTCTGACATACTCCCCTTTTCTTCCTCTCCTGTTATCTTCTTCTTTTCCTTTTTTCTTAAAATATGTTGCGTTATTTGTTTCAGAAGTACAGATCTGTGATTCAACAGTCTTGCACAATTCACAGCGCTCACCATAGCACATACCCTCCCCAATGTCTATCACCCAGCCACCCCATCCCTCCCACCCCCCACCACTCCAGCAACACTCAGTTTGTTTCCTGAGATTAAGAATTCCTCATATCAGTGAGGTCATGTGATACATGTCTTTCTCTGATTGACTTATTTCACTCAGCATAACACCCTCCAGTTCCATCCACGTCGTTGCAAATGGCAAGATCTCATTCCTTTTGATGGCTGCATAATATTCCATTGTGTATATATACCACTTCTTCTTTATCCATTCATCTGTCGATGGGCATCTTGGCTCTTTCCACAGTTTGGCTATTGTGGACATTGCTGCTATAAACATTGGGGTACACATACCCCTTCGGGTCCCTACATTTGTATCTTTGGGGTAAATACCCAGTAGTGCAATTGCTGGATCGAACGGTAGCTCTAATTTCAACTGTTTGAGGAACCTCCATACTGTTTTCCAGAGGGGTTGCACCAGCTTGCATTCCCACCAACAGTGTAGGAGGGTTCCCCTTTCTCCACATCCCCGCCAACATCTGTCGTTCCCTGACTTGTTAATTTTAGCCATTCTGACGGGTGTGAGGTGGTATCTCATTGAGGTTTTGATTTGGATTTCCCTGATGCCGAGTGATGTTGAGCACTTTTTCATGTGCCTGTTGGCCATTTGGATGTCTTCTTTGGAGAAATGTCTGTTCATGTCTTCTGCCCATTTCTTGATTGGATTATTTGTTCTTTGGGTGTTGAGTTTGATAAGTTCTTTATAGATTTTGGATACTAGCCCTTTATCTGATATGTTGTTTGCAAATATTTTCTCCCATTCTGTCGGTTGTCTTTTGGTTTTGTGGACTGTTTCTTTTGCTGTGCAAAAGCTTTTTATCTTGATGAAATCCCAATAGTTCATTTTTGCCCTGGCTTCCCGTGCCTTTTGGCAATGTTTCTAGGAAGAAGTTGCTGCGGCTAAGGTCGAAAAGGTTGCTACCTGTGTTCTCCTTTAGGATTTTGATGGACTCCTGTCTCACGTTTAGGTCTTTCAACCATTTGGAGTCTATTTTTGTGTGAGGTGTAAGGAAATGGTCCAGTTTCATTCTTCTGCAGTGACATGAATTTCTGCAAATGTATGGAAAGGCTCTTCTTTCTCAGAGCTTTTTGGATTTCAGAATTATGGATAAAAGACTGTGCACCTGTAACGTCTATGCGATAGGATTGTTGCAAAGATGGCAGGAGACAGTGGAGGGAAGGCGGCGGGCGGACTTCCAGGAAATGGGAGGTATCGGCTCCCCTTGACCATTGGTTCTCAGCGTTGACTACATATTGGAACCACCTGAGGGGCTTTAAAACTACTGATGTCCACACCCTCCCCAAGGCAGCCTGGGCCTGCGGCTGTGACAGTGAAGCTTCCAAATGCATCTTGGGTGATTCTTTTTTGGTAACACCTTTATCGAGACATCATACTTAGACCCAGTAATTCACCCACATATAGTATACCATTCAGTGGCTTTTAGGGTAGTCACAGAGTGGTGTAACCATCGCCACAGTTTTAGAACACTTCATCATCTCAGAGAGAAGCCCTGCACCCTTGCCCTATCATCTCTCTCCTCGCCCAACCCCTCAGTCCTAAACGACCATGAATCTACTTCCCGTCTCCTGCGATGGCTTATTCTGGACATTTCATATGAACTATACAACATGTGGTGTTTTGTGACTGGCTTCTCTCACTTAGCATAGAGTTTTCAAGGTTCATCCATGTAGGAGTTTGTCAGTTCTTTTTGTAGCTGAATGATAGTCCATTGAATTAACATACCACATTTGGTTATTCATCTGTTGATGTACATTTTAGGTCACGCTGCCGTGAACATCTGTGTTCAAGTTTTTGGGTGGACATATGTTCTCATTTTTCTTGGGTATTCACCTAGGAGCAGAATTGTTGGGTCACAGGGTAACTCTGTGTTTAACTTTTTGAAGAAATGCCGGACCGCTTTCCACAGTGGCTGTGCTGTTTTATATTCACACCTGCAGTGGGTGAGGGTGCTGGTGGCTCCAGGTCCTTGCCAACACCTGTTGGTGTCTGACTTTTTGAGCACAGGCATCCTGGTGGCTGTGGGGCCGTGTCGCATTACAGTTTTGGTGTGCATTTCCTTGAGGACGAATGACGTGGAAGATTTTTTTATGTGCTTGTTAGCATTTGTCTATCTTATTTGGAGGAATGTCTTTTCAGATCCTTTACTCATTTGAAAATTAGGTTAATTGTTTTTCTTTATTACTAAGTTTCAAGGGTTCTTTATGTGTTCTAGATATTAGTACATTATTAGATGTATGATTTACAAATATTTTTTCCCATTCTGTGGGTTGTTTTTTCACTTTTTTGATACTGTCTTTTGAAGCATAAAAGTTTTTAATTTTGAAGAAGTCCAATTTATCCATTTTTTCTTTTATTGCTTGTGGTTTTGGTGTCAGATCTGAGAATCCATCTCTAGATGCAAGGTCAGGAAGATTTACACTGTGTTTTCTACCCTATGTTTTATAGTTTTGACTCTTAACATGTAAGTCTTTCATCCAGTTTGAGTTAATTTTTTATATGGTATGAGGTAAGGATCCAACTTCATTATTTTTGTGGGTACCTATCCAATTGTTCCTCCTTGAATGATGCACGTAGACTCTGAGAGCTACTGCTCTAGAATGTAAACCCCAGGAAGGCAGTGTTTGAGTTTGCTATGTCCTTGGCACTGAACACAGCAGCACAGACATGAATGAATGGATGGATAAATGAATGAATGAATAGATGATTAATATCTATATCCCTAAGACTCCAATAAAGGCAGATGTGCCATGAATCAGAGACTCTGAGCATCCGATCAATAAAAGGACTAGGTGTGGATGGGGACCAACTTTCTCTCCTTCTGAGGAGAACCCCCTCCTGGTATGGCAGAGCTTGTCCAAGCCCCTTTTGACATATCTCTGGTGGTGGGGAACTCCCTCCCTACAAATCTAGTCACTGGGGAGGGGTCTTGTTGACCTGAAGGGAAGGTATTCCTTGCTCAGAGCTGAAACCTGCTTCCTGTAGCTTCTCTCTCTTCCCCCAGCCCCAGCTCTGGATCCCCACCCAGTGCTCAGCGCATCGTCTGCTCTGGGCCAGCCCCGGAAGTGGTGAATGAGGATGAATGTGGTTTCGCCTCCTGCAGGCTGAGCAGCCCCCAATCCTCACAGCATGGGTTTCCAGCCCCTCACATTCTAGCTGCTTCTTCTGCATCCAGCCCAGCTATCTCTGTTCTGCCAAGGGGCAGGCCCAGGACTCAACACAGTTTACCACTTGGGATCTAACTGACCAGCTCAGAGGAAAGTGGTTCATTTTCTCCCTTCTTTTGCACCCCTGACCTCTATTAATTTAGCCTGAGTTCACACTAGCTTTTTAAAAATTAGCCCTAGGGTGCTTGGGTGGCTCAGTCAGTTAAGCATCTGACTTTTGATTTGGGCTCAGGTCATGATCTCAGGGTCTTGAGATGGAGCCCGTGTCTGGCTTGGCACTCAGCATGGCCTCTGCTTGAAATTCTCTCTCTCCTTCTCCCTCTCCGCCCCCTGCTCGCACTGTCTCTCTCTCAATAAATAAATAAATAGACAATCTTAAAAAACTAGCTCCAACACACTGCTTACTCAGATAACGTAACATTATAATATATACAATATGTTGTTATATGTAACAATTTATTAGTATCATCAATAACATATTGTGTTATGTTAACACTGAGGATGACAATCATCCACTGAATGTTTACTCTGTGCCAACATTATGCTCAGTGCTTTATAAACACTGTCTCATTTGATCCTTTATTAAGCATCATTTTTATACCCATTTTAGAGAAAGCTGAAACTGAGAGAGGTTCAGTAGCTCACCCAAAGCCATAAAGCTTGGTTTTGAACCTGCATTTGTCGGACTTCCAAGCCCCCGATCCTAAGTTCTGTGCTCTCCTGCCCCTGTGACTGTCCTCTGGAGGGTGGGGCTGCTTCGTGTGGAGCCTGGGGCCCACCGCGCCCCAGTCCCTGCTCTGCCATCCGGAGGCCCTGCCGCCCCCCCGCCGCCTCCGGCGCCCCCCCCCCCCCCCCCCCGTAGTGTCTCCAGCCTGCCCTCTATGTCTTCACTGACAACACTCTGACCCGGTCAGGGATGTGTAGAGGCAGAATCTTTAGAATTCCCCCCAGACCCTGTCTAGCCTAAGTAATAATCCTTCCAGTCAATGGGGACTGCCTTGTTGTACCTCCTCTTGGGATGGAAGAAGAAATGAATGTAGCACCTTCTCTTTCCTGATGCTTGGTCCGTCCCAGAGCATGGCTGCCTGGCACAGGTATGCAGGACCACCTCCTCATTCCGAGGAAGAGGGACTGGGAGTCTCGGACAGAGGAGCACCTAGACCAGCGAGGCCTGGGCATGGCTCTGCAGCTTTGCCCTGTGCCTTGCTCCAAGGAGACACTCACTATTCATGCCACCAGTCTGCCTGAGCTCCTGCACTGGGAGCGAGTTGATTGCAGCCTGCTGGACCCCTGGAGGCCTCTAAAGAGAAGAAATGCTCTTGGAGTCACTTCCCAAGTTCGTTAGGCACAGTTTCAAGGCCCAAGTGGGCTCCAGAAAGTCGGAGAAATAGCTGGTGTTTTATTTCCACCCAGTGTAGTTTGACCAATTCACTTCACTTCGCTTCACTTCAATTCATTATAACAAATAAACTAAACATGATTCCTACCTCTTCATCCACTCATCTATTCATTCATTCACTATTCCGTGATTCCCTCATTCATTCAGCACTGTATGTGATTATTGGTTCATGCATTCATTTCCTCTTTCATTCATTTGTCCACAGACCTGCATGCCCTCTTCCTCCCCTCCTGGCACATTCGTAGAGCGGTCCCTCATCGCCCCTCCACATTTTTCTCTTTCCTTTTCTCCACAGCACCTTCAAAATGGAATTTTGGAATTTTGAGCAAACATCAATCACATTCATGTCTGATGTACTTACCTGTTTTATGCATTTATGACTCTGTTGGCTATAATAAATGGGGATTTTTAAAAAGATTTTATTTACTCATTTTAGAGAGAGAGCGAGTACATGTGGGGAGGGGTAGAGGGAGAAAGAACCTGAAGCAGACTCCACACTGGGCGCCGAGCCCGACACGGGGCTCAATCCCACAACCACAAGATCATGACCTGAGCCGAAACCAAGAGTCAGCTGCTTAACTGCCTGACCGCCCCCCCCCAGGCGCCCCAATAAATGGGGACTTTGTCTATAGCTTTTATTACTAGATCCTCAGTACCTAGCATAGTGTTTGGGGGGATTCAGAAATGTTTATGGAATTAGTGAACTCACTCAATTATTCCATAAATCCAGCCCTAAGAGACTTCTGGAGAAAAGGTTGCTTCTGGAGGGGGTCAGGATGCAGGATAGCTGCTTGGGAGGGTAGCCTGTGGACTAAGATTTAAAGGCTAGGATGCTTGTGTTAGCAGAGATGTTGGGTGATGGGTAGTGCATACTAGGTTGACGGGACAGCTAGTGCAAGGCAAGTGGGAAAGTGTAGATCGTGTTTGCTGAGATGTTCCTGAGGCCAAACGGCTGGATTTGGTGAGTAACTGAATGTGGAGGCTGAGGGCGAGGGCAGCTTTGGGGATGAGTCAGGTTATGCGTTGGAGAGTCTGGGTGGAAGATGATGTCATTAACCAAGGGGGACATGGGGGGTTTCAAGAGGAGAAGGAAAGATGATGGCTTCAAGACCTCCCTTTCAAAAGCAACTTTCAATTACAATTTGACCCACATTTTTTGTGTTGTGTTGATTTTATTTTTGATTCATGTTGTCTGGTTCTGCCAAGCGTCAGGAGAAGAGAGCGTTTTGGCCGCCTCATTCATCTCTGCTGTCTTACATCTGGGTGTCTGTGAAATGTGGCTTGGTGTGGAGGTGGGGGGGGTCACACAGTGGAAGGCCCGCCTGCAGGCTTTCCTTTGCTGTGGTCGGCAGGCTGCGGTGAGACTGGGCTGGGAGTCGAGGCGTTAGTGTTTGACGCTTAGACCCGATCACCTCCCAATGATGGTCCGCCTTTTGAAAATTATAGATAAGCCGGCTTTGGAATTTTGAGCAAACATCAATCACAGCTCCGCAGCTATGGATTTTATGTGAAATTATGGCCAGAAGAGGAGGAAGAGTGGGAGGAGCAGCTGGAAGACTTCCTGGGGGAGGAGTCTTTGGAGGGCCCTTACCTGGTGGAGTGAACACAACCTGCCCTGCGGGGCCCAGAGGGAGAGGCGAGGAGGCACTTGTCAAGCAGGAGGAAGGACCTTCTCACAGTTGGATTTTCCCAAGGATGGAAAGTAGTGACCCTCCTGATCTATGCCGTGTGCAAGCAGGGGCTGAACGGCCAACTCTTAGGGAGGGTACCGAGTGGCTTCTTGTTCTGGGGTGGTGTAACTGGAGTGGACTTCACCTTAGAGGTAATTCCAGGACTCATATCCTCAGCTGCTAAAAGATGTCGAGATTAAACATGTCCCATAATTGCCCCTGCCCCACCCTGAGAAGGCCACGTCCCCCCAGGACCTAAATCCATGACCTCGAATGATGGAAATCAAGGCATCAAGGATTGGTCATAATAAGTGTTCCAGCTAATGAATGAATGAATGGAAAAAAAAAAAAGACAAAGGCTGGTATCACCTGTCATTTTGTAATACTTGAGGAATGAACGGATCTTGACATTGAGTTTCTATGGGTCATAACTATCCCACAAAGACACACAGCCAGACATTCTGAACTTCTGATGAAACAGCACAATCCCACCCATCGTCTTGCCTGGGGAGTTTGAGCCTGAGCCTGATCTACGCTCTGGATCCAGCGGCCGATTTGAAGGAAAAATGGAGGCCAGATCCCCATGGTGAATGGCACCATGCACGTGCGATCAGTAAAACCCAGACTTGGAAATCTACAGGTCAAAGAGCCAGGGTTCTTCCATAGACACAGCAGGAGAAGGGAGGGAGGGGGACAGCTGGGGGTTGGGAAAGACCTAAAGGACATCTCGGGGGTGGACAACGGGCAGGATTACATGACAGTGTCTAGGGATGTGCTCTGAAGGATAAAATCACAAGGAAAAGCAAGAAAGCGATTCTTAGAAAAGTTAGGAGGGTGGTTACTTTTGGCGAAGGGAGAAGGTGGTGACTGGGACAAGGCACCCGGCCGGCTCGTGGGGTTGGGGGGCGGCCCTGTTCTAGTGCCTGACCGTGGTATGGTTGCAAGAGTGTTCCCCTTATAATGGTTCATTCCACTATGTGTTCACTTTGTGTGAATCCCTGTTCCTTTACAATGAAAACGTTACAAAGATGAAGTCATGTATGTAAGGTTTCAGTATTGCTTCTTGAATCCGATATGTGTGTGTTGGCAGCCCCTTGTCTGCTTCGAGTTAGGTGACCTTGACTGGTGGTCAGGGTCTCTCTTCTAGCCTCCTAGATACTCTGAGATGTAGAAACGAAGAGAGAAAGAATGGAGGAAAAGGGCCGAGATGGAGAAAAATCATTGCTTAAAAACCCCCAGCCACAATAACACCAAGGAAGCAGCCCGTCTGCGAAGTTTGCAGGTCTCCAGCTAGATGGACGCAGCCCTTTCTAATTAGCCCCTCTCTAGGGAAGGAGTGGTAATGGGGCCAGGTCGGGGCAAGGAGGAGGTGGTGAGGAGGGAGCCGGGTGCTTGTGAGGAGCCTGAGGTTGTCTTACCTTCCATCCCATGGGGCTTTCACCGCCTGGCCGTATTCCCCTGGGAAGCTCAGCTTGTCTCTTGGGCCTCCTGGGAGAGGTGCTAGTAAGTTTCCTGTGAGATAAGGCACAGGAACATATTTAGATAAAAGCAAAATCTAGTTGAAATCTCTTAGGGGATGGTGTGGAGAGGTTCTAGAACCTACTCAGTGGCTCCGAGGTTTACAGTCTGGTGAGCAGGGAGCCCAGCCCTTGTCCTGTGCTGGAGGTGGTCACCAGGCCACCAGAATCGTGTGTGTGTGTGTGTGTGTGTGTGTGTGTGTGCGTGCCTGTGTTGGGTCCTGGAAGGCAGAGGCCTGACCTGGCCCTAGGAGCTTCAAATGGGGTTTCTCTGGGATGGGCCAGGCAGGGGATGCAGTAGAGAAATTCAGCTCTGGGAGTTAGGACTTGTGGCACTGTCCTGAACACTGCTGTGTGACTTCAGGGAAGCCACATAATGTCTCTGGCCCTCTGTTATCTCACACGAAAAAATGAGAAGACAAAATAAGATGGCCCAGCAGTCCCTCCCAATTTTAACTGTGAAGGACTCTAAACTGGAGGAGTTCTTGGGCTGGTATTTCTTTGACACTCATCCTGGGTACCAAAGAGCTTGCTTTCTACAAAAAGCCTCCAGCCTACACTCAGGCCTCTGCACACATGCACTGCTGTGTGTGGCTGAATGGACGGGTGACCTGTGCAAAGTGAGGGGTAAATGAATGGGGGAGGGAATGCTGTGAGCTCTTGCGGCTCATTTCGCTCACCTCTACAACACGGATCCTGGGACACAGGGGAGGTAAAAAGTGGAAGGAGCAGTACAGATCATCCAGGCCCATCCTGCTTCTCTCCAGTTTCAGAAACTGAAACCCAGAGACGGTAAAGGAGGACTGAGCCCGCCTGCAGCCAGGCCTTGAGGGGACAGCAGAGCCGAGTCTCCCCAGTGGCCCTCACCCTGGCCCAGGGCTCATGCGGGGGACACTGTCCAAGGGACAAGTTCTTGCTGGTGGCTCCTGATAACAGAAAGTTATACCTCCACGTGCACGGCACTTTACAGTTTCCAAGAGGCCATCACTACACCCTGGCACCAGGTCTCTAAGGTGGGCGGGATGCGCACGGCTGGCCCTTGCCAGTGTTCCACTGGAGGAACTGAGGCTGGCATCTCTTCTGTGTGGCGGGGGCTGCCATTTCTTCCCATGGGCCCGAGGAAGAACACCTCAGCAGCTGTGCAAGCGAGGGCCCCCAAACCTGGGGTTCCTCAGCTTCATGGTGCCCCTGCTTCTGAAAGTGTGTGTGTGTGTGTGTGTGTGTGAATTAGGGGCGGGGCCAGCATCCGCTGAAGTTGGATGAGGAGGTTGGGTCAGGTGTGGAATGCCAAGGTGGGGAGTTTGGGTTTTGCTCAGCCCCAGCAGGTGTGATGGTGTGTGGTCCAGGGGGTGACATGCTCAGAGTGGGCTTTAGGAAGGCCCCTCTGGCACGAGGGAGGGTGGACTGGCAGCTGTGAGTCTGAGGCCGGGGTCAGGGGAGGTGTGAGGATGATTTCTCTCCTCTGTTGGGTGGGTGGCTGGCAGGCAGGCTGCTGGGTAGAGCAGGATGGGGGCCAGTGGGGGGCATCTCTAGGAACAGCGTAGTCTTCAGCCCGTGGGAGAACACTGAGCTCATATTTTGGGAGCCATAAGGCAGCAGAGCGGCATCCGGCCTGGGACCTGGCTGCCTAGCCACATACTCTGCGGAAATGAGTCCCACCCAGGGCTGTCTTCATAAGGGCCAGCCCCTGGCGGATGGAGAAGGCCAGGCAGGGCCAGGCCCCGTGTGCTGCTGGGAACCCAGGCGGCTGCCAGAGGCATCAAGGCCACCCTTCCCCATGCTGGCTGTGGGCACCCAGGGAGCTTTCTGTGTAGCGCGTGCATATGGGAGAGCCCGAGAGCTGAGAGAGGTGTGTAAGAGTGACAAGAGGAGACGTGTGGAACCGAGTGTAGGTGAGCGTGAGGCTGTGTGAGATACCTCTGCGCGGGCACGAAACTTCACAGCAGTGATTGTGTCTACGTGTGTGTTCCTGTGTGTGTGTGTGAGACCGTGAGGTGAATGTGAGCATGCGTGTGTCACTCCGTGTGGGGCGTGTGAGTCTGTTGTGTGTGCACAGCTAGGAGCCATGTCGAGGTTGCGGGGGGGGGTCAGGGAGAACAGACACCTTGTTTTCTCTCTCTAGCGGTTTCCAGCAGACTCCCTGGAGATGGGTGGCAGGAAGGTGGCAGGGGATTGAGGGCTAGAGGTGAGGGGCCGGCTCCCAGCCCAGAAGCCCTTCTCAGGGCTCAGGGGCTCAGGGCTGCCAAAGGCCCTCAGAGGCCCACCCTCCTAGACTCATGCTCACCTGGGTCCACAGCAGTGCTTTGGGGGCCTGCCTCCCGGCCAGGCGCTCTGCTGCCCCTAACCTCTGTGCTCCCCGCCGTGTTTCCAGGCCCAGGGCTGGGACCAAGTGGGCTCAGGAAAGCCTTGCCAAGTGAGTGACTTTTAGAACTGGCAGTAGCCCTCACTGTCCGCTGGGGCAGAGACTTAAATCCCAATTTGGCTCTAGGATTGGAAGAGACAGCCCAGTGCTCAAAACAAAACAAAACAAAACAAAACAAAACAAAACTGGATGGCCAGAAGCATGACCCAGAGGCTGAGCTCTGTTCCAGACCTGCTGTGTGATACTGAGTAAGCCCCTGCCCTCTCTGGATGATGGATGGATTAGCCTGGATGCTCTCTCATCTTAAGCTCAGAGGGAACAATGAGGCCTGGCTGATCTCCAAACTCCATTAACAAAGCCCTGTGAGCCAGCTGAGCAGAACTGTATCTCTAGGCTCCGGAGGGCAGGCACTGAGCAGGATCCAGCAGGGGAGGGCACACAGTAGGGCCTCAGGAAGTGTCTGATGAGCTGGAGTGGTGACTCATGTCCTCTGGGGGAAGGCCACTGGGTCAGCACTCCAGGGGATTGGGCTGGGACACAACTCAACTCTAGGCTTTGGGAGAGTGAACAAGGGGGAGGCAGAACCACTACTAACCCCTTAGGATTTCTTTGTGAGAAGTAGAAAAAGGCGCCCCCTGTGGGTGGACGCATCATAGCAATGATGAGACCTGTGAAAGTCTTGGGAGCATCCGCCAGTGCCAGGGAGGGTTTCTGAGTACCTTCCATAAAACCCTCACACCGACGCCCCTCCTGCGAGGGAGGCAGTTATCAGCCCAGCTTACAGGGCGAGGACGCGCGGGCTCCGAGGCGGGCGGGCCGCGGGGCCTTCAGCAGAACGCAAGGGCCACGTCCTGTGCCCCGACCCCCCGCCGCCACCCCGCGGCCGGATCCCCGCGCCCCTCCCGCCTCCCCGCCCCGCCGCCGCCCCGCTCCCCGCGCCCCTCCCGGGCTCCCAGCTCCGCCACCGCCCCGCTCCCCGCGCCCCTCTCCCCGCGCCCCTCCCCGCGCCCCTCTCCCCGCGCCCCTCCCCGCCTCCCCGCCCCGCCGCCGCCCCGCTCCCCGCGCCCCTCTCCCCGCGCCCCTCCCGCCTCCCCGCCCCGCCGCCGCCCCGCTCCCCGCGCCCCTCCCCGCCTCCCCGCCCCGCCGCCGCCCCGCTCCCCGCGCCCCTCTCCCCGCGCCCCTCCCCGCCTCCCCGCCCCGCCGCCGCCCCGCTCCCCGCGCCCCTCTCCCCGCGCCCCTCCCGCCTCCCCGCCCCGCCGCCGCCCCGCTCCCCGCGCCCCTCCCCGCCTCCCCGCCCCGCCGCCGCCCCGCTCC
>NW_027397071.1:64316326-64433370 GCF_003265705.2 Callorhinus ursinus | reverse complement strand
GCGCCCCTCTCCCCGCGCCCCTCCCCGCCTCCCCGCCCCCCCGCCGCCCCGCTCCCCGCGCCCCTCCCGGGCTCCCAGCTCCGCCACCCCGCGTCCGGATCCCCGCGCCCCTCCCGCCTCCCCGCCCCGCCGCCGCCCCGCGCCCAGCGCCCCGCCGCCTCCCGGGGCTGACCTCCGCAGGCGGGGCGGGGGATTTTCACAGCGCGGCTTCCCGAGAGAGCGGGATTAAGGGGAACTGCTCGGGTGGGCCGGGGGTGGGGGGCCCGGGCGGAAACCCAAAACCTCCGCAGCTGTTTCCAGTTTGCCGCCCGGCTGGACCGCGTGGGGCGCGCGGCGACGAAGGCGGTGCACCTCGGAGCACTCTCCTGCCCCTGTCGGCGGCTGCCTCGCTGCCTCGCGTGTCCTGGCTCTGTGGCTCTCAGTCCCCCACCCCTCCTCGTGGAGTTCCCCGGTTCCTCTGAAAGGGGGGATGTCTGTTCTCCTGACCCCACGCTTTCTGCGGTCTGCACAGGACCCTCTCCGCCCCTGTCCACGCACGGAGGTGGCCCTTCTGGCCAGGAGCAGAGTGGCTCTTGAAGCCCAAGACTCAGCGCTCAGGTCAGGACAGGAGGGCGCCTGCACCAGGAGTCATGCCAAGGATCCTGGGTATATGCTTGACCTCTTGGCCAGGCTCTCCTCTTCCGTGCTCCAGCGTCATGAGTCTGTTTCCTGGGCACCTGCTTCACCTGCTTCCACTCTCCACTGCCCAGATTCACAGCATGGGAGTCTCCATGAGGGGCCAGGTTCGGGTGATGCCTTCAGACTCTTGGCAGAAGTCAGGGAACCTCTGCCTCCTCATGATCTCCAACTCCACCCCTGGAGGCAGCCCAGACAGGGATGGGGTGGTGGTGAGGAGCGGGAGCCTGGGCTCTGGAGTCAGATAGACTTGCATGCAAACTCTGGCCACTGTGTCCCAGCCGTGCTGTCTGGACAAGACTCAGCTATGAAATGAGGTGGGCTTGGGGCAAGCAGCAGGCACAGGGCTTGGTACAGAACGGGCTTTGGGATACGGGAGTTGCTGCACCATCCCTCTCCAGCTCAAGACTCCGTATGACCCCGCCACTCTCCTGTTCCAGTGCCTTTCATGGCTCCTTGGCACCTACAGAATAAACCCCAGATGCCCCTACTGGCAGTCCAGGCCTACTGTGATGGCTGTCAAATCTACGGTGCAGGTTCTTACATGACTCCCAAGAACTTGAAGGAAGCCAAAACAACATCATCTCTGTTCTTCCACTGCTATGCCTTTCCTCAGCCTGTAACCTTCACCAGGAACACCTTTCCCACGACCTCCCACTTGTCCACATATTTATACCACTTAAGGTCTGCAAGGCCTTTCATGATGTCTTTTGTAGCCATTCAGCCAGAAGAGGGACACTTCTTCATTGCTTCACATGACCACACAGCTTCACTGAGAACCTTCTTGGTGCCAAGCCCTGAGCTAGGCACTGGGGACAGAGAAAGAATCAGACCAGCCACGCACTCGGGTAGCTCCAGTGTGGTGGGCAGGGGGATGAACTTCACCCCTGGCCTGTGGGCAGGAGCAGGGGGTCTGCCAGGGAGAGGAGTCTCAGGGAAGACACTGCTGAAGGCAACTGGCAGGGGCTGCCGTGGGCACGCTTCTCTCCTTGCATGCTCCCCACCTAGCCCTCAGCGCTTGTAACTCCCTGACAGTAGAGTTCCTTGCTTGTCTTAGAGTGTAGTCCCAGGCCAGCTGCTGGGCTCACCTGGCCACCACTGAGGCAGGAAGACCCTCCATGAGCAGGGGGCGCCAGCTTCCACTGCTTACCTTTAGGCCAAGGAACTTAGCATTACAGATGGGTGAGCAGAGTCAGTGATACCTGTATGTGATCATTGCTTCTGTTATTTCCTAGCTTTACAGCCTGGGCAAGTGCTGGGGCGCCTGGGAGCCTTAGTCAGTTGAGTGTCCGACTCTTGATCTCGGCTCAGGTCATGATCTCAGCGTCATGAGATAGAGCCCTGAGTCGGGCTCGGCACTCCTCATGGAATCTGCCTGAGATTCTCTCTCTCCCTTTCCCTCTGCCCCTCCCCCAACTCTCTCCCTGTCGAAATAAATAAATAAACAAAATCTTGAAACAAAAAACAAAACCTGGGCAAGTTCCGGAATCTTTTTTTTTTTTTTTAAAGCCTCATTTTCTTCTTTTGGAAAATGAGGATAAAGGTGATAATATAGAATGGTTCTCAAACTTAAGTGTGTATCTCCTGGAGGGCTTATTAAAACAGACCGCTGTGCCCCATCCCCAGAAATTCTGATCCAGTAAGTCCCGGGTGGGTGGTGTCTTTATTTGAAGGTACGAAAGAAAATCCAAATAAATCGAGAGACATGGGAACAAGTAATGTATACACAATAACAACAATGACAACAACAACAACACACACACATAAATATGGAATATTATTCAGCCAGAAAGAGGTAAAATCTTGCCATTTGTGATAATATGGATGGACCTTGAGGGTCTTATGCTAAGTGAAATAAGTGAGACAGAGAAAGACAAATGCCATATGAGCTCTCTTATATGTGGAATCTAAAACAAAACCAAACACAAACTCATAGATCTAGAGAACAGATTAGTGGTTGACAGAGGTGGGGGGTTGTGGGTGGGTGAAATGAGTGGAAGGGGTCAAAAGAAACAAACTTCCAGTTATAAAATAAATAAGTTGTGGGGATATACGGCATGGTGACTACAGCTAATAATACTGTATTACATACTTAAAAGGTGTTAAGAGAGTAGATTATAAAAGTTTTTAATCACAAAAGAATGTTTTTTGGTAACTGTGAGGTGATGGATGTTAACTAGACTTACCGTGGTGATCATTTTGCAGTGTATGCAAATATCAAATCATCATGTTGTACACCTGAAACTGATATAATGTTATATGTCAATTATACTTCAGTGAAAAGTAAGATGATTAGAAGAACCAAATACTAAAAACACAAAACAAAACAAAACAAAACCCAAAACTTTATTTTAAAGTATTAAAGAAGATCCAAGTAAATGAGAGGCATATCATATGAATGGATAGAAAGAGCCAAATGCCACGAAGATACCAGTTTTCTCTAAATTAATAATACAGCTACTGGATTAAAGTCAAAATCTCAACATTATACGTGTGTCTTTGTGTGTTTGTGCATGTGTGTATATAATTTTAAAAGTGCATCCTAAAATTTGTATGGAAGAGTTAAGATGCAGAGCAGTTAAGAAGCAATTGAAGAAAAGGAAGAGGATGGTGAAATTTGCCCTAGCAAAAAGCAAGACTTATTTTAAAACCTTAGTAATTAAGACATTGTGTACATCTGGAATAGATATGGTTGTGTAAATCAACATTTTTCTCTTTCTCCTAGAAATCATCCAAAAGCAACAAAAGGAGTGAAAAAATAAACTCTATTTTTGGCAAAACTTGAGGACAGGTATTATCCAAGACTCCCAAATATGTGTAAGAACTGTCCAAAGAAGCTGAGATTAGGATGAAAACAAATAGGAGGAAATGAAGAGAAAGAAGCTCAGGGAAAGATTTCTTTGATGTGATAGCCAGGCAAAAATATTTTTCCAAAAGGTAAGGGGTATATGTAGAGATGCACTAACTGTCTTGCTTGTTTTTAAAAACAGGTGCAATGAATGGGCTGAAGGGAAAGCCTTCCTGGATCTGATTTGGTTGAGAGAAGCTGAGGAGCCAGGGCTATATAAAGAATCCTGAGGGTGAACCCCTTTGTGGAAGCAATTTATTTCTGTGGCAGAACAGTTCTTCTTGTGAAAACCAGCGACCCTGGGATTCTCTCTTATTACCCCCTTTCTTTTCCTGCCCAAAGCATCTTTCTGTCCGGGAAAACTGAACCCAATTCATTTAGTGCTAACAAGGATCTTTAGTGCTATTATCCGGAGTAATAGCAAGGATCTAACAAAGCATCAATACAAAGATACAATAGGAAAAAAGGAGAAAAATATTCAGAAAAGTTTATCGAAGGGCAAAAGAGAGAAAAGTTGCCACAGAGCCAATAAAAATTGGGAACATTTTACCATGAATTAAAAAATCTTAGTGAAAATGTTTTATCCATGAAGACAACAAAGCAAAGATAAAAGAACACAGGGAAGAAAGGATAAGATCATTGGAGGACATAACACATGAGCTGGTAAAATTCAAGAAAGGAGTAGAAGAGAAAGAGTCATCTAGAAGTGAAGAGAGCTCAGAGCACAAAAGAGAAGGGACACTGAAGAAAATAAAAACCCCACAGTAGGTGACACAGAGAATAAATATGAGAAAAGCAAGCAAGCAAACAAACAAAAAACAGAAATATAGATGTTTTATAAAAGGGATTTGAGAAAAGATGCTTAACATAGAAAATAGATGATCCAACTTATGTACTTTTGGAGTCCCTAAAGCAGATACCAAAAGAACAGCACCAAATAAATATTGAAAGTTTGGATTCAAAAAGGCTTTTCATGAAATGAAGTAGACTTGACTATATTTAACTAGAAAGGTAATTCCAAGACATAGCCTAGTAAGTTTATTCTACTTCAAAGATAAAGAAAGGAGTTTTGGTAACCCAGGTAAGTTTGGGTCACGGATAAGAGGAAAAAGTATCAGAACAGACTCAGACTCATTCAGACTAACTTTTAATGTTATTAGACAGTGGAATGGCATCTATGAGACTCTCTAGGGAAGAAAATGAGACCCGAGGACTTCTAGGTCCATCCCAGCTGCCCTTCAATTAGTAGTAGTCCTTCAATTTTAAAGGCTTCCAGACAAGCAATTTTGACATGCACGATTTCAGGATGATCAATCAACAACGAATTAGGGAACCTACAGCAAAAAGACTGTAAAAGTGAAAACTGTGAAGATTGGGTTGAAGAACAGAAAATAAATTACACTCCAAAGAAATAGAAATGGAGCAACTAACATAAACTGGGGGTGGGGGTGGGGGATGGGAGCAAGAAGGTTGGAGGTAGAGCATTTGCTGTGTGTGTCGACTTTATAGCTGAGAGCAAAAGCATATTATTTTGAAGCTGACAAATCAAGTAATTGAAGTGGATGTGTATTTAACAGTACAGAGGTGTATGCCAAAAGGGTAATATTATGGATAGAAATTGAGAGGTGAAAGGGAGGGGGGGGAAGGGAAGAAAGAAGTGCACTAATTTTATCATTGTCTGTGGGAGGACACTAATAAATACTGTCTAAAAAATAGAGAACTGAAGGAGTCCTCTCAAGTTATAATTATGAATATAATCACTAAAACAAAAATGATTTTTTTCCAGCTATCAGAATAACTTCACACCCCCCCAAGAGATCACCTAGTAAAGAACTTGAAATAACTTCAGTACTGAAAAATGTGCACAAACTAAGACCAAACGTATCAGTCCTATCAATAAATATGAATAGGCTAAAGTCATCTATTGAGAGAAAAAGATTTTCAGACCGGATCACAAAGAAAAGAAGTTCTATGCCACCTAAAAGAGGTACTCATAAAACAAAGCCATTGAGATAGGCTAGAAATAAAAGTTTTGGCAAAGATGTATCAGTCAAATGTAGACACCAAGAAAGTACACATAATCAGACAAGAAGGCTAACTTGGCTTCAGGCCCCAAAAGCATTCAATGAGTCAGAGACAGACATATTATCATGTAAAGATTGCAATTTATAATTAACATATTTATTAGTTATTGGCCACTGCATATCAAATTATCCTAAAACTTTGTAGTGTAAAACAATAAACATTTATTACCACATAGAGTTTCTGAAGATCAGGAAATCTGGAGCGGCTTAGCTGGGTGACTCTGGCTCAGGGCAAACCCATGAAGTTGCAGTTAAGCTGTTGGCCCAGGGCTGCAGGCAGCTGAAGGCTTTGTGGGGACTGGCGGGTTCACTGCCAAGCTCACTCCCTTGGCTGTTGGCAGGAAGCTTCAGTACCTCACTTACCATGTGGGCCTTCTCGAAATATGGCAGCTGGCTTCCCCCATAGCAAATGACCGGGCAGGGGGCAGTTTAGAAAGAGAGAGAGAGCCCAAGATGAAAGTGGTGGTTATCTTATATAACCTATTCCCAGAAGTGATATGTATCATCAGTCCTTCCATATTCAATTGGTCGTAGAGACCATCCCTGACATAATGTGGGAGAGGACTACATGAGCGTGTGAATACCAGGAAGCATTGTTCATATCGCTTATAAAGATTTATCTATGCACAAAATAACACAGCATCAACATTCATAAGACTGAAACTTTAGGCGATATCAGGAAAAATAAATCATCAATACACTAGTAACAGCAGACTTAATTCAGTGATCTTAGTACATGATAAGACAAGTGGATAAGAAATAATTAAGGATAGAGAAGACGAAATGTCATTTTATTTTATTTTTTAAAAAGATTTTATTTATGTATTTGAGAGAGAGAGAGAGAGAGAGAGAGAGAGCACAAGCGTGGGGAGGGGCAGAGGGAGAGGGAGAAACAGATTCCTTGCAGAGCAGGGAGCCTGATGCGGGGCTCGATCCCTGGACCCTGAGATCATGACCTGAGCTGAAGGCAGATGCTTAACAGACTGAGCCACCCAGGCGCCTTGACTAAATATCATTTTAAAATCTATATTCTAAAAGCAGATAATCCACCTATTTTATTCAACTGCCCATAAAATATTCATGAATAATAATTTAGGCCACAAAGGATACATTGAAAAATTACAAAAAGTAAAAATAGTTTGGACAATATTCTCTGGTTACAGTAAGTCTGAAATAGAAGTTTAATACTAGACTCAGGAAACAGAAGGGTCCCTCTATCTCGAAATCGAAACAACAACAATAACAAAAGCCTTGGGTCAAAGAGGAGATGAAAACTAAAATTGCTAGAATATTTAGAAAACTAATTCTGATTAAAACACCGCATGTCCAAGCCCATGGTATACAACTGTGCTCTCAGGCCAGGGCCGCTCATGGGTGAGTGAGTAAGTCAGAGAGAAGACGTGTCTTCTAACACCTAAACTTTATCAGCAACAAAGTGATATTTTGGCCTCCATCTGTGTTACTCTCCATCAGTTCAGAATTTGGGCAAAGCGGGGTATTTGCTGGGATTCCCCAAGGCCCCAATACCACTAGATGATACAATGGGACAAAAGAAAATAATTAGAGGTATAAAAGCTGGATAAGAGGACATAAAATTGTCACTATTTGCAGGTGATTGTGTTCCTGGAAAACCTAAAGAACCCACTGAAGAACCATCACCAACGGTAAGAGGATCTGGCAATATGGATATGGAAAGTTAATGACCAAGAATCAATCACTTTTGGGGCACCTGTGTGGCTCAGTCATTAAGCGTCTGGGGTCCTGGGATCAAGCCTCATATTGGGCTCCCCGCTTAGCTGGGAACCTGCTTCTCCCTCTGCCCCTCCCCCTGCTCAAGCTCTAGCTCTCTCTCTCTGATAAATAAATAAAATCTTCAAAAAAAGAATCAATTACTTTCATGCATAAATATGACCGTTCAGAAGAGATAATGAAAGAAAAGGTCCATTTCCAAGGGCAATGACAACAACAAAGTCAACTACTTTGCAGTGAAATTCACACGTGGCAGCAGGATGTGTGCAAAGACAACATTGAGACACTTTTGAGCACACAAGGAAGACCTGAATAAATGAGAAGACCATGTTTTTGGCTAGGAAGACTCAACATCGTAAAATGTCAATTCTCCCTAAGTTAATTTCGAAACTTAATGCCATACCAATAAAATACCAGACGAGCTGATTCTAAAGTTCATGTGAAAAAAAAAAATAAAGCAACAAAACATTCAGGCAAACTCTGAAACGAAGAGTAATATCAGGGGACTAGCTCTACTAGATATTAAAACGTATTAAAAGTTTCAATAATTCAAACAGTGAGGAACCAATGCATGAATAGCAAGACAGGCCAATCCACCATAAAAGAAAATCCGGAAATAGAAGGGAAGATACATATGAGAGTTTAGAATGAAAAACTGGCCTCTAAAATCAGTGGGGGAAATGATTAACTATTCAATAAATGTGGTTGGGCTCACTGGTTGACCATGTGGAAAAAAGATAAAGTTAGATTCAGTCCTTGCACCATACACAAGGATAAATTCCAAATGGATTAAAGATTTAAAAGGAAAAATAATGCCACAAATATGTTAGAAGAAAACATGAGAGAATTCTTTGATAATCTTGGATTAGGGAAGATCTTTCAAATTATGACTCAAAGTAGACAAGACATTAGAGAAAAAAATTAAACTGCACTAAGGGAATCTTTGTGTCAAAATATAAAGTCAAAAGATAACTCAATGAGGGGCACCTGGCTGGCTCAGTTGGTAGAGCGAGAGACTCTTGATCTCAGGGTTGTGCGTTTGAGCCCCACGCTGGGTGCAGAGATTACTTAAAATAAAATGCTTAAAAAAAGATGACTAAGTGAGAAATAATACTCGATGCTCATATTTCATCAAAAGGTTAGTTTCTCTAAGTTATAAAGTAGTCCTTGAAATCAGTGAGATAAAGAACCAAATGCTCAGTAGAAAAATAAGCAAAGGATGTGAACCAGTGGGTCACAAAAAAAGGTTCTACCTCACTCATGATAACAGAAATACAGATTAGAACTACACCAAGATATCATTTTTTTTTAAACTTGTCAGAATGATAAAAAATATCCCAGAGTTTGAAGACATGCTCCGTTGGGAAGGTCAGGGAAACAATGCTGGTAGAGTGTAAATTGGTACAGTCTCCAGGGAAGACACTCTGGCAAAAATCGATTCAAACTGCAAGTGTATGTATTCTCTGTATTAGTCAGGGTTCTCCAGAAGAAACAGAGCCAATAGGATATGGATAGAAGCATAGGTACAAGAGGGGGTTTATTTTAGAAATTGGCTCTCGTGGTTCTGGAGACCAAGAAGTCCTACAACCTGCCTTTTGCAAGTCGGAGAATGGGAACAGCTAGTGGTATAATTCAGTCCAAGTCTGCAGGCCCAAGAACCGACGTCCAAGGGAGGAAAAGATGGACGTCCCCAAGAAGAGAGAGGGAATTTGCCCCCCGCCTTTACCTCTGTGTCCTATTTGGACCCTCACTGGATTGGATAATGCTAAGCTGCATATAATCACCTGACGGTAGTTTTCCTTACTCAGTCCACGGAATCAAATGCTAATCTCTCCCAGAAATACCCTCACGACACACCCAGAAATGATGTTTCACCAGCTACCTGGGCATCCCCTTAGCCCAGTCAAGTTGCCACATGCCATTAACCATCACATTCTCTGACCCAGCAATTCCATTCTAAGAATCTACTCTAAAACCTAGTGTGTACGTAAAGGATATGATGTTATCAGAGTTCCTTGTAATAGCTAAGATTAGAAGCAAACTAAGTGTCCATCAATAGAGAAATGGCTTAAAGAAACTATGGTATACGCACCATTTCCATGCAAAGTAAAACCATAAAACTGTACAAAAGAATGAGGAGGTTCTCAATGTACTGACCTGGAAAGATCTCTTGGGCCTGGGTTAGGTGCCTAGTGTATAGCGTACATTACCATTTGCGTAAAGGATAGAGGAAAGGATATATATTTATATTTGCTCAAGTCTACAAAAAATGTGTTTATCTGTTTAGAAGTGGGAGGAGGACAGATGTGGGGGGGGACACTTTTTATTTTATACCTTTTTATTTTGTCCTATATCAATGTGTTACCTATTCAAATAAGTTAATGCAATTTATGAAAATGTCATAAGTGAAAAGATATAATACTTGACATAGGTTTAGGTAACAGAGCAATGGATCAGAGTAGAGAGACTAGAAAGAGAGCCCTACGTATATGGAAACTTTTAACACCGTGGAGGCGGCATTCCAAACCAGTGGGAAAATGGTGGACCATTCAATCAGTTGGGTTGGGAAAATTGTTATCTACTTGGAAAAAATAAAATAGGACTGCTAACTCTCACTCTGCACAAAAACTAATTTTAGAATCAATATGGAAAAATATGGCAAACAAAAACTTAACAGTTTTGGAAGAAAACATGGAAGAATATCTTTATGCCCTCAGGGTATGAAAGGCTTTCTTAAACAATTCACAAAAAACAGAAACAAGCATGGAAAAAGATGGATAGATTTGACTCCATTAAAATGTAAACATTTATGTGCATCAAAAGATACTATAAACAAAGTAAAAAAGAGAAGTCACAGGCCGAGAGAGGAAATTGGCAACACATAACCAAAAAAGTTTTGTATTCAGAGTATATAAAAAGACCTACAAATCAATTAGATAATGCAAAGGACTGCACAGAAAAATCAAGGTACATGAAGAAGGTATAGGAAGAAGCAGTTCACAGAAGAGAAAAACTGAGTAGCCAATGGATATTTGAAACAGGGCTCCATGTACTGCTAACTAGTGAGAAGCCAAGAGAAATCACTGTGATTGTAGTACACACAGCCCATTTGCCAACATGGGAGAGCCTGACAGTTTCAAGTGACGAAGAACTACACGGACCAATGTGAGCTCCTGAGCCTTGCTGATGAGAGTGTGAATTGCTCCCGAAGAACAAGTGGGTGATTCCCGATACAGACACACACACACACACACACACACACACACACACACACACACACACAAACATTTTGTGTATATATGAAATCCCCACACAAGGAGACACACACAGGAATGTTCCCGGCAAAACTGTTTGAAAGAGTTAAAAAAATTAGATGCAACTTAAATGTTCTAGAGCAGAATTGATGAGCAAGTCGTGGCTACATTGAAAGCACTCTATGGAACAGTGAAAACGAAAGAACCAGAGCTACATCAATCTGTGGGGGTAAATCTCACAAACACAGTATTGGACAACACCACCACCAAAAAAGCAAATTGCAGAAGGATATATAGTATGATAAAATCTGTGTGACATTTAGGGGCAGGCAAAATGACACTGTAAAATGTTTATGTTTGGATGAACTTTATATAATACGTGAAGGGCTATAATAAGAATGTAAGAGCATTCATAAAGATTTGAGTGGAAAGAATACATCATATCAAAGAGGAGGATTACCTCTCGTGGGAGGCGAAGGAATGGGGTTGGGAGAGGTGCCCAGGGGTCTCCGACTGTGCGCGTGTTGCTTTATTTCCAGTCTGGACGCTGGGTATGTGGGTGTTGGTTTCTTATTCTCTACACCTTCTGATGTCAGACATATTTTATAATCGTAAAAGATTAAGAGTTCCCTAACAACAGTTATAACTAACTAGAAAATACAAGAGGGTATAAGACACCTTTCGTTTTTTTTACAATAGCAGCAAAAACTAGTAAGTATCTAGGAATTAACTTACAAAGAATGCAATGCCAAACTCTGTGTAGTACCAACAAAATTTCCTCCTCCCCCACCCTTACTCTATTTTTTGACGATTGATGGCTTCTTAATTGTATGAGCTAATGCCTGTGAAGCACTGAGCACGGATCTCACACATAGCAAACACGAATTCAATGGGATCAATTATGATAGTTCAATACACCACCCCATGATGTGGCCTCTTGCACATTGCCTTTGTTGGGGGCTTCTAAAAGGTCGGGGTAGTGTGAATGTTAATAGAATTAACAGTAAGCTATTTATTCATCAGAGGTGTGTGTGCGTGTGCCTGTGTGTCCTATTTACAAAAGGAGAAAGCGGGACCTAGAGAGGGAAGGGGTCTCCCCCATGGTGCCCAGCAGGTCAGTGGCTGAGCCAAGACTAGAACCAGGGGTGGGGCAGAGAAGGTGAAGGAGGGAACGTGGTGAAGGGGACTGGCAAGAAAAGAAAGATGGGGAAGGAGGAAGAGGAGAGAGAGAAGGGCAGGGACCCAGCGAGGGGCTGAGGAGGTGGCTCCGTCTGCGTCTGTCTGCCAGCTTGCTCGGAACGGCAACAGAGCACCTGTTCTCCCTCTCTCACAGTCAAGCCCGCCTCAGCGTCCTCTTCTGGGGGAACTTACTTGTCGGCCTTCATGGCGCTGTTTCATTTTCCCAATCTAGTGGCATCCTTTGGCCCGCTGGGCACCTCCAATTCTGGCTGCATTTCTCTGCATTCTCATGGAAAACCACAGGTTCCTAAATGGTCCCAAATACAGTGTCAGTCCCAGCAGGTTTCACCCAGGAGAATCCCTGGAGTTTGATGAGGGATGAGGCTGCTCCCAGGCCAGTCGCTGGTGAGACACTGAGCCCCAGAGGAACAGGGTCATCAGTGGGGGTGGAGTGGGTCCCAAACCTGGGGACAGATGATCAAGGATCTCAGGGCCACGGGAGAGCTCCCCACCCTGCTGTTGTAGACATCCCCACTATCCATCTCACCTGCCCCATCAGCTGCATCTCTACTCACAAGGTAGTGAGGAGCAGCCTTTTGGGATAAGGTTGAAGACTCCTCGACGACAAACATTGCATCCCTGTTGAGGGCACAGAATCATACATGGAGAATAGACATGTTACCTCCCATGATGCTGGGGCAGCCCCTCACCGGTGAGGCAGGAGATAGACCAGAAAGTAGGGAAGAGTGTTGGTTCCCCTTCAGAGTTTGGAATTCTGTGTTGTGTAATCTTCATACTAACTTGGCAAGGTGAGCGTTACTGACTCCAGTTCATGGAAGACAAGAGTGAGGGGCTCTGAGAGGTAAATTACTTGGCAAGGAAACTTAGTGAGTGTTGGGGCCCATGGTGATGGAGTCAAGCCTCGAACCTAGAGACATCTGATTGCCTAACTAGCTCTTTCTGCTAATATTCCAGAATGCATCCCGCTGCAATCACATGGAAGGGAATAACATTAGGATTATTATAGAAAGAGAGTGCAGAGTCCAGGGGAGCAGGCTGTTGCCCAGGCACAGTGGTGGGATCACGCAGCAGCCCAGAGACTGCACTGGGAAGATGCTCAAGAGGTGATCTGGCCGGTCCCGGTCTTCAGGCTACCGACTCTCTCCAGGTAGCCGGTCATCTGGTCTCGTCTCCAAGTTCTCCATCCGAC
This sequence comes from Callorhinus ursinus, assembly GCF_003265705.2. Lineage (NCBI taxonomy): Eukaryota > Metazoa > Chordata > Mammalia > Carnivora > Otariidae > Callorhinus > Callorhinus ursinus. The sequence continues at coordinate 64,420,371 of NW_027397071.1, read as the reverse complement.
TGGTGAATGCTTAAGCCCACGAGCTCCCTGGAAAATCCCTTCTTCATCTAAGCCTGCGTCCCCCACATTGCAACCATCATCACCCTGTGGGATGTGAACCTTGGCCCAGGGCGTAACTTGCTGACCTTAACTGCAGGCGCAGCCCACTGTGCTCCCTGCACTGAACTCCTCCCTTGAGGCCAGGGCCAACCTCCTCAGGTAGAGATGGAAATATTTTAGTGGCATGGTGAATGGTGGCAAGGGGACCTGCCTCCGGGCTCAGGGCACAGCCCTCAGTTAGAATGGACTGTGCTCTGGGGAGCCAGATCTGGATTCTGTTAAAAGTCATTATCTGTAGTCCGCGATTTCCACATCCTGACTCTTGTGCCACGTGGGTGTGTGCACGCTCATGTGCGTGTGGTGGATGTGTGTGTGTTCATGGTGGGTGCGTATATGTGTTGCCATAGATATAGTGAAATTGCTCACTCACCCACATCCCTGCCCCACTGTGATTGCTCATTTCTGTGTCTGTGATTCTTCCCCTGGACCGAGTCCTTCTTGTGAGAAGTGAGTCCAATCCATCTGTGCATTTCTAGAGCCCCGCCCAGGGCGGGGCACAGTGTAGGTGTCCAATGAATGTTTGATGAATGAATGAATGAATGAATGAAAGAATGAATGAGTGACTCGGTGTTATGGTCATGATGCTGGCCCTGGGCTCCTGCTGCCTGGGCTGGAATCCCAGTTACTCCACTTACTAATCTTCCTGTGCCTTTGTTTCTCATCTGTAAAGTAGAGCTACATAATGCCTGCCTCTGGGGATTGTTCTGAAGACTCAGTGAGTCAATATATGAAAAGCACTCAAGATGGCACACGGGAGTGGCATGGTAAATATTAGTTGTAATTATTATTATTATTGCAACTAAATCATTTGTTTATTTTTTCAATCATTGCTCATTTCTTTTTTCCCATAAAAATTTCCTCTGGTGCCTTTTCTGTGCTAGACTGTGGGTTGGGCACTGGGGTCATGGGTATCAATCAGGCAGCCCTTGTCCTCATATGGGCAGGGATCAGGGGAGACAAACGCAGATACTAGTAATTGTCTCCCAGGGGAGGGACACCCAGTGCTCAGCAGGACGGGACTCAGGATCAGCAGACCCCCGCCTGGGTCAGACAAGCATCTCCTCTCAGAACTCACTGAGGATGTGGGAGCTCTAGGGAGAGGCACCCATGTAAATGGGAGCTGGACCTGGGAGGTCCTTGGGATCTGGGGGCCTCTGCTCAGCCTTCATGGACAGCTGAGCCCCCAAATCTGGGGCCTTTGATTTTTCATTGACTAATGTGGCATTTCATTGAACAGAAGCTTCCTGTTAAATAAAAACAGATGAGGTTTTAAAAATAATTCTAATTGATTCCATCCCTGGAGTTCAAATCGGTAGCTCTATGACCCAGCCCAGAGAAGAGTCTTATGTGTGCAGGCACGTGTGTGTCCACGTGTATGTTCACGTGTGCGAGCCTGTGCGTGTGCAGGTATGTGTGGACAGACGACAACAGCGGTCACTTTCCAAACACCTGCACTGTACCTGTCACGGTGCGAGGCATCTTCCCGACTTGACTGCCTTTGGTGGTCACATCACCTCTAGGAGTTGAGGACCACAGTGAGCAGCATTTCCAAGGAAAGAGGTCAGAGCCCAGAGAAGTCCAAGATCAGGAAGCTGTAGGTGGTGGAGGCAGGGCTTGGTCCTGCTCCTTTCTGACTTCAAAGCAACACACAGTGAGGGATTATGACAGGGGCGAGACCAGAAGGTCAGAGAGTCACTGGGCTTGGGTGAGGAGGCCAGGTACCGGAGAGGCACATGGTAACAGCAAAGATAATGCCGGACACCATCTAGGGAGCCCACCTACCGCATGCAAGGTGCTGTCACTGTGATTGACGGATGTCAAGCCCTCACACTATTTCAGGGAGGGAAGTGGTATTATTCTCATTTTTCAGATGAGGAAATTGAGGTTCAGAAAGATTTAAAAACTCCTCTGAAGTCATGTCACTAATAAATGTTTCCGACTCCTGAGCCTTTGTTTCTTTGTGGATATTACATATGTTGTCCGCACATATACGCGTGACAGGGAGGTGTGGATTGTGGCTGTTTCTTCATCATACTGTGTTTAATTCTCATGCTAGGAGGTGTGAGCTGCTTCATTCATTCATCCATTCGGTCACTCAACACCTGCCCTGGCCTGGCCTGTTGTAGGTGCTGGGGACACCTGCCTGCAGGAAGTCAGAGCAGAGAACGAGACAGGCAAGTTCTCCGCTGGTGAGGGGCTGTGGGCAGAGACAGACAGCAAGCCCTTCAAGTAAGACACCAGGAGAGCTCCAATAGGTTGGGAGTGGCTATTTTGGTAGAAGGGAGAGGCAGTTGCAAAGATAAAAGCCAACCAGGCGGTAGTGTTCCCAGAAGGGAACATTTGAAGGAGAGGCAGCAGCTACGGCAAAGGTCCTGGGGTAGGAACGGTCTTCGTGCATTTGAGGACCAGAGATTGCGGGAGCAGGCGAGGACGTGAGACCAGGCGGCAGGTGCCTGGGTCAAATAGGGCCTGGTAGACCAGCCCAAGGAGATTGGATTATGTTTTTGTTGCAGTGGAGCGGGGGGGGGGGGCCCACTTAAAACAAGCCAGGGTGTGGCTTGAGCTGATCTGCCGTCTTGAGGATGGGATCAGATTGGTCAGGCTATGGACTGGAGAGTGTGGGGGAGGAGGTGGGACAATGTGGCAGCGGCAGGCCCTATGGGGAGCTCCCACAGAGTCCAGAAGAAAGTGGCTGGTGACTTGGATGAGATGCCACGGCAGAGGGGCAGAGAGGTGGACAGACTGGGATAGGCTTCTGAGCAATGAAGCTTTCTGTGAGGGTCAGAGGCATCGAAGATGATCCTTGGGTGAGCAGCCCGGTGAATGGTGGGCTCTTTGGCTGGGATGCAGGAAGGCTGGGGAGGAGCGGGATGTGCAGGTCAGTTGAGAGTTGAGCAGGGAAGTGGGAGGCGCCAGTTAGACATCCAAGGGGATGCACCTGGAGTCCGTGGCTGTGGATTTAGATTTGGGTGTCATCAGCATACGGACAACATTTGAAGACAGACCGGCTGAGATCACCTAAGGGAGAGTGAAGGACAGAATTCAAATGAGCCAGGGAAACCAGATGCATATCTATGAGACGGCCATGGTTCTCTCTTGAACCAGCAAGTCCGAAGTGCAGCCTCATGTGGATCTTTTCAGGCAACCATGGGCCAAGCACAGGGGCTTCCAGGGAGATCAGCTCTGTTATTTCTATTAATTCCTAACTACAGGGACTGCTGTTCACTGAGCCTCAGTTTATTTATCTGTACAATGGAGCAAGAATGTTCCCCCAGAGAAAGGGATGAGTTAATGATTGTGCAAATACTATGAGCACGAGGGACGGTACTGTTGCTCTGGGTAGGTCCTGAGAAGGAAGGAAGATGGTTCAGATATTTTGATGTTCTTGCTCAAAACTGGTTCCTCTCAAGATTTTGATAGACCTTGCCAGCTACAGATCCCAACCAACCTCAAACCCATCCATAAGTGGCCTCCTTTTGAGACTCTTTCTGGGCTGCTCCCTGAGGGGGAGGGAGGGGGATGAAGGACTTCATGCCAGATTTGGGAGAAGGAGCTGGGCTTGAGCAGCTCAGCGCCCCCTCTCTCAGAGATCAGCCTGCTCACAGAGCCATTGTCCAGGCGACCTGGCCTCTTATCTGCCAGGTCCACACTCATTTTCACGTGGGTGAGCCAAACCTACAGCTCTGGGGGCCCTTACTTTCTCTCCACTCCTTTGTCTTCCTCCCTGAAGATGGTAGGTGAGCTGGCTAGAGAGACGTAGCTGGGGTTTCCATTCAACCCAAGTCCGTGTGGCACACCTGTATACACTCTGCTCTGTGCAGACCCTTGACGGGCTCTCTCAGGAGATGGATCCAACTGGGAACAGGTCCAAGAGGGGATGGGACCTAGAACTGGAGGGTGCAACCAGCACCCCTCCTGTGGGCAGGGTGGAGACAGCCAGGGGCACACCAGTCCAGACCGCTCTGGGGGACCCTGGGCCGTCACACCCAAGTTGCAGGGCAGACATCTCTGCCGGAGCCTCCAAGTTCACGCAGCCCTGCAGAGCCCACCACCTTCGCCGCACGTCCATTGCCCCTTCTGTGTGGAGAGAGCTGCCACGCCTCTGTCTCCTCCTTCTAGACTGTGGGTGCTGTGAGGGCAGGGAGGACGCCAAATGCACATCTGTGTCCTTAGCACATGGATTAAAGCTCACGTGGAGCTGGCCTGCAGAGGAGTGACTGGATGAGGGCCCAAGGCCACAGCCCCAGAGCTGTGGGAGCGATGGAGAGGTGGTGAACCAACGCGGGGCGCTGGGGGGGCCATCTCAGTGGGCACGGGGCGGAAGGGGCAGTGTATGTTGGGCCCAGTCCCAATGGATGCAGCCCTTGCAGATGGCTCTGGGGCTTTCTGAGGAGTGTGGGAGCGCTGCGTGCCTGGTTACCCCTAATTCTAGGTCTGGTGTCTGAAACACAGGGAACCGAAGGAGTTGGTTGTTTACATGGGGAAATTGTAAATGGGAAAGATAAACGTTGGAAAATTAGGCACTGACCCGTGGGCTCACCACTGGGACAGGGAAATTCGAGCCGAGCTCATGGAAAAACTATAACCAGAGCAGGCTGGGCCGCACCGGCCCAGAAAAGCAGATGGGGGCAGCCATAAAACCTGACCCCTTTGAGTCAGCCAGGCCAAGCCACGCACTATTTTTAGATGCCTGTATTATTTTAAAGCATTCCTCCTCCTTGAAACACCGCCCTTTGCCCTCAAGTGCAGTGCGATCAGCGGCAAGTCACCTTGCTTCCCTGGGCCTCCACCTCTCCATCTGGGGAATGGGGTTACCTCTGCCTCCCTGTCAACCAACACGGTTCTACTCGGCTTAAAGAGAGAGTGCTTTTCGTGGGAACATCCCTGAACTCTGGGATTGTGATTCCCACCTTTGTGTTTCATCCTGCTTTGGAGGAGAAGGAATGTGGGTTTTGTAGCTAGCATCCTGGTACTCCAACTTCCCCAGCTGGGTGATGCTGGGCAAGGTTACTCAGCTCAACCCTCTATGAAAGGAGGGTGTGGTGGCAGTGGATGGCCTTCTCCAGGCCCATCTTAATCTACCTTTTTAACTCCCTCGCTCCCTCTCCCAGGACATCCCTGTCCCCTTGTCTATGTGTGATGACTGGAGGCTTTCTCCTCCCACCCGGGCCAGGCCCTGGCAGATAAGCGCCAGGCTGGGGCCAAGTGCTTCCCACAGGAGTCGTGCCTGAATAATGGATCCTGAGAAGGGAGCAAGGGTTCGCCAGAGGGGAGACAGGGGGAGGTGGTATTCCGGGCCGAGGGGGCCCTGTGAGCAAGACTGCAGAGGGGGAGTTCAGGCAAATGAGGGCCCACACAGTGGGGTTGGGGGTGAGGCAGGGGACAGCGGGACACAGCGGTGCTGGAGAGGGACTCAGGCCTGTAGTAGAGTTTGCACTTACGCAGCCTGAGCGCGGTGGAGAACCACTGAGTGTTGAAGCAGGGGAGCGGTAGCCGATTTGCCATCTTCCCTCCCTGGAGGCCTCAATCCGGCCGGCGGCCAAAGCAATTTTTCTCTGGGTGTCTCACAACCCCCAGTGCCCAGCATGTACTTTATTCCCATGTGGCTCCGGGTCTTAGTCCTCCCAGACACCATGTCTCCCAGGGCAGGACAGGTCCTTTAAGGTCATCTGGTCCAAACCTCCATTTAATAGATGGAGAAACTGAGATCCAAAGAAGGGCAGATTTAGGACTGGGGTCTAGGTCTTCTGCCGCCCAGCAGGGCCTGTGCTCGCCCCAGGCTCTACCTCTCGGAGCCCAGAGCTCGCCTGGCACGGGGGAGTGGGGGAGTGGAGGCAGGCGGGGCTGGGCCTTGGTCTGAGTGTGCTGTGTGGCTTCTTGGGATTCAGTCAGTCTCTTGAGAGACCCCTTCACATCCCTTCTCCTCCCATCCATTTTAAGGGCAAGTTGCTTGTAAAACAGTCAAAATTAAGTCATTTATGGCAGAGGAGTTTGGAGCAGGTTATCAAAATGTGTGGCTGGGGGGTAGGGAAATTGTTTTTCTTTTTCCATTTCTCCTCTGACTTTCTCTTCCAAGAGCTAAACTGGAATTGTTTGGAGCCTGGTAAACTCTTGAGACATGAACACCAATAAGGGCCCAGTTGTGGAGAACTGCGGGGAGCATCACGCAGGCTCTTCTGGGAAAGACTGGCTCAGAATGGGCACCTCCTGAGGAGGAGCCTGGCATGGCTGACCCTGGAATTCTAGATCTACGGTCTCAGTAGCGTCTCTTAGGAGTTTCTTAAGGAGAAAGAAGAGACGTGGAGGAAGTCAAGGAGACAAGCCAGTGGGGGAGATCCAGACAAAGCAGAGTTTGGGAAAGAGAGCCCCGTGGGGGCAGGACGGGGCAGCCGGGCGGAGGCTGGTGGGGGAGAACACTTCAGGCCCCCTGCGAGCACCTCCAACCTCCGGGGCCTCCTCCCCCCGCTTCAGAGGCTGCTCCCTGACCTGCTCTGTGGCTGTGAGAGTCTAAGGAGATTATGGGGTGTCATAGCACCCTGTGAAACCCCATGAAGCAGGGGAAACATTCTGAGTTATTATTTCTGAGGGACAATCAAGCTTGGTGCTGGGCCCCGGGAGAACCTCAGCTGAGAGGGAACAAGCAACTGAAATAATCCTGTGGATTCACTGTCCAGGATGGTTGCTGACCTACCCACCTGGGAATGTGCTGAATCAACAGGCACGGCACTTCTCTGGGTCCGGTCTCCTATCTGTCCACCCTCTCCCCGAGCCCTTTCTCCAGACCTAGGAAGCAGGAAGGGCAGAGATCATTTATACCATCCCTGGGCAACCTGCGCAAAGCCAGGCAGCTGCCGAGTGCAAGAGGCAGATCTGGAGCGCAGACTTGCAAAGGCCAGCTCTGGCTGCTAGCACCCCCGGATCCCTAACAGATGAAGGTGGCTGGTAGCCACAGAGTTGGTATAACTTTATAGCAGCTGCTAACATTTCCCAATACCCACCTTGTGCCAGAGCACTTTCCTAAGCACTTTCAAGGGAAGCATTACACTCGTTTGGTCCTCATATCAATCCCACGAAATAGGTGCTATTATCAGCCCACATTTTATGGGGAAAAAGGGTAAATAACTTACGGGGGGGGGGGGGTGTCACACAGCCAGGAAGTGGCAGAGCTGGGATTTGAACACAGGTAATCTGGCTCTAGAATCCATGTTCTTTTTTTTAATTTAATTTAATTTAAATTCAGTTAATTAACATGTAGTGCATTAGTTTCAGAGGTAGAGTTCAGTTGTATATAACACCCAGTGCTTATTATATCACGTGCCCTCCTTAATGTCCATCACCCAGTTACCCCACCCCTCACCCATCTCCCCTCCAGCAACCCTCAGTTTGTTTGCTAGAGTTAAGAGTCTCCTATGGTTTGTCTCCCTCTCTGATTCCATCTGATTTTATTTTTCCCTCCCTTCCCCTATGATCCTCTGTTTTGTTGTTTAATTCCACAAATGAGTGAAATCATATGATAATTGTTTTTCTCTGGTTGACTAATTTCACTTAGCATAATACCCTCTAGGTCCATTCATGTTGTTGCAGTCTGGACCCTTAACTCTGTGGTCAACTCATCTTTGACAAAGCAGGAAAGAATACCCAATGGAAGAAAGACAGTCTCCTCAACAAATGGTGTTGGGAAAATGGGACAGCCACAGGCAGAAGAATGAAACTGGACTGTTTTCTTACACCACACACAAAAATAGACTCAAAATGGTTGAAAGACCTAAATGTGAGACAGGAGTCCATCAAAATCCTAGAGGAGAACACAGGCAGCAACCTCTTTGACCTCAGCCATAGCGACTTACTGCTAGACACGTCCCCAAAGGCAAGGAAACAAAGGCAAAGATGAACTATTGGGACTTCATCAAGATAAAAAGCTTTTACACAGCAAAGGAAACAGCAAAACCAAGAGACAACCGACAGAATGGGAGAAGATATTTGCAAATGACATATCAGATAAAGGGCTGGTATCCAAAAACCTATAAAGAACTTATCAAACTCGACACCTAAAGAACAAATAATCCAGTCAAACAATGGGTAGAATCCATGTTCTTAAACACTAGCTGTAGGTCCATTCCCTGGGGACAAGGCCTAGCCAGGGGACAGCAGGGGGAAGGGGGCTGCAGAATTCCTGGAAGAAAGTGGCTTGTGACGACTATCTTATTCTTTCCTGAGATTAGCTTCTGGCAGGGAGGCTGGAAGGCCCCAGGCCTGTGGTGAGAAAGGCAACAACTCTGAGCTCCAGCATCAGGCTTGCTTAAGTCTCTTGGTCCTGGAGGATCTCATATGTCACGTGCAGTTGACAAGGGCAGAGCACCCCCCAATCTCCGTAGGCTTCCCCAACTCTCTAAGTGGCACCGTCAACCCCCAGATTTGAGAGCCAGAAACCTGGGCCTGATCCCGGATCCCTCCCTGTCCCTTTACTCTTCTGTCCCACAGTCAGCCCTCTGTAAGTCCCGTCAGTCCTGCACCCGAATACGTTTTGAGTTTGCCCACCTCTCTCTGCTCCTGCTGCCACCCTACTGGATTAATCGCATTCTGGTAGGTCTCCCTGCTCCCCCTCTCACCCCATCTATAATCCATTCTCTGTACAGCTGTTGGAGGGATTTTCTTAGATTATAAATCAAATCACATCATTCTTCAGCTTAAAGCTCTTCGATTGCACTTAAATAAAATCCAGATTTTTGGCCTTGGCCTGAAAGGGCCTGCATGCCCTGGCCTCTGTTAATCTCTCCCACTTCATCTGTGCCTCACTTACCGTGCGGGCCAGACTGTTGTGTTCCTGCAGGATACCAAGCGGGATTTTCCTCCTCAGGGTCTTTGCACATGCTCTGCCTTCCATCTAGAACAGTCGTCTCTCATTCTCCCCCCGGGTGATCTTCTCTCCCTTCTCATCAATGTCACCTTCTCAGAGAGGTCTTCTCTGATCACCCCCTTGTTGGTTTCCTTCATGCCATTTGTTATGACTTGGAATTATTTCAGTTGCTTGTCCCTATTTCACCTTGCCCTCTAGAATGTCAACTCTGCACAGAGACACAGAGTGTCTCTCTCGTTCCTATTTGTGTTCCCAGCACCTGGCGTTGACTGGCACATGGCAGGTATGCAGTAAGTATTGTTGGATGAATGAATGAGCGAACGAATGAAACCCACACAGCCCAAAGGGAGTCTCTGGAAGCCAGAGGCAGATAACAGATGCTTCCACTTACCAATTATCTCCTTCCCAGGCCACCGTGGCCCAGCCCTCCGCTCACAGGCGGCCCCTCTGTTGTGTCTGCCTTTCCTTCCTCAAATCTCTTGGGTGGCATATTTGCTCATGTTTCCTGAAACAGCCTCCCCGTTTCTGACCCTGGTCAGGCTCTCGTGAGCTCATTTAATGTACATAATCAAACTCTAAGGTAGGTGCTGGATCATTCCCATTTTACAGGTGGGAAGAGAAGAAAGGTCACGTCACTCTCCCAAGGCCAGTGCCAGAAAGCGAAGGAGTCAGAACTCCAGAGCCCATGCCCTGCAGTGATGCACATTTGGACGTGTCTCTCTCACAGGCAGGACTGTTCAGTGAGTCGGCTTCTCATCCCATTGTATTTCCCAAACTTGCTGGATTCATAAGAATCACCCAGAGCACCTAGCATAAATACAGATCCCCAGTCCCTTGCAAATGAGGGGCTGAGACAGGGACCCAAGGATCTGTATTTTTAGCAATTGCCACATTCTGATTCTGAAGATCAGGCAAGTTTGGAATACGCTGGCCTATACGATAAAACCGCAGCTGCTCAGTCTAACCTGCAGGGCTGTGGATAGAGCAGCCTCTCCCGGCTCCCCTGGCTTTGTCGATCCACGGTACCCCTCAGGCCAACCCTCCCTTCTATCCGGGGCAGTAACTGACGCCTGAGAAGTGCGTGAGGGGGCCGCCTCTGAGCCCCTGCTGCCATTCCACCTCCCCTTTCCCGTCTCCTCCTCCTTCCCGGACGGTCCTGACCAATGCTGGCCGCTTCTGCTGACGTGTCCTGCTTCCCCACTTGATGTCCACCCTAGTGGCAAAGTTGTGCCTAGGGCTTAGAATTCCAGAAGTTCAGAGCTAGAAGGATTTGGAAACCTTGCCACACAAACTTTTTATTTGACAGATGAAGAAACTGAGTTGCAGCAAGAGGAACAGACCTATCTGAAGTCACAGAGTGTTGTAGCAGAGCCAGGATTATGTGGATCTAGGGACTCCCACAAAATTCAGTGAACTTTTCGCATTTGCCTCTCAATTGGGTATTTCCAGAACAATCCATCCTCTGGTCATGAGAACGTAAGGGCAGATAGTGGGCTTCTTAGTCATTCACTCAACCGACTCCGAGTTCCAGCTAAGGGCTGGAGGGTGATGTCGGGTCTGCCCCTTGGAGCAGGGCAGAGATGGCACCCAGGCATCAGGAGCCATAGCCGCTGCTGTTGCACCCATCACCACCATCGGCATCCCCTGAAAATGCCTTTCCCGATGGCTTACTTAACTGAGTGACTTCCGTACGCCAGCCCTGAGTCAATGCTTACTTCTCGCCACAGCCCTGTGAGGCAGGCCTCGCTCCCTTCCTCATGTCAAGGCAGTTCCCGCTTGGAGCCGTCAGTCCAGTTCCCAGTGTGGGGACCTGTGGATGAGAGGGGTCTTCCTTCTGCTGGCTGGAGCAGGGATAACTTCTGGAAGAGGGGCGGTGAGCTCGCCCTGAAGGACGAAGAGCAGGGCTGGAGGACGTCACGTGAGGAGGACGGGGCAGGTAGAGAGAGGGCTTGGCGGGGAGAGGGGCGACAGGGGAGGTGTGCGGAGAAGGGTCCTGGCGCCAGGGCAGGGCCAGGCGTGAAGTCCGCCCCGCTTTCCCCAGGGGACAGGGCCGCTGGCCATACCAACAGCACCCTCATCAAGAGCCGGTGTCTGTCTGAACTTGGAAACGGGGGCCCGGGAGCCTGGCGAGGCCCAGCAGTGGCGACTTGCCAAGGCATAGTCAGGGACAGCTTCCTGCCACCAGCCCTTCCCGGCACCCACCTACAGGACTCTCCCCTAGGGTGACTGTACGAGGTGCGGGGAAGTGGGCGTCCTGGTGGTAGCCGCCGAGGGCTATGTGAACGCACCGGGCATGAGTGTGCCTGTGTGCGGGGCACAGGCCCGTGTGTGGCATGCACGTTGTGTGCGAGGTGCGGGGTGCCCGTGTGTGCACGCACGTGTGTTGCCGAGGACCCTGCTGTCTGTGTGTCACTGTGAACGCACGTGACTCTGAGTCCCGGGGGGGGGGGCGTGGGCATGTGAGTGTGTGTGGTACGTGTGAGGGCAGTGGGCGTGGGGCCGTCCCGTGCACATGTGCTCCCCTCAGCTGATGTTAAACACTCTTCGGCCGGCTCACTAGGTAAACATTCAATAATGTAATTTGGAAACCCCGTTCCCCAGGGCCCCGCTGTGTGGCCAGGCAGCTGGTGGGTGGTGGCCGGATTAAGATATTAGCGCATTAATGCCATATCAAAGCCCAGCACCCTCAGCCTCGGGAGTGTCTGCTGACAGCCCCACAGTGCCCAGGGCTTCGTGGGCCCAGCAGCCCCCGCCGCATCTCTCTCTGAATCACAAGGAGGCCTTGTGCTCAGAGGCTGCGCTGAGAGCCGCGAGGCTCCGCAGACATGAGCTCATGCCTGCCAGTCCCTTCGGGAGGCGGTGGGTGGCCTGCCAAACCACCAGGCCTCATCCCCACCACAGGGGCCGGGCCATGGGAGGAGTGGGAGCTGGGCTTCGGGTCTGAGCTGGTCTTTTGACCTGGGCGAAGCAGGCGCTTATGTGTTTGTTGAATGAATGAATGACTGAATCTCTTTCCAGGAACTTTCTTGAAATTCCTCAACAGCACGGGCCGAGTTCCTCTCACCCTGATATTCTTGGTGCCGAGCCGTGCTTGGTACACAGTCGATGCCCAGTTACCGCGCACTGGATGGAGGGACTGCTGACAGAGAAGAGGACGGGACTGGCGGCCAGGAGGCCTGGATTTGTGCCTTCCATGTGCTTGGTGGTCCTGAGGGAGGCTTCTACCTGCCCGGGGACAGCCGGCTCTCGTGAAGTAAACAATGATGCTGAGTCAGGCCTTTAGCACCAGCATCTGGGGGTGGGGGAAGTGGCTGGCTCTGACGCCTTTTTCTGGGAGCCTCACGTGAGGAGGGTTCGGAGTATTGATGCAAATCCTTGTCAGAGGAGGCACTCGGGACTGACCAGAAAAGCAGAAGCCATGCAGACTCCTACCCAGGGGACTGGAGGGAGGTGGGAGGAACATGGGCCTCAGATGCATGGCTGGGGTGTCCGAGCTGGCATCTCCAGACAATTTAGCCTGATCCTCCGCTGAATAGCTGTGGGAACTGAGGTTGAGAAGAGAAGGGACGTGTCCCAGGTCACCCCACAAAGCGACGTCCAAGCCGGGAGGAGGGCCAGTCCCTGAGCAGAAGGAGCCGGCCGTGACTGGCAGCTGAGCGAGGCAGGGCGGAGGCCGTGTTGGGAAAAAGGAGGAGGTGAGGGAACGAGGCTGGGGGCTCGGCGTGGGTTAGGGCGTCCGGCTCGGAAGTGCAGAGCATTCTCTGACAGGCTGCTAGGCAATGATCAGTTTTGTCAGTAGTAACAGTTAAGAGTCAGGGGCGACAGGATTAGTGATAGTGATAGAAAGCACCTTTGACGAAGATCTCACTGAATGCCAGGTGTCAGGTTAAGTGGCCTAGGCATTTCGTCTTATTCGTGTCCACAAAACCCCATCCTCGCAGAAATCTCAGAAAGGGAAAGTTATTAGTCCCGTGTTGCTGCCAAGGAACCAGTGTGCAAACCCGACTCAGACTTCTTTACCACTAGATGACACTGTGGTCCCTCGAGGTGGGGGGCGTCCTGCCTCTGGGACGTGAGCAGAGGCTGGTAGGCCCCTTCAGGGAACCTGTGGAGGGGTCCTGGCCTTGGGGACAATGGGGGAGCGGGGAGATGATTTGTGAGTCTCTCCTGCTATTTCCTGCAGGTCTCGGACTCCAGTGAATCTATACTCTTGAGAGTCAGTGTTTGAGGATTTTGCGTTGACTTCTACCAGACAGCACAATCATTGCTCCTCCAACCAGGGAAGGAGCTAATAAAAATAATGAGACAGTCTCAGAGGCCCCTATCCACTTTCTGGCCCAAGGGGGAGTCAAGTCCAACAGCAAATGAGGGCTATAATGGAAAGAGCAGCCTCTCTGCTTTTGGGGACTCTTGATTCCTGGAATCCTAGTTTTTCAGAGTTGGGGGTTCCTTGGAGGTTACTAACTTGAGGCTTACCCACAACTGCTGCTTCAATTCATTCTTACTCCGCTCAGCTCAACTGACTTTAGCTCAGCTCAGCTGAACTCAATGCCATGGAACTCGGCTCAGCTCAACATGCCACAGATCAAACCCAACGGACACGATCCAACCAAACCAAACGAACGACCACGCTCTCCAGCTCTCCTCACCTCGTTGCAACTCAAATCACAATCCAAGCAGGAGAAGGAGCCCGAGCCAAGATATGGCGGCCGTGGTGCTTGCACAGAGGACAGTGGGGATGGGCACGCAGTGGACAAGATCAGCACGCTGGGAGAGAAAGCACCAGGATGGCACAGACCGGGAGGGGGCCCGGGGCCTCACTGCCACAGCCGCATGCCAGGCTGCGGACACAGCTTTGCCCACCTTCTCTCCTTGCCTGCATCCCAGCTGGGGCTCGCCGTTCTTGGGACAAGCTCGACTCCCGAGGGAAGGGAGGACCTCAGAGCTCCGCCTAGGAGCCTTAGGGAGTAGCCGCTGCCTGCCAGAAGCCCAGAGGAGCTCTCGGGAAGGCCCTGTGAGGGCAGGCCCAGCCGCAGCCCCTCCCACATGGGTGAGATTCCCCATAGCTCAGCAGCATCTGGAAGCCAAATTGCCTTCCTTTTCCAGAAGCTCCAGAAAAGAAGGAAATGAGTGTCCTCTTAGAGCAAGCTGGGGACGGCCATCCCTCCATGCCTGGCTTCCACCCTGGCCCTGCTACTTGAAAACGTGTGGCCCGGGCCAGGAAACTTTGTCTCTCCACACCGCAGTCTCCACATCTGTTACATGGAGCCCTCACATGGTATTGTTCATGTCCAATTCGGCAACTTGAACTCGACCCCTTGCATAGTGCCCGGCACCCAGCAGCTGATGACCAACTAACAGCCTCCTCCTGCTTTACTTCCTCAACAGTGGCCAGGCCCTGGGCTATGGACAATGAGAGCGATGGTAAGTATCCCAGCTCTGCGACTGGTACCCACCAGTATGTTCAACTGACCTATCAAATGCTGTGAGATAAACGTTGTGTTATCTTCACTTGAGAGGACTGAAGCCCGGGAGACAGCGGGGAAGTTTTCCAAGATTACATCGTGGCACTGAGTAAAGATTCATTAAATGTTTTTATTATAAATACAAACCTACATACATACTTTTCTTGTTGCTGACCTCCTCTCATCCTATATGTAAACTGGAAAAAGGAAAAAAATTCATTTTCCTCTGCTCTGGGCCTCAACTTCTCCACCTGTCAAGTGGGTGTGCTCTGTACCTTTCAAAGCCCCCTTTCTCTTATTTTCTAGGGTTTCCAGGTTAGGCTGGCTCAAGTGTCTCAGGGTCCGGTAAAGGCAGGGGGCCATGGGGTTGGGGGCAGTTTCTAATCTTTTGGGGTGAGGCCCAGAGCGTCCCTGAACCACAGCCCCTGCCGGGCCCAGGGAGCCCCTCGCCCCTCCGCCCTTCCCCAGCGCTGCCATGGGAACAGTGCACACCGATGTGCAGCAGCTTGTGATAAATATGCATGAATGGGCTGTGGTCGCGCCCCTCCTCGAGTCCATTTGGGGCACCTCAGTGAGCTAATTGAGGGCAGCCATTGTCCCTGCGCTCCCAGCGCCTGGGCCCCATTTTCACATTCAAGTGCCTGGCCCTGGTTTAAAGTGGCCCAGGGACGGGTGCTATTTTATGCAACAAAAGCTCCCCGAGAGGGTGGACAGAGAAGCCTGTGGGCCGGCCCACTGCCCGAGCCCCTTTCTGGCCCAGGCCCGGGGGAGGGGCCAGACCAGACCAGACCACCTGATCTCAATTGAGGCAGAGGCGGCAGGATGGGCACAATGGGTGCTCAAGAGGCCCGCTGAGCCGCCGGGATGAATAGAGGGGACGCTTTCCCTTCAACCCCGTCTTAGAACCTGGTATAATTTCCCCCTGATGGGGAGGAGGGTGGGCTCTCCAGGATGAGAAGGGGAAGGGGAGAGGACAGGCGGTAATAAAGCCAGAGGCTCTTTGAAACCCACCCAAAAGGCCCTGCTCCTTTGCCCCCCTTCCCCAGCCAGGAAAACATCCCCTTAGCCTGATGATGGCACGAGGGGCCTTCAATGAAGGGCCACAGGTGGAGAGGGAGAGTGCAGTCCAGACTTGGGGTGTCTCACCCCAGCCACAGCTGCCATCCTGAAGGGGCTCTTAGCTCAAATGCAAAGGGGATTTGAACAGCAAGACCCCCCCCACCACACCCACCCACTCATCGGTGGCCCCCTTCAATTGTCGGAGCTGAAGGCTAGGCCAGGCCACGGAAGTGAGCTCTGCATCCCAGCTGTCAAAGAAATGGCACCAGTAGGGAGGAGAGGCCAGGAACGGGGGAGAGGGGTGCCCCACTCTCACTCCACCCCCCCAGCGGGGAGCACAAAGCTTGGTGGCAAGGCTGGTGTCCTGAGCACCTCTGCCCTGGCACTCCCTAAATTTCACCAGCCCAGGGCACAGGTCAGGCCTCAGTTTAATGATGAAGAGACCCAGCTCGGAGAGCCACTTGCCCAAGATCAGGAAGCAGAAGGCAGCGGGCCCAGGAGAGAGGACAGCCATCGTGGAGACGGCCCTCGGCTCTGGCCGTGAGCCCAGCTCAGCCAGCAGGTGGGTCAGAGTCGAGGACAGAACCTTGGGGAATTGAATCTGTTCAGAAGTCAGAGAAGGAAGTGGCCAGCGAAGAGGACGGTGGGAGTACTGGAGTGAGCAATCTCAAGGACCAAGAGAAGAGAAAATGTCAAAAGAGCACCAGATTTATCCTGGCAGGAACAGACAGGCCCCCCTAAGCAGGCTGTTTGGGGGGAGCAAACTTATCTGTGGGTGGTTCTGCCTTTTTTTTCTTTCCTCTGGCTTCTGCTCATTTTGTGAGCATGGTTCTCAAGTCTTCTCCTTAATTCTGTGGTTCACTCAAAAGCTTCCTAATAAACCCTTCTTCGATCCCCCTCCCTCCGCCTCCTCCACCTACTCTTCCCCCTTCTTTATCTTTCCTTAAGTTAGCCAGAGTTGGTTTCTGTTACTTGCAACTACCACCCACAACCGGCCCATTTGGCGACCTAATCGCTGCTGTCTCTAAGCCGAGGTACTAATTCATACTAAGAAGTGGGGTTGATAGAGCCTGGAGGGCCTTTAGAGATTACTGAGCACCACTTCCCTACTGTGAGGACTATGGGGAAGCTAAGGCCCTGAGAAGTGAGGGGATTAACCTAGGATCACACAAAATTCATGTCAGGGCTGGAACTTGAGTACCATCCGAGGTTTTCATGTGTGTCCATCCTTCCGGAGATATCTTTGAGGTCTTCTACGATTTTCCTAAAGGAACAACTATTAATATCTTACACCAGGAGTTCTCTGTGGTTGGATTTGAGTTGACGAATATTTCTGGCACAGGAACAGACCACGGGAGGCACATTCGTGTTGAGGCTTGGTCATCTAGTCCCCCAGGCTGTGGGGTGGTGCCTGCACAGAGGGCTAGCCCGTATTTTGAGGCCAAAATATGGAGTGGACCAATGATCAACTTTGACAAAAATCCCACAAATGTGAAATTCAGGGAGTTCCCTTATAAAATCTCAAATAAAGAAAAAAATGCGGAGAAAGGAGGGAGTTGAGGATGCTTTGGAGAAGATGGTGAGGGGCCGAGGGTGTTGTCATAGGCCAGGGAAAGGGGCCATGATCAGTGTGGTGCAGGTCCCTCGTAGATACGCATCCCTTTGAGATTACAGACATGCAGACGGCAGCCATACATTGGGAAGGGCTGTGGAGTTAGAACTCTTCAGGAAGTGAGGTCCCCATCAACAGAGGTGTGCAAGCAGCTACTGGTGCCTCCTGGGATGATGTTTACTGGATGGAGATGAGACATATTCCTTTTATCAGAATCTAGAATCTCCTCAGACCCTGGGTGGTTTGGGTTTGCCGAGTGAAATGAAACCACCTGGAACTGCTTGGTGAATAATTTGCCAGGGGAAAGGCCGCCCACCATGCCAGGCCAGGAAGAATATCCACGAGGGAGCCACAGTGGATGGGCCAGACCACAGCCTTGGCGAGACCAGATTATTCCATCACACTGACAGACGTTGCTAGGATGGAAGAACTCTGGGGGCTGTTCAAGAGACGTGATGCCGTTGGGAATTATGGCAGTGCAGAGGGGGTGATTCTGAGCGCAGCCGGATCCCTGTCACCCCCGGTGGGGGCCAGTCAGGTGGGTGGGGTGGATGTGTGTGCTTGGCTGGGCCCCCCCTGCCTGACCATCAACAAATATTTTATTGAGCGACTGTTGCGTGCTAAGCCCCGTGCCAGGAGCTGGCACCACCACGGTGAGCCGGAGACGGCGGGCCTTGCTCTTGGTATCTAGCGCGCAGGCGTGGGAAGGCCGTGACAACAGGTAGCCCTTCCGTAGCGCTTACTCTCTGCCAAGGCCCGCTCTAAATGCTTCCGTCAGTCGGGAGAGGAGAGGTATGCTGCAGAAGCAAGGCACCCCCAACTCTCAGAGGACTGAAATGACCCAGGCTTATTTCTCGTTCATAGCACATGTTCATTATGGGTCAGAAGGAGACGTAAGGCACCCCCTCCCGGGAGAGGCAGGACCAAGGGACACGGCAAATTCCACAGGGTCTCCGAAGGCCTCCTCCTGGAGGTGGCACACGCAACTCAGCTCATACGTCACAGGCCAGCGCAGCTGCCTGGCCATGCTGGGCTTCGGAGGCAGTGGGAGGTCCAGTCCCGCCGTATGCCCGCAGGAGGGGGGACCCAGGCTCTTCATGAACAGCCCCAGGGATCGCCACAGGGCCGTGTGTCCATGACAGAGTTGAGCGTCACCTCAGCCCCGGGGAGTAGGTCCTTTGATCATTCCCACTTTGCTGACGAGGGAACTGAGGGGCAGAGAGGCCAAGGGACCGTCCCCAGGACCCAGAGCTGGTGAGGGGCAGGGCTGGGATGTGAACGGGGTGGTCTGGCTCCAGGGTCCATGCCCTTGACCATTGTGCCTCACGGCCACACGGAGGAACAGGAATGACAGGAAACATGGTGGCACTGGCCGAGGGGCTAAGGGAACTTCTTGCAGCGAACCCCGGCCCGGGATGGCGTGATGGTCAAGAACGGCCTCTGAGGATGGATCCTTTGTCCTCAGCTAGGAGGGCTGAACTCTTGCTGCCCGAGTGGAGTCAGAAGAGGGGGCCTTCTGGGCAAGGGAAGAATGGCTGTGATGGTCTGTGGGCGGTGGGGGGGGGGGGGTGGGTAGGACATGGCACATTGAAAAGCCTGAAGCTGGAATTCAGCAGGTGAGGGGCCAGGATGGAATGATAAGGGACGCATTGTTGGGTGATCTTTACAGTGGTTTCTGGGGGCTGGAGCGGGGCTGTGAGGGCACAAAGATGACTCCAGCCTGGGGGCATCAGGGAGGGCTTCCTAGAGGCAGTGACATCTAAGCTGGATAAAGGGGTAGGGAGAATGAGCGTGTTTCAAGAAGAAGGAACAGCAGGAACAAAAGCCAGGAAGGAGGACGAGGATGCATGGAGGGCCCAGGGGAGTGTGGTGGGCTCCACTTGCCCGGAGCTGAGGGTGGGAGCTGAGCACGGAGCAAACTCGCATCACAGAGGGTATCTCTGCTTCCCTTCATCCCAGATGCTGGCAGTTTGGAACTTATGGGACGCAGAAAGGTCTGTGTGATCCCGAGACACTGACTGAGAACCTACTGTGTACCAGCCTTGGACTTGGGGGTCTCCCAGCCCTCATCTCCTGTGTGGAATCCATGACCTTTGGGGCTAGCTGAGCGGTCTGTCTCCGGCAGCAGGCGTGCTCTGTTCTTCTCTGGCTTCCTTGTGCAGCTGCCTGGACTCCGTGGATAGGCCACTGTCTGACTTCTGGGCATCAGAACGCCGACCCCGACCTGCTGTCTGTCTGCCAGGGCCACCAAACCCCTTTTCTTGGTGGGCAAATGAAGAACACACCCAGTGTTCCATCAGATGAAGCCTGGGTCCTCGAGAGGGCAGCTTGTCCACTCTGTGTTTCTGGATGGGGCTATCTGATCCTCCACACTCTGGGGGTGCCCACCTCCAGGCCTTTGCTTAGGCTGGTTTTCCTACCCGTGTGGCCTGCAGGCTCATCCTGACCCGCAGGAGTGGGGAATGCATCTGCTCTGTTGCAATAAGGAGGCTAAGCACCTCAAAGGAAGTCTATTTACCTCAGCGGCACTCCTACTATGTGCTCTGGCCCTTGCTGGGCGCTCAGGAGAAGCAACTGCTTAACGGCCACCTTCACCTCCTCTGTCCCACCTGAGGTTTCAATATGTAATGTGTCCAGAGAAAAATGAATTGTCTTCAGCACATACTGGCCGTCCAGGTGGGGAAATTCAGAGACATTCTCAACTCCATTCTCCTTTTCTGCCTCACTCTGTGCCCAAGCCCTGTCAGTTCGCCCTTCGAGGCGGGCCTCGAATCCATCCCTTGATCTCATTCCGTCCACTTGGTCTCCATGCAGGCCAACCTCATTCTCCTATGGAGCTTGGGGCGGCCTCTTAACTGGTCTCTGCACACCACACGCTTCAAACACTCAGATGGAATCCTGGTTTAATTATAAGCATTGCCTTATAATCTACTTGAAACCCTTTCATGGTTGACCTCAGAATAGAGTCCAAACTCATTAGCTTAGTATTTGGGGCCTTGCATCAACTCCCAGGCCACCCCGTTCTCCTACCTGAAATTGGCCCGGCCCCTATTCTCCACTTAACTGAGCCTTTCTTGTCATCTGGGCTCTACTCTAGCCACTCCTCTTCCAGGGAGCCTGCTCAGATTTCTCCCGCTTCCTCCAGCCTTCCTGTCTATCCTGCTCAACTCTGTCCCAGCTGGACTCAGCTATTTATTTCCTCCTCCCTCTCATCCTTCTTCAGTAGATATTTTTAGGACAGCTAGATACTAGATGCCGGTGAATGAATGAATGAAAATATGACATGGTAATAAGCGCTATGATAGAAGGAAGCCTGGAGACTGTGGGAACAGAAAGGAGGGTGCATCTGACTCTCAGGGGGCAGGTGTTCAGGCAAAGGCTCCTAGAGGAGGTGAACGTTGAACAAAAGTCTTTAAAAGGGGTAGATACGCTCTAGGAGAGAAGAGTTCCAGGTAGGAGGAGCAGCATGTGCTAAGCTGAAGAGTGGGGAGTATGAGGGCAGAGGCAGCAAGAGAGGAGACGGGGGGCAGAGGGCAGTTGAGCTAGGGACAGAGCATGGAGAATCTTGTAGGCCTTAATCCCGACTCCAGAGGAGAAGGTTTTAAGGAGGAGCAGGACCTAAGCTCTCTGCGGCTTTAGGAAGATGACTTTAGTAGGCTGGGGCCAGAGATGTGAGCTAGAGGTGATTTAGGGGACTGGATGGATTCCAGAGACATTTAGGAGGTAGGCCAGGCAAGTCTTGGTGACCGATAGGATTGGTGGGGGGTGGGGTGAGGAGAGGAGAATGGTCAGGACTGTGGAAATCCTAGGCCCTTGGGCTCTGACTGCAGTCCACAGTGGGTCCCATCAAGTACCTGGACCCTGTCCCTGGAGCTCTCAGCTTGGAACCCTTGATATTATTTATACTGAACAGATGCTGGTATTTTTTGTTAGTTTTTTGTTTGTTTGTTTGTTGTTTTTTTTTGGGGGGGCGCTTTAAGGCCTCAGAGGGGATGCCCTGGAGGCTGGCCCAGGGGCCTTCCATGCCAGAGAGTCTTGGCTGAGATTCATGGAGCTTGAGTCAATTCTGGGCACTCAGTGTACACATCCCTATCTGCTCCTAGGAATGTCAGGGTCAGGAGTGGGGGGGTGGAGCGGGGGAGGCGACAGAGGCCAACATCTTAATAACCAGAGGGACAGTGGATACCAGGCAGGCTGAGCTCTCCTGAGGCCTTGGAGAGTAGGGAGTGGATCAGAGTTAGATTTGCACATTTATTGAGCTATTACTATGTGCCAAGTACTGTACTAACTGCTGGGAAGTTGGAGAAACACGCATCTTTGCCCTTGGAGCGCACCCAAGGCTCTCCAAAATAAAATAAACAAAGGGTTTCTGCTTTTAGCCACCCCAGAGCAGGTGACGGAGTCTGGAGGGTATGAGAGGAGGGGGACAGGGGACTCAGGAGAGTTGGGGGGGCAGTCCTGGCTCAGGTTTTATGTGGGCACTCTACTTCTCTCAGCTGGGCCCTGGCCTGCACCGCAGCCCCTCCTCACCCTTGTCTGCTGGGGGAGGGGAGGCTTCCCATGGACCTGTGACTGACTGCTGACTGCTGGGGGGTGAGCTGTAGGTTGTCATTCTCCATGGGGCACATCCTTCTTCATGTGGGCACTACTAGAGACCTTCTTTCCCTCTGTTCCACCAGCCCATGGATGCCTGCCTTTGGAACTACTCAGCATGGACTGTTGGCTTTATTCCTGAAGCCTTCAGGCTCCCTGCCACTCCGGACAGCTCTGGGATCTTGATGTTTCTCTCATTCATTCATTCATTCATTCATTCATTCATTCATTCAACAATTCTGCTTATCCTTCCATGTGGGCACTTGAGCAGGCACTGGGGATACAGTGATAAACACAGCATTCAAGCCTCAGTTTTCATAGAACTCACCGCCCAAGAAAGAGAAGACAATAAACATAATTATAATAGAGTGTGAATGAACAAAGCCTTGAGAGCCCAGAGGAGGGGCTCATACCAGGATGGGGAGTTCAGTGTAGGCCTGTGATGTCTAAGCTGAGATCCTAGGATGGGTGGTAGTTAAGTGAGGTGTGAGGATGAGGGTTCCAGGTTGAAGGAACAGCTTTTGGAAAGACATAGAAGAGAAAGCATGGGCATTTGGGCACTGAAGGAAGTGTACGACCGGTATTATCAACTATTTCTGACTCTCCCCTTCTGAGCACATGAGAGGGTTGCCTTTCCTGGTCACCCTGTGGTTGGATGGTTTCATATGACTAGTTCTGGCAAGTGAGTTGTGAAAGGAAGTGGCTGCCACTTCCAGGCTCAAGCATTTAATTACCAGTGTGAAACCTTCCAGGGCAGTCTTTCCTTCCAACACAGTAGCTGACTGACAACTCTCAAGATGGTGGCTGCTCCAATAGCTGGGGACCCCGAGAGCCTGGGGACCCTATGATGAGTAGAGCCCCCTGTCAACCCTCAATGTCTCAGTGTGAGTGAGAAGTATTGATATTTTAAGCTTCTGAGATTTCTGAGATGTTAGTTACTGCAACATAACTTAACCCATCTGGACTACTACAGTGACAGAATGGGGAGTATTTCCTATGGATAATTATTTAATGGGTTTTAAGCAGAGAGAAACCAGGTAAGATTTGTGTTTTAGAAAGATGGCCCTAGCTGCCTGGTGGGGGATCTGGACATGAGTCCAGAACAGGTTGCAGTGACCCAGGCACGAAACGGTGAGGCCTGAGATTGGGGGTGGAAAGGCGGGAGTGGCTTTGAGAAATCTGTGGGAGGAAGAATGGACAGGTCTTTGGGGCTTGGGAATTGGGAGGAGAAAGCAAGAGAGATGTCAGGGACAACTCCCCGGTTCCAGGATGGGGCACCTGGTGGATGGCAGTGCCTTCCCTGAGGTGGGGACACTGAGGAGGGATCACCTCAGGGGGATGAAGAGTTCTGTTTGGGATGCGCTGGGGCTCAGAGGCTGTGAGATCTCAAGGAGCGGGGGCGGGGGAGGTGTCTGGTAGGTAGTTGGCTCTATGGGTCTCCACTCAGGAGAGACAGAGAGAGAGGCTGGAGTTGAGATCTGGGGGTCAGAAGCACAGAGGTGGTAACAGAAGCCACCACCAGAGAGCTTGTTCAGCTCCCTCAGAGCTCCAAGGGAGAAGAGCAGGGGCCCCTGGATAGCTCCTGGGCAGAGAACAGAGGAGGCACAGAGGCACCAAGTACCCCAAAGGGCAGCACTTTTGTGACTGGCCCAGCACTCTGGGACAGGGACTCCTGCCCAGAGGCAATTCTTGTCCAGCAGCTGTCCCTTGGCTCTCAGGCCCCGGATGTTCGGGGACCTGAGTGGGTCTCGGTCCCCTCTGGTCTCTCTGGGCCTGCAGGCCACCTATTACCTTTCAGAAAATCAGTATGTCCAAGGGTGGCAACAAGGTCAGCATTCAGACGTCTCCGTGCATATCTTCAGATGCTGTTGTTATTCTAAGACCCGGTGGACCCGGGCCCACAAGAACCTCTTCCATCTCAGATCTCCGGTGGCTGAACAGCCTGAGTCATGCACTTGGGCCTTGCCCATGCTGGCTGTGCCTTGAGCTTATGTGTCTCCCGTGTGTGAGCTCATCTCTCGTCCGATCTCCTGGGTAGGGCAGATGCTGCCTTTGCAGACTGCCACCCCCAACGGTGCCCTTGAGTCCTCTTGGGAATGTGGGGGCCCCGGGAATCGGGCCTCCAGCAGGGCCTTTACTGCATAAGCTTCAGCCTCTTCTGAGCCCCTGAACTCAGAGGGTGCCAAGAACCTAAAGCATCTTTGCAAGTAACAGGTTAGCAGCAGCTTCTTCTCCAGGGCAGCAGAAGGCTGGCTAGCGGAAGAGCCTAGAACCTGACCTGAGCCTGTTTCTGTGAGCAGGTGGTCAGGGCTTCCAAGGAAGAGGGCAGTGAGGTGGGCCAGGACTCCGGCCCTGGGCCCCTGGCCTATCCCTACTGGCCTTTGATTCTCCATCTGGAACTTGGGCCGTATTAATGATTTAAGGAACAATGATCATAAGGCCGAGGTTCTTTTTCCAAACGCTAGTGTTCCCTCCTGCAATGAATTCCAGATGGCGGGAGCTCTCGGTGAGGGAACTGGCCCCTCCGAGGACGGCCTTCCCCCCGCAGAGTGACAGCGGGCCGGGGGAGAGCCAGCAGTCTCCTGACACGCCGGCCTTTACAAGTTACCCGACCCCTTTCCAGTGGGTTTAAAACCTTTTTCTTTTTCCATGCAGATGTTCCTCCGGGTGAGCGATCTTTATAGTTTTGAAAAGATTATATCAGTTTTCCAGGAGATTGTGTTACTGTATTTCTTGCCCCCCCCCCCCCCCCCCCGTTAATGGGCCTGGAAAGGCCAGCTCCTTGCTCAGACAGCACTAGCGGAGCGTCGAGCGGGAGGCCTGAGGCTGGGAGCCCCGAGTCACGAGTCACGCGAAAGCAAAACAGACCGCCCCCCGCCTCCTTCCGGCCTCCTTCCGGGGGCGGCCGCTCTGGTCAGCAAGCCCAGAAAACTGCTTGGCCTGTGCATTTTTCGATGATTATCAAAGGTGTTAAAATAGAGACAGAGGCACATGTTTGGCTCGAGGGCGGGAGAGGCTGCCGCACAGTTTTGCAGGCTTCAGCTGTCTTGAATCAAAACTATCACTTTGATACTGGAAAATTATTATGAAAATGTTAGTTTTGGGCCTGGGAGCACAAAGCAAAGATTGCTTGGAAAGCTGAGGGCTCTTCATTTAGCATTTGTGTCAGGTCCAAAAACAACCTCTCCCGACTGCTGGGTTTCACCCATCAGTCCAGGCTTAGGGGTGGCCCCGTCCTGCCCTGCCGCCTTCCAGGACGCAGGAGCGAGCCGGAGGCCACCTAGTCTTTAAGCTCCCCAAAGATGGGAGCCGGACGAGGTCAGGGAAGGCTTCCTGCGAGGGAGGGCTAAGCTTCAGGCTTTGGAGGGGAAAAACAATTTACGCAGGGAGAAAAGGCAGGAAAAGGGAAATTGACTTTTTCCAAGGGCCTATTCTGTGGCAGGCTGTTTTATAGGTGAGGTGTAGAGTGGTTATGTCACCCGATGAGGCCCCTGGAGAAGGACGTGACATTCAACCTGCACTTACCTGACCCCACTGGCCAAGAGGGAGAGAAGGAAGAGAGGAGAGGGAAGCCGGAAGCATGTGGGCCTGGGGGTGGGGGACGCATGGTCGGCAACGGTCCTGGCTGCAGCCTGAGCAGGGGAGGGGTGGCAGAGACCCTGGGGAGACCGCGCCAGTCAGGAGGACTTCATTCTAGGAGACCCTGGAGGATTGAAACCACCGCTAGGCAAATTCTAATTTTTTCATGTTCCAAGGCCTTTTACCCAACTCTCTTCGCAGAAAGGAGGAGATGATAGACATTTACTAAGCTACTGTGTGCTGGGTTCTGGGAAACCGAAACAAGGAAGGCACAGACCTTGCCCTCATGAGGCTTATGGTCCACCAGGGAGAGCAAAAGAAGGACAGGGGCTGCAGGAGCCCAGAGAAGAGAGGCTCCTCCCTCATCCTGAGTGCATAGGAGGTTTCCTGGAGGACTGGATGCCTGCTCTGAGCTTTGGAGGATGGGGGAGGAGATGGCTGAGCTGAGTCTTCCAGGGAGATGTGTACCAAGGAAAGAGGCTGCCTCAAGGGAGTGGCACAGCGGGCCAGGGCTGCTGCAGCCCCAGGAAGATGGGGGGAGCAGTCCCCGGTGCAGTATGGCTGTTGACAGAGCTGAGTCTGGGCTGTGCCAATGATGTTCAGCCAGGGAGATCTTGAGCAAAACACGGAGGTACCGCCCCTGGGGCCTCCGAGCTGCCCCGGCCCCGCTGAGCAGGGGGAGGGGCGGGGCTCTGTCCCGGACGTGGTGGCTGTAGGACTCCGCCGTGGTGCCAGGAGTTGCTCAGACTCAGGGCGGAGCTGCTGCCTTTAAACCCTGTCAGGTATGTTCTGGGGCAGAGGGAGCAGATGTGTGGGGGCGTGTGGCCCCGAGGGAGGGCCTGGGACCAGTAAGGGGTGGAGGAGGTTGTCCTCACTGTTGTTGGCATGGTGGTCAGTCATTGGCATGGTGTTCCCTGATAGGCCGTCCCATTTCATTCCACATCACTCCCAGATCTTGTCTGGTACCTTCTGTTTGGCACCTTGGGCCTCATTCCTGTCCTCATGTGGTGTGGCTTCAGCCTCTAAAGTCCTCCTTCCCCGAAATGTTTTACCTCCACTGTTGAGGCTGTCCGTGCTGGTGGGGCAGGGGTCTCTGTAGAGTGTGCTGGTTCTTGGGAACAACCTGACCTAGCTTTAAGTCTGAGGACTTGAAGTCAAGTCACTAACTTGCTGCACGACTCGTGGTAAACTCACTCACCTCACCTCTCTGGGTCTTGGTTTTTTGAGCTAAGGATCCCTGTCCTATGTGCCTCCCTCCCCCAAGGGTTGGAAAGATCAAATGAGGTCGAGGATGATGGCAGGCACATTATATTTGTTAGAGGCTGCCCGGGGCGAGGGAAGGAGCTGCATAAATCCTGGTCCCTGGCACTTACTGGCCATGGCCAATCCCTTCACTTCTGGAGCCTTAGATCCTGGACGTTCTTGCAGGCCAGTGGTGGGGAAGTTCCACGCTTGATCTCAGCTCCCCACTAAAGTCATCTTTTAAAGGTGTAAGTAGAGAATTGAGTAGAGGCCCTGTTGAAAACATTCTGGGGGCTTTTTATTGTCACCAGACTAAAATCTCATGACATCACCTGCTCTCTTGGCTCTCTGCCCATAAGGAGGAAATGAGTCGAGCATTCCCTGCTTCAGGGCCTTGGCACATGCTATTCTTTTGCATGGAACACTCTACCCCAAGCCCTTCCTCTGGCTTATTCCTACTCAGCATTCAGGTCTCAGCTTAACTATTATTTCTTCAGAGAGGACTCCTTTACCCCCTCCCCCCAAAGCATATCCTTTTCAGAGCATTAACCCAATTCATAAACTGTTTTTATTTACTTGTCTGAAGGCTTGTTTTGCCCATCTGCTCTACGCTGTAAACTCTATGAAGTCAAGAATAATGTCGGTTTTGTTCATCACTGTATTCCAAGTACCTAGCCCAATGCTTCACCTATAATAAATGCCTAGTAAATATTTGTCCAACTGAGTGAACTCTCCAGTAAACTTGGAGGTCATTATTAATGTGTCCATGTTGCTTATAGGGAAACAGAGAGGAGAGGCAACTTGCACGACTTCTCATGGCTAGGGAGTATAGGTTGGGCATTAACAATCCCGAGGGCTTATATTGGGAAGTGAGAGAAAGGGGAGAATCACCCGAGTGGGGGTCTGGCCCAAGAGAGGTCTGTTGCCTTACCCCTTCGGCCCCTCAGTGCCTCCACGCTGGGCAGCTCCATGGGGCTGAGCTTGGTGGGCAGCCCGAAGCTGTCCTGAGTTCTTGCCGCCTACAGGTGCAATCCACATGAGCAGGTGAAAATGCAGAGGTGCTGACAGCTCTCAACCCTGCACGCCCGGGGGCATCTGGTTTGGATTTGGTCAGGGTTTTTACTAGTTATTTTAGAGACACTTAAGCCTGCACATTACACCTTGAGCCCACCACATGGCTCTTCCAGGGCCTCTTTGAGCCACCCAGGGGCAGAGAAAGGGCATCCCACAGATCTGCCACAGGGAGAACGAGAGGTCCCTGCGAGTGCCCTGTTGGGGCCCATGTGATCAGCGATCCCTGCTGTGCCGCAGGTCACGCTGTGCAGAGATGCGGCAGATACGGGCAGAGTCCAGCCCCGACCCGCCAGGACCTCTGTCATTTGATCCTAACGTCACATTCTAGCATCATCTCTCTCTTTTCTCTCCTCTCTCTTCATTCTCTCTCTTTTTCTCTCAGTGCCCCCTCCACGTCCCTGACACCTGAGATGACCACCTCCTGGGAACATGCCCTATGCCTCCAGCCTCCCTGCCTTTGCAACATACTTGTCCCTGTCAAGAGTGGCCTCGCCAGTGTGGGACAAAGAATCAGGAACCCTCTTCCATGAGTGAGGCACTTGCAGAGGGCAGAGTGGGGAGGTCGATTTCAGCTCCATCCAAGCCAGCTCTTGCCATCCAAGCTGCCCAGCAGTGGGCCCACCTGCCTCCGATTTACCCACATGGAGGCCAGGAACGCCTCCATTAGTAGGAAGTGGGGCCAGCCTGGAAAGTCTGCTTCCAGCTGTGGCCTCTCCTTATCCTACCGGGAGTCCTTCTGCCCCTGGCTTGTATTTTAGAGGTAGCCACATGCCTCACCAGAGCTCCTGCCATTTGCCCCCATTCTCACTCTTTAGGCCAATGTCCTCTCCATGGCACGTGTCACTTGCCCCCTGCCCCCTGCCCCGGTGCCGTGGTGGGAACATGTTTCCTCTGAACCCAGTTGTGCCGCAGGGCTGGGCTGGCTGGTTGCACCAGAGCATGAAACAGGGAAGCCTCCGACAACTCCTGTTGTTTCTGTGGACCCTTCACGCAGGCCTGTGATTCTAGATTTCATTTATCTAATGTTGTAGGATTCTATTACTGGATACTTTTAAGGATTCTAACACCTTAAGAGTCCACGACTCTCCGTTTGTAGGACTCCCTGACTCTAGAGTGCCCTGTACTTGCAAGTCTCTGGGGCCCACCCTGGCCCCCTTACATATTCAAGAAATGTTTGCTGCATGATTCCCTGACTCTGGAATTCTGTGTATTTCCCAATTTCCAGGAGTCCCTGAGTTTGTGGTTGATTGCTTCATTCAGCATTGACAGAGACAGAGCTGCCCACTTTCTAATCAATCAGCTGTGGCAGACAGAGCTTAGGAGAGTCAGTACTTGGGGATGGGAGGTAGAAGGGGTGGCACACCACAGAGCTGGGCCAGTTCCTTTGTAGCTCATTTCTTCTACTTAGATGAGGGCAGTAGGACGGAGGCTTTGGGGTCAGCTTTTGCTAGGGCAGGGCTGGGTCCTCAATAGAGTGTGGTGGGAGTCAGCACGTACGGCTCTACATCACACACGCACCAACCCGCGCAGCCTGCGTCTCAGGCGGGGCACAGCTTGAATGCGTCTCCTGCGAACACAGGGCCCTGGGAAAGCTGCTAGTTACTCCCCGCGCCCCTTGGGACTCTTGCAAAAGGAGATGGGAGCCTTCAGGGTCTCTAGCCCCTTAGGAATGGAATCTCTGAGTGTTGGAAGGCAAAAGGGAGCTTCATTGCTTTCTCCAGGGAAAAAACACAAGTGGCTTCTAGGTTGTCCTCTCCTTCTCCTGCACCAGAGGTGAGCTACACCCTCGACAGGTGGGATCTGGGTTGGCTTGAGGCTGAGCATCTATGAGTGAAGACAAGGTCTGACTCTGAGGAGTGATCCCCCAAGGCAAGAGTGATGGGGTTGGCATCTTGAGAACAACAAAGAGACTCTGTCCAACATTCGTGGGGAAGCCCTTGGAAGCAAGACGCTAGTCTGAAAATTAGAGCTATTTAATCACGGCCACACACAGAGAGCATGCAAGGGGCTACAGGAATCCCAGACTGCTTTGGAAGAGAGGTTGGCCATGTGACTTCAAAGGTCCCTTTCTGATGAAGGAGTCTATGATCACATTCAGGATGTCAGAGCAGGAAGGGGTCTTCAGTATGACTCAGGGCCACCTCCTTCACTGTACATATGGAGAAACTGAGGCCCCAAAGAGGAAATGACCCCCTGGGTGAGTTGACTGCAGAGGTGAGACAAGATGCCCATGATTTTGTCTCCGATCACTGTGGACCTTTTGTTATTAGCCATACATGGAGGTCCGAGATGTGACTCTCTTGGCCCCTGGATTAGAATGACTGTAAGTAATAGACCTTCAGAATGAGTAGGACCTGGGTTGGAAGACCAGCTGGACCACTTGGATGGGTGTACTCAGGCACGTTAATCATCCCAAGCCTCAGCTTCTCATGTATAAAATGGTAATAATAAGACCCACCTCAGAAACTTCCATGGCCCCTCTTCTCAAACTACTTGTGGTGAAACACTATTTTTTATTTTCAATCTTTTGCTGATCAGTAATACTTTCATGAAATATAATAAAAGTTGTTACACCAATGCCAGCTGAAATGTCAATTTCTCAAAACTCAAATTGGTAACTAGTCAGGGGCTGGCTGGCACCGGGCCCTGGAATGCACTTGCAGTGGAGCTGACCTAGGGTGCTCAAAGAATTTCTTGAGTAAGTTCAAGGCAGAGGCGGGAATCAGCACGAATCACCACACTGTCATGTATGAAGCCCCTGCTCAGGGGCTGGTGGGCTACGTACATTATTTTGTGTGAGATCCCTCCTGCCTGCCTGGTGGCATGATGACCTCATTCTGCAGGCTTCTCTTGATTTCCATGTTCCTTCCCCTGAGAGAAATGCCCTGGATGATGATCAAATTGTATTCTCTGTTCTGCTGTGCTCTGGAGTTGGCCTCGGAAGGGTTATTCAGGTTGACACAATGAACATTTCCTGTTGCTGCTTGGGAAAATGCCTCTCTGGCCCTGGTGAGAAGCTCTGGTCCCCATCCAGAGCAGATGGCATGGGCCAGGCATCTCCCCCAGCTCCTCTGGCGAGGGGACCTGGCCTGCGGGAAGCTCCCAGACAGTAGTCCCTTGGGTGGTTGGGCATAAGACTCTTCAGGTTGGCAGGAGAAACGAGTCTGTGCCTTGCTGTGCCATTCCGAGTGCATGCTGGAAAGGAGATTTATGGTGGCAGTCTGGGGGAAGGGATAGTTTATCTTCCTAAACGAAAACTTTGGGAAGCCTCTGCTTGGGACCCAGACCTCACAAGGATCTAATTAAAGGCCTATTAGTCAAACTAATTCCTGACATGACATCGGTTTGCATTAGACAAACATCTTTGACTTTTCAAACACTCTCTTGGGAGCCAGGACTTGATTGTGTGACATCTATTGATACATAATCGGGGAAATGCCTGACAAGAAATTGGGCTGTCTGATGCCAGGGGTTTTGAGTGCTGGAAAATCATGAGGGCTGGTTTTATTCGGTTGGCAGGTGTTCAGCTCATAAACCCCATGGGGCACCATTTCTCTGCAAGGTGATCCCTCTCATGGGTTTGTTGATTAAGTAAATAATTAAAGACCTAACAGGATCTTTGCTGGTGTCTGGGCCAGGCCATGCCATTCGTCCCTGGGTTCCTGTGACCAGGCCAGGACCCAGCACACAGTAGGTATTCAGGAGTAGGGCCGAAGGGAGGGTTTTATTGTAGGAGCCTGGCCACAAGCAAATCAGCACTGTCTGTATCCTTGGGAAGAGCAGAGGCCAGTGGGGTGGCTGTGCACATACAGTGATGTGGTGACCGAACCCTGGGGCAGGACAGGCATGGGCTGTGACAGCTTTGCCGGGGCGGCGGGGGGGGTGGGTGTCTATGCATGCTTCCAAAGGCAGAGACTCTGCCTCATGCAGTTCCCTGTCTGAAAGATGTCTGCCTCAAGCATCAAGGATCTGGACGTTGTTCAAGCGATGCTGGCCCATTTGTACCTCCTCATTTCCCATCTCCCTCATTCCATAATAGGCACCTGTGTATGAGGCCTGGGGTCAGAGTCAGGACCCAGTTGTGACCAGGATCAGGACTCATGCTCTAAAACGGTTAGGATTCAGCCTGCAGGTAAGCCCAGTCTGAGTTGGGCCTAGGGCTTAATCTATAACTAGGTTCAGGGCTTACTTTCCTATCCAAGATTATGGCTGAGTCGGTAAGAGGATGAGGGCTCCAGCAAGAGCCAGGGTCAGGGCTCACTCTGCAGTCAGGGTCAGGAGCACAGTCTGTTTTCCCTTCTGAAAGGTCTTGGAGGAACCCGTTCCTGACCATCTCTTGTCTCATACTCTTGCTGCACAGTAAGCCCTCAGATAGCGTTTATTAAATTGAACTCTGCTGATTTGAATCAAGACTGATCACAGTCTTTAAGGATTGTCCTGTGGCAAACACAGACACGGGCATTTCCTGAGTGACCCCATCTGGCGCGCTGTCCCATAGCCTTTCTAGGTGGTGAGCTTCTCATTATTGGAGGTATGCAAGCCCAGTCCCACATCAAGCTGAGGGAACAGGGGATTGTG
This sequence comes from Callorhinus ursinus, assembly GCF_003265705.2. Classification (NCBI taxonomy): domain Eukaryota; kingdom Metazoa; phylum Chordata; class Mammalia; order Carnivora; family Otariidae; genus Callorhinus; species Callorhinus ursinus. Next base: position 64,388,213 of record NW_027397071.1, on the reverse strand, counting down.
GTCTCAGCAAGGGATGAGCCGCAGTTCAGAGATTCAGACCATGGGCATCCAGCTCTGGGACACCAACCGTTAGGACAAAGAATCTGCAAGAGCAGCAGCTGCCCAATCCCCAGCTGGGGGCCGGTCCCCAGCTTCCGATTGTTCCCCATGTCTTCAGCTCGTTGGGGTCAGCCTCATCCATCAGCGATGCTGCCTGTCATCGGCCCTCTGACAGGCCTCTGGCCGCCAGGGTCTGCTGCTTGGTGAAAGCCCTTATTAAAATTAATCTCATTTTTACGACGGCACCATCTATCTTCTGTCCAGTGGGAACTCAGGGGTCACTGTATTTTTGTTTACTGTCAGCCTACTTCCTTTGGCCATAAATTGCTTTCCTTCCCAGCTGAGCTGGAGCCCTAGAGAATAACGCTTTTCTCTTTCTTTCTTTCTTTCTTTTTTTTAAAAGTCAGCCCTGCTTGGGTTGCTTCATTTCTCTCGCCTCCGCCGCTGCCCTCCATCTGCTCTCTATTTAGGGAGTCTGACTAGTTCAGTTTTTCCTGTCTCTAGGTGGCAGCCACCCACACTCTGTCTTCCGTTCCTCTCTTCTTGTCCAGAGAATACAGGGTTTCTGCAAGTCTAAGAGATAGAGGCTAAGCATCTGTCAAAGGCAGAGCCTTGTGCTGAGGCCACCAGGGAGCACAATCTAGTAGGAAAGACTGAGAAGGTACACACGTGGTTCTGCCTAGGGTGCTCTCTCTCCTAGAGAACTCCTACTCACCCTTCAAAACCCAGTTCTCATTGGGCCTGCTCTGGGAAGCCTATCCTGATCCTCTTCCAAGATTGAGTTACTTGCCATGTTCTCTGTGTTGGCACAGAGGACTTCTTATTATAGTATTCCCATGCTCTTTTATAATTATCTGTTTATGTATCGTTCCTTGAAAGTGGGGAAAATTTCTGTATTAGTTTCTTAGGGAAGCCATAACAAAGTACCACAAACTGGGCGGCCTGAAATAACAGAAATTTCTTCTGTCACAGTTCTAGGGGCTGGGAAGTCTGAAATCAAAGTGTTGGCAGGGCCGCGCTCTCTCTGAGGCTTCTAGGAGAAAACCTTCCCTTGCCTCTTTCAGCTCCTGGTAGTCCCAGGCATTCTTGGCTCGTGGCAGCCTATCTTCAGTCTCGGTCTCTGCTGTTCCATGGTGTTCTTCCTGTGTGTCCCCGTCTCTGTATTTCTTCTCCTCTTGTAAGGACACCAGTATATCAGATTAGGGGCCCACCCTACACCACCATGACCTCAACTAATTTCATCTGCAATGACTCTGTTTCCAAATAAGGTCATATTCTGAGGCCCTGGGGGTTAGGGCTCTGACTTGTCTTTTCTGGGGGGCACAATTCAGCCCATAACAATCTCTTATTCATTACATTCCCAGCATTCTAGCCCAACCCTTGGCTTTGTAGTAGGTGCTCAGGAGATTATGTCAAATAAATTCACGCTGTCTTAAATGATTAAATGAATATATAAAATACAAGGTAGCAAAATATGTAAGCCCTAGTGAGAGAAAGGGGTGTTCCATGTACCAAGTGGAAGAGAGACGAATTCCCCCTGGGGGCTGCTGGGAGGGCATTTCCACGGGGCTTTGAGGAATAAGTAGAAGTTCAGCTGATGCAAAACCTAGAAGAATGCAACAAAGGAACAAAGTCGTGGACGTAGAGTAAAGACTATTCCCTGGACCCGAGCGGGTCAGCAGAAGCTCGGCAGGTAGACTCTTCTGCAGTCCTACTACGGCTAGGCGCGGCAAAACCAGCACCGAAACCCAAGTTTTGGTGGGTTTCTAGGTTTTCTCCAGTATTGTGTCTCTCTCTTGCCTTAAAAATCAAGTTCCCTTCCTGGTCCCTGAAGGACCTGGGGTCTTTCTTGGGGGGAAAATCTTGTCTCAAATAGGCAAATCACGGGTGTTGCTCTTTGAGACTTGTTGAATTTATGTTCTTATTGTGGGTCTGTGGGCCTCTGCTGATTCCCAAGGTGGAAGCCCATTCTTCAGATTGGCATGTGGAGGCAGACCGCGCAGCCGGGTCCGGTCCCTTCCAGCGGCTACGGGGTATCGGGAGCAGACAGACCACAGAGAGCTGCTGCCTCCCTGCCCTCCCAAAGTGCCTAACACTCAACAATTCCTCCCGCATTTAAAAAACAAAAACCAACCATGTATGCAGAGGACTATGGTCGGCACGGACAGAACACCCTTCACCTTTTCCTCGTGAAAGCCTTGCGGGTCGTTATCCCCATCCACGAAGCCGCGCATCAGCGTGTGCGAAGGAAAGAGCGGGACCCAAATGACTCCAGGGCGGACGCCCTGGGCTTCCATCTAGGCTTCCCCGTTCACTGACCCAGGCCTGTGCTTCCCCGTCACGAGCTGGGGGTGAGGGTGCTGGGGGCACGGCCCCAGGGGCTTCTGGGAGCAGTAAAGGAGCTAACCCGTGCGTCGCCCCGGGCAGCGCCTGCGCAGAGCTCGCCGCTGAGGAGCGGCTGCCGCGGTGGGTGCCGAGCGCTTGGCCGGCGGCAGGAGGAGAGAACGGGGCTATCCCGACGGGAACCGTCGGTTGCGGGCCTTCAGAAAAGTCCCCTGCAAGGGAAGGCAGCTTCATGAAAGGAGCTATTGAGAAGGAGCCAGGGGACAGGGTCTCCAAGCAGCATCTTCACGAACAAAGGCCTTTGGGGCCGCAAGGTGAGGGTGCTCGGTCTCGGAGGGACCTGGACTCAGGAAGCAGTCACTGGACACCAACGAGACGGGGCAAAAAGCATCACTTTACGCCAATTCTGTGTATTTATTTCAGTCTTCCTTATCTTTTTTATCTTTATATGTTCTGATAACTGAGTTTAATCTTTTCTCTCTTTATATATTCTTATAACAGAGTTTGATTTAATCTTTTAAAATGCACTGTTATTTGAATCAAAAACGGCAGTAAGTCAGGCTGGGGAGAGTCAGAGGATTCTCGGAGGACAGCTTCCCTGTCACCATCCTCCATGCAAGCGGACTCCCTTGCCAACTGCTTGGTCCCCCTTTCTCCGTCGGCGCGGAGCCCCTCGCCAGGCCTGGTGTGCCGCCGCCTCCCTCCCCCGGAGCCCGGCAGCAGCTCCTCGCAGGGATGGGGCGGCCGTCCCTTCTCCCTCTCGTCCCCGTGCTGAACTGCTCTGCTACTTCGGGACTGCAGATTGGCATTCGGGGGCCCCCCAGGATGTGACCCAACCTCTCTTTCCAAACCTCTTTCCCACCCCTGCCTCGAGCGGATATTTCCCTCTCGCCAAACTGGACAGCTTGTATGGGAAAAGAAAGGAAAAACCATTAGGCCCCGAGTGCAAAACCACAGTTAAAAAAATGTCCATGTGTCTATAAAGTTTGTGATTCTTTCTTTTACCATGTTTCCTGACATGACTTCCCAGCCCCTCTTCACGTTCTATCTACTGCCCGCATCCCTTGGTCCAGCCCAGCACCTCCGCCTTGCTAGAGAAACGTGTGTCTGCACAAAGCCCCTGCCACCCTTCACTTTCCCATTCCTTTTGTCCTGTATCATTTTCTGCCTTGTATTATGCTTCCTTTTTCTATGTCTCCTCTACTGGGCTCTGAATTCTTTGAAGGAATAAGCTATTTGACATTCACTCATTCATTCATTCATGCCATTGAACGGCCAGCATGCTGGGCCTTTCCTGTGCTATTATAATACCAAGATGAACGAGTTGGGTTCTTGCTTTCAGAGAGTTCAACTCTCAGTTGAAAAGTTAAATTAAAAAGCCAGTGCTTGTTAGCCTCTGGGGGTCTTTGACCTGTTGAGATTTTAGTGAGTGCCCTCACCAGCGAGAGTGTGCACACAAAATACTGTCTACCCCTCCGGGGGTTTCAGACCTCCCAGAGCCACGGGGCAGGTTCGGGAGCTCCCGATGTAAGGGAAAAGAGATGAACAGAACACCTACTGTGTGCCTGTTCCTGTAGAAGGTGCTTTAGCTGTTACGTCTCTCCATCACCACACCCCCCAGCCTCCCTTGCTGCCTGGCAGGGGGCCGGCACAGCCAGAGACTCGGGATGAGCAAACCTGTGCCTGTCTGAGGGGCATGGCTCACCCAGAGCATTCGACCACTGCTCGGGCCACTCCAGCCTTCTTGTCCCTGCCCTGCTGAGGGATGGAGGGGCAGAGTGCAGGCTGTTCTCAAAGGCAGTGGTTTGTGTTTCTCTAAGAAAGAGTGTCCTGTTTTAGACTTGTCACTGGGACAGAATGGCCTCTGGCCAGCTAGCCTCACTTTAGGAGGCAACTGTATTTGGAAGTTAAAATGTCACAGGCTTATCACACGAGAGCCTCCGTCTGCTCCCCCCCCCCGACATTTATGCCTGCGTCTGCCCATTACAGCACTGGAGCAACTGGAGTGAGTGAGAAAAGTCACTCAGACTCACCCTTCCAGGCCTGGAAGTAAGGAGAAGGGACAGCTCAGAGAGTGGGGAAGAGAAGACTCTAGTCTCCAGGGGCTGCTGTCTGGAGGTCTCCCCATGGCGGCACAGATGCCGGACCTTCATCCTTGAATGCGGCCATCTTGGGGTGTGTTTGCATGAAAGAACAATCTAGAAGTCTCTTCTTAGTCGCTTTTTCTTTTTTCTCCCTCCAGCAGAAGATTTGTGGTATCTGGGGGAAAAAAAAAAAAAAGAAAGGAAAAACTATTAGGTCTTGAATGCAAAACCACAGGACTTTTAAAAAAAAGTGTTTATTTTTCTGCAAAGTTTGTTTTTCTTCCAATGGGAGCCAAGACGCTCTCTGATGCCGGCCTCTGCTGGCAGCTGGGAGCAGTGGAAAAGATTGCTCTGGATGGAAGAAGTTTGCTGACTGGGGAACAGCAGGCCCAAGTGGACCGGGGGTCTGACTCACACGTCTTCCTGCGAGTAGCTCATGTGTGGGACAAGAAGTTGTGTCTGAGGGGAAGGGGACCAGGGGAGACCATACGGGCAACCCGTGGCCTGTCTTCATTGGAACAAGAGCTTTCTGAACTTCAGGGCAAAAATGATGGCTGTCGGTTCCTGAGTCCCTGCTGTGTGCCAAGCACGGAGCTAGGTGCTTTCCATTTATATCATTTGCTCCTCACCGTGGAACTGTGAAGTTGTTACTATTACTCTTTCAGAACTTGAGGCCAGAGATTATAAGTAACTATCCCCCAGGCGCTAAGTGACACAGCTAGGACTTGAACCTGGGTCCTGTCTGATCCCCATGCCTTTGCTCTGAAGTTTTATTCTGTAGTGTCTCTCAAGTGACCTTGGGCAAGTTACTTAACCTTTCTGTGCCTCAGTTTTCCAATCTGTACAATGAGTATAATGGGATTTTTGGGAAGGTTCAGAGAAAGATTTCTGCAAAGCACTTAGAGTTGCGCCTTCCATGTAATCATTATGTGTTTGCTGGACTAATAGTAGTGGTTATTATTCCATTGCTCACAGGCTTGTGCTTGGCAACTTGGTGTTGGAGGACAGGAAGGGGAAGGAGACGCCCCGGTCCTCAGTGGGTGCACGGTCTGGTTGCACGGCAGGCCCCACCCTGGGGCGTTGCCTCACTTGGTGAAGTCCTGAGTGCCTAGTCCTCCCCGATGGAGACGTCTGGCCGTCAGTGCCTTCCTTCATGGACATGTCTTGCCTGCCCAATATGGGCTAGGCGTCCTGTCATTGCGGCTTCACAGGGGAGGATTGCGTGAAGTTGCTGCCCTGGGGGTGTACGTGGCTCATTGGGGAGGACAGATGGGTCAGTAGAGGATGACCACACGGTGTGCTCAGCACTGTGATAAGGGGACACATTGTGATCGTGCCCACCCCGCCCTCATGCCCATACTGCATTCCACCTTGGCTCTGACCTCGGCTGTTTTCTCTTCTTAGAATGTCCCGCTACCCCTCCTTTTCCCTGGGGACCCCCTCCATTTCTCAGGACTGACTCAGCTGCGCGCTTGGGGTTGGTGACCCCCTCTGCTGTCTGTGCTCCTCATGCTCCTCCCTAGCAGCCCGAATCTCCGTCACAGCCTTGGCCTGGTCTACTCCTGGGCCGTTCCCTGTTCAGTGGGGACCGGGGTGCCTCACCCTGGACTTAGCATGTACTCAGGGAGTCTTCGCTGAACTTTTAGGGCTCTGATCTGTTCCCCTCAAGCCTTTCTGTCAGTCATGCCAAAGGAACTGCCAGCTCTGATTGAGGCAGGAGGAAAGGGTTGGGTGGAGCTGTTGCAGCAAGCCTGGGCATAGAGGATACTTCTCGGAGGCTCACAAACAGAGGTCAGAGACCAAGCTCATCAACACTTTCACCGATGCCTTGAGCGACTTATTTAACCCCACTTTCCACATCTGTAAAAGAGGTAACAATAGTACCTATTTCATAGGCTCGCCAGGAACTTAAATGAGATTATAAATAGAAAGCACTTAGCACAGGGTGTCTGGCATATGGTCAGAGCTCAATAAATGTCAGTTGTTGTCGCCGTGGTTACCATGGCAACGATGAGACTGGCCAACCGCCGCTGGCCTGGTTGAGCCGTGGCTGAGGTCAACTAGTTTATCTGTTGAAGACTGATTTCCCACAGAAGTGTTAAGAGAGCCACTGAGGTGTCACCCTTCCTGCTGGAGGAGAGACATGTGTGTCACTAGGCCATAGTCAATTTTAAACATAGAGCTCCTGTGTGGGGCTCCTCCTCCGAGAAGCTTTCCCTGACCACACCAGCATGGCTCTTGTCTCTCCTCTTTGAGCTCCCACGGCACGTAGCATCTGAGCTGCCCATTTAGCACTTGATTACAGACTGTCTGGTTTGCTCTCTAATTGCTTTCTCTGTGTATGGGCTTGTCTGCCTGGCCAAATCACAAGATCTGTAAGAATAATTATTGCATCTCATTTATGGCTCTCAAACACCTAGCTCCACACTGTCTGCGTAGTAGGGATTTAATAAATGATACACTGATTTGACCTGCCTAAAAACCTTGGGTGTTCACCTGTCGTAAGAGAAACACTAAAAGGAAAAACATGGATAAAAGAATTCACAGAAACAGAAATGTAAATGGCCGAGAATATGAAAAAAAAAAATGCTCGATCCGGCTTATTAGAAATCAAGGCAATGGAGATGAAATTGAAATCCCGTTTTCCTTATTCAGGGACACTCATTTAAAAATTAGAAAAGTGCTGGGGAGGTAGGTGGAGGGGATCTCTCTCAGACGTCATTAGTGGGAGGGCAATGTCATTCTTTTGGTGGTAATTTGTAGTATGCAGCAAGAGTCTAAAAAAGCCCATGCCCTTTGACTCAGTAATTCTACCTTAAGTAATATTTCCCAGGAAATACTAAGTGATACAGACAGGACTCATGTGCAAAGGTGGTCATCATACTGTTATTTTTAATAGTGAATTTTGAAGAATGGGCTAAACAACAGCATAGTAAGGCTCAATAAAATAAGTTTTTTATTGAAAAGATGTCAACCTCTCTCATCATGAAAACGATGAAGATTAAAATATGATACTATTTTTAACTACGAAAATTTAAAAGGTAAAAAATTTGATAAAGCACAACCAAGTAAAACAGGCTTAAAGATACTGTTGAGATAGCCATCATCAATGACAGTTTTGCAAAAGCAAAATTTAAAAATCTTTGTGCAAATTAAAAAAAAAAATGCACATACCTTTTGACCTAGAAATTCTACCTCCAGGAATCTAATCCCTAGATATGCCCGCACTGATATGCATAGATATTTGCACAAGGTTATTTACTGTGGCCTTGTCTGTAATAGCAAAAAAACGGAAACCAATTGAAATGCAAATCAGGAGAAGACTAAAGAATGAGGTAGAGCTTAGTCGTGCATAAGGAAAGCATATCAACGTATGTTAAGTGGGAAAAAAGAACAAGGTGTACAGGAAGATCTATAAGCTATATTACTAAGTAAATAGTCACGATTAGTACATATAACATGTTTCAATTTGTGTGAGAGCAGCAGAGAGTGTGGCTCAGTTGTTAAGCGTCTGCTTTCAGCTCAGGTCATGATCCCAGGGTCCTGGGATCGGCCCCCCGCATCGGGCTCCCTGCTCGGCGGGAGGCCTGCTTCTCCCTCTCCCACTTCCCCTGCTTGTGTTCCCTCTCTCGCTGTGTCTCTCTCTGTCAAATAAATAAATAAAATCTTTAAAAAAAAGAGACAAAGATATAGATGTAGATATTAATAGAGACTTCTGGGAGAGGTAGTATATGCAGTATTTAAAAACATAAATTCAATAGCCAGATTATTTGAGTTCAGTTCCCGGCTCTGCCACTTTTGAGCTGTGTGACCATGTGTGAGTCACTTAACCTCTCTGTGCTTCAGTTTTTTCATCTTTTTAAAAAAGATTTATTTATTTGAGAGAGAGAGAGGGAGTGCAGTAGGGAGGGGCAGAGGGAGAGGGAGAGGGAAAGAGAGAATCCCCTGCAGGCTCCATCCCAGGACCCTGAGATCACGACTGAGCCGAAATCAAGAGTTGGAGGCTTGACTGACCAAGCCACCCAGGCGCCCCCAGTTTCTTCATCTTCAGAACACTCTATGTGTGAGCTATTCTTCCTATTTTTTAAACAAAAAAGTAGAGTTTTGAGGGTGGTCACCTTTGGGCAGTGAACCCAGGGGTCTAATTTTCATTGTATAACTTTTGGAGTTGCTCATTATCAGGGCACATGACTTTTTCTCCATGGACATGCTGCAGTGGCAGGACACAGACGGCATAACCGACCTGGGTCATTTGATGAGAGGTGAACAAAAGGACTTTTATGACCATGTAGGCAGCGCCGAGGGGGCAGCACTGCAGCACTAACACCTGCAGGGAGCTTGGGCACCTCGAGGCCCGCAGGGCCAAGAGGAGGGCTCGGTTAGCCAGAGCTGGAGAGCCAGCTGTGGGGAGAGAGCTTCTGACAGGGGCTGTGGCTCTGGGGAAGTAGGAGGCAGCCTACCTGCCCCAGCCCCAGCAGGAAGGGACCCAAGGGGATAGAAATGGATCTCCTGCCATGCCTCCCATTGGCAGGAGCCAGCCAGATGGCAGAGGGCGAAGTAGCAGGTGCAGGCATCCATACCCATCAGCGCACTGAGGCCTGGGGCAGGGAGAAGAGGGGAGGAGAGCGCATCTGGACAGATCCCAGCCCCTGGGGTAGTACCTATGACCCCTACCTTCAAGGGTATGAGAATGAAAGAAGTTAATACATGGAAACTCCTGGAACATAGTAACTGTTTAATAAATGTAAATAACCACCAGTACTGGCATTATTTTCTAAATGCCTAATGAAGACATCTCACACAGGCATATTATTTCCATAATAGTTTATAAAAATGATGTTTTTGAAGAATTTTTAATGACATGGGAAAAATTCTTATGGTATGACATTAAGTGAAAAAAAAATACAAAACTGTATATTGGGAATGATTTCAACTTTGTAGAAACAAACCACAGGCAAGCAAACCATACTGGTACAGGATAGGGAGACCGGGAAGATATCTGAAAGTGTCCATCGTGGTTGTTCCTGAATGGTGGGACTGTGGGGAATTTAAAAATGTTCTTCTTCATACTTTTTATATTTCAGTAATTTTCTAAAATGAGCATGTTTGCTTTAACAGAAAAAAAAAAAAAAAGAAAGAAGGAACATTTAAGAAAGCAGGAAACAACCAATACCTTCAGTGGCTCTTCACGGATAAATACTATCCGTGCTTTAAGAAGCTGATGCCAGGTTCTGCCACTATTCAAAGAGGTAAGTGACTCAACAAGGGTTGGCCTGGGGAAGAAATGACCGAGCTGGGATTTAGATTGAGGAGCCTGATTCCCCGGGCTGCTCGCTGAAAGACCTCACCACGTCGTTGCCTCCTTAGATGATAACGTCCAAACTTTCACAGACGCCGTCCACCGTTCCAGCCTCCCTTCTGGCCACTCTGACTCCTCCTTCCCCTTATGGCTTAGGGATGCCCTCCCCCAGGCTGTCAGCCCTGCCTCGCTAGCCCTGATGAAGGCTGTTCCCTCTGTGGGGAATCTCTCTCTCACCTTGTGACCTGGCTTACATGTCTTCCTTCTTCCAGACCCAAGCCCGACGTCACCTGCCATAAGGAGCCCACTCTGACCTCCAGTGGCTGCATTAGGTGCCTCTCCTGGGTTTCTGCAGCCCCCGTGCCTAACCTTCTCTGCACTTAACTCCCTCTTTAAAAACTATTATGATTATTATCATAATCGGTGTTGTTTTGTTTAAAGTACAGTTGACCCTTGAACAACACAGGGATTGGGGGTGTGGACCCCCCCATGTGGTAAAAACTCTGCATATCATTTTGATGCCCCTCAAACTTAATACCACTAAGAACCTGCTATTGACTGAAAGTCTTACTGATCATATAAACCATAGATTAACACATATTTTGTATGTTGTGTGCATTATATACTGTATTCTTACAATAAAATAAGCTAGAGAAAAATGTTATTAAAATCATAAGGAAGAGAGAACACATTTATAGTACTGTACTGTATTTATGAAAAAAATCTGCATATAAGTAGATCTGTGCATTTCACTGTGTTGTTCAAGGGTCACCTGTATTCCGTTTTCTTCCATCAGACTAGAAGTTGATGTCTGCTGGCTGGATTAGGCCTGCAGATTCTTAACTTACATGGTGTGAAAGATGATTACATTGTCAACATTTAAATATTGGGGATCTTGCATAAATATCTTATTTTTGGCGTCTCTTTAAAACTGTCTGCAACACTGGGTGCACACTCGTGAGTGGCCCTGTTGGAAGGAGCTGTAGAGCCCGTTTCCTTTTTTTTTTTTTTAAAGATATTGTTTATTTATTGGTCAGAGAGAGAGTGAGAATGAGTGAGGACAAGCAGGGGGAGTGGCAGGCAGAGGGAGAAGCAGACTTCCACTGAGCAGGGAGCCCGATGTGGGACTCGATCCCAGGACCCTGGGATCATGCCCCGAGCCAAAGGCAGACGCTTAATCGATTGAACCACCCCAGCGTCCCTAGAGCCTGTTTCCTTTAGGTGAGGACAGTTGGCTGTCATCTTCACGACTCCCTGCTGTCCTACACCAACCTAGCTGCACTGACTGACGTACCGTCCTGGCTCCCGAGATAGCCCTTTTTGAGCCTAGTGTCTTAAACAACAACCATTTACCTATCTCATGATTCCGTGAGTCTACAGTTTGGTCTGGGCTCATCTGAGTGGTTGCTCTGCTGGTGTCAGTCGTCTGTGGGTGGCCGGTCGTTGGATGGAGTAATGAAGCGATACGATTCTCATCATCTAGCAGGCTAGCCTGAGCTGCTTCATACGGGGTGGTAGCAGGGTTCCCAAGAGCAGAAAGAGGGCCGGGCTCCATGTCCACATGCTTTTCAAGCCAGGTGCTGTCAAGTCAAGTACTTGTGTTCCATTGGCCAAAGCAGATCACGGGTCGGGGGGCAATCCAGAGTCGAGCGCTGGAGAAACGGAGTCCGTTCCTGGATCGGAAGAGCTGCAAAGTGACTTTGCAAAGATGTAGACAGGCAGAGATGAGAAGAATGGATGCTCATTTTTGCAATCTCCCACAAGCGAGGACCTTGTCTTATTTACTGCCACTCGTGGCAAAACACAGACCCTGACCTGTGGGAGGATAATCAGTAAATGTTTGTTTCATTAAATGGAAATGAATGCAAATGAGTCTATTTTTCTCTGGCTTTGGGATCTCTTCTCAACAGACTCTTCTAAGGCTTCATTCACTTACCTTGCTGCTCTAGGGGCCCCCAGCGCTGGGGAGAAGGAGGGTGGCTGGGGCCTCTCAGGACTCCAAAGACAAAGGCGCTAGCTGGGGGCCTGCTTTGGATTAAGGCGCTGAATTATGTGGAGCGAGAAGCCACAGTTGGATCTGTGACCATTCTCAGCACATGCCAATGAAGCCACAGCGGAAATGCTAGTTTATTGGAGTGGTCCCCTGTGATTTTGAAATTGTGGTATGAAGATCATCTAAAAGGCGATCTTCGTTTTGGGTGGGGAAGTGGGAGAAACCTCTTGCGGCCGGGCCACGCCGGCCATGCAGTCCTGCACTTGGCCCCGGCCTGACTCTGGCCTACAGCCGAGACCACGGCCACCTTCAGGCAGTGCCGGAGAGAGAGGTGTGCGAGATGACAAAGGGGCTCAGCCCTGCTAATGTGGGATGCTTTGGACTCCTGCTCACGAGACGGCCAGCTAGCGAGCCCGGGGCCAGTGAGTTGTTGTGCCGGCCACTACCTCATTGTCCCTCTGCCCTCACCCTCCTGCAGTGACGTGGGAGGGGGATTGGGTGCAGTGCGTCCCAGGCACCCCTCCAACGCTGAGGCTTCGAGAGGTTGTCCGCGTGTACCTATGCCCCCTGCATCCAGTCCAGGATGCTCACAGGCCCCAGTCCAAATCCCCACTCTCCTCTGGCGAAATCTCATCTGCTCCCATGATTCAGTTACTCACCTCCTTTAAGCCGTTGCTCAGATGTCACCTTCTCAGTGAGACCTGCCCTGACCACCCTGTTAAAACGGTCCTCCGCTCCCCTTCACTACCATCCCCCTCAGCCTGCTCTCCTTTCTCTTTTTTGCATCATCCTTGTGTTCTTCTGTGCATCCTCTACTTCACTTACGCGGCGCCTGCTGTTGTGCGGGTCTCCCTCTCAGAGAATGCAGGTGCAACTGGGTGGAGATCTTTGATCCACCAACAGAGCAGTGCCCAGGACAGTGCCTGGCGCATCAGTAAATAGCACAAATGTGGTGAATGAATTAATGAACCTCTGTGACATCAGTGGTAATGACCCTAAATTCCTTTTCTTCACTCTAAGGCTCCCTGCCACTCCCTCGAGGGCCTGGGTACTCCCTGGAGAAGAATGTCAAGAAAGCCTCAGCCTGAGTTCCGCTGGAGCCGTGGCCAAGGTAACACAGGATAGCAGCACTAGCTGTGTTCGTGTCTTGACTCCAACGCTTCTTAGCTGCACCTTGGGTAAGCTTACCCTTGCTAAGCTTCAGTTCCTTCCCTGACATATGGGAGTCAGTAATTATAACTACTTCTTAGGATTATTTAATGAGATACGGTACTATGTTTGACAATGGAAAGTGCTCAGTAAATGTTTTGGCTATCAAAATTACTGCTGGAACTACTGGGTATTTTCTCCAAAGATACAAATGTAGGGATCGGAAGGGGCACATGCACCCCAATGTTTAGAGCAGTCATGTCCACAATAGCCAAACTATGGAAAGAGCCTAGATGTCCATCAACAAATGAATGGATAAAGATGTGATATATATATATACAATGGAATATTATGCAACCAATCTTGTCATTTGAGAGGGTATTATGCTAAGCAAAATAAGTCAATCAGAGAAAGATAAGTATCATATGACCTCACCGACATGAGGATTTTGAGAAACAAGACAGAGGATCATAGAGGAAGGGAGGGAAAAATGAAACAAGACGAAACCAAAGAGGGAGACAAACCATAAGAGACTCTTAATCTCAGGAAACAAACTGAGGGTCGCTGGAGTGGTGGGGGGTGGGAGGGATGGGGTGGCTGGGTGATGGACACTGGGGTGTGTATGTGCTATGGTGAGTGCTGTGAATTGTGTAAGACCGATGAATCACAGACCTGTACCTCTGAAACAAATAATACATTATATGTTAATAAAAAATTTTAAAAAAATTACTGCTGGTATTCATACAGTATTTTGCATTTCTTAAAGGGTTTATAGATACATGATTTTAGTTAATTTTAACTATATGTGTTTGAGGAAGCACAGGAATCCCCATTATATGTAGGAGGATACTGAGATTCAGAGACAAATAGGGACTTACTTCATGTCAGAGTTGGTGAGTGACAGAGCCCAGAGCCAATCTGGGACATACCTTACCATAGCCCAGCCCAACACTCGCTGCTTCACATTTCTATCTTTTATGAACTAAAAGAAGGATTTTTTTGGAGGGGAGGGTTGTGGTTTGTTTGTTTTTAAGTGACAGTGCTGAATTAATCTTGAATTAAGGCTGTCCTCTGCTCTGAGAGACATCACATCTGTTGAAGGGGGTGCGTTACTGAATCAACAAGCTTTCAATGAAGATCTAAAAACCATCTGGGTGCCCAGCCAGGTGCTGGGGTCAGGGTGGGGATGATAGAAGGTAGGGGTGAGGGGAGGTCCCACAAGGTGAACCTTATTTGGGGATAGCCCCTCATCCTTCAAAGCCCAGCACAAACCAACCCTAGGAATCAGTTCTCGGGTGGGAAAGAGAGGGAGCTAGGTCCTGTGGAATATCTAGTATGTGTCAGACATTTACATACGTCATCATATTCAGTCCTCAAAGGAACCTTTGGCAAATTTCCCATTTTACTGATGAAGAATCTGAGGATATAGAGTTTAAGGGACTTGCCCAAGGTCGCAGCTAGGATGTGGCAGAATCAGTTATGTGCCAGGTCTGCCTGACGCCAACCCATGCTCTCCATCTTGTACTGACAAAGGTCCCCTCGGTAGGCGCTGGGAATCCGCTAAACACTGCCACATATCTTATTCTTTTTCACTTGCTTCCCCTGAAGGCAAAACTCCTTGAGGACAGGGACTTTGTTGTTTGTCTCGGTAACTCTCCTGCCCAGCACTAGGCTGGGATTTTCCTTATGAATAGTGCTTTTGTATCTGGTTTAAGAAATCTTTCCCTGCTCCCAGTTCATTGAGTATGTTCTCCTTTGTTATATTCTTGGTGCTTTATAGTTTTCTGTTTTACTTTAAATCTAAAATTCATTTTAAATTGATTTTGTATGATGTGAAGAAGAGATTAGTCTTAATTTTTTTCCCATATTGTAAACATTTGACTGAGTCCTGTCTATGAAAAACTCCATTCTTTGTTCAATGTTCTGGGGTGCCATTTTTGCCTTTGATCAAGCACTCATCAAAGCTTGAGCTTATTTCTGATATTTTTTTCCCATCAATCTATTAATCTGTCCTAGCCAGTACCAACTTGCTTTAATTACTATATCCTGCTAGAGCTTTATGGTAAGTTTTTATAGCTGGTAGAGTAAGTTTTCCCATCTTCTTTCTTTCAGGAGTGTCTTGGCTATTCTTGCCTTCTTGCATTTCTATATAAATTTTAGAATCAGCTTGTCAGTTATCATTAGCCTATCATTGAGATTTTGATTGAAATTCATTGAATCTATAGATCAAATGGAGGAGAACTGACATCATTGAAATATTGTCTTTCAATCTATGAATTTGAACTATCCCTCCATTTCTTTAGTGCTTCTTTAATTTTGCTCAATAATGTTTTATAGTTTTTGATATAGAGATTGCACATGCTTTTGATTGTTTTTATTCTTACATTTTTTAGTCCTGTTGTAGTTGCCATCTTTAAATTGTCTGGTATAGATTTATAGAAATAAAATGGAATTTTAAAATTTTTTTTTATTTTTGAGGGGGGGCGAGAGAGAGAGAGATTCTTAAGCAGGTTCCATGCCCAATGTGGAGCCCGGCATGGGGCTCAGTCTTACAACCCTGAGATCATGATCTGAGCCAAAATGAAGAGTCGGACATTTAACTGACTGAGCCATGCAGGTGCCCCAGAAATAAAATGGAATTTTAGATTATTGATCTTATATCTATCAACCTTGGTAAAATTTTACCTTAAAGTCTGCTTGGTCTGATATTAATATAGCTACACCAGCTTTTAAAAAATTAGTTTGTATGTTATAACTTTTTCTATCCTTTTGTTTTCACTCTTGCTGTATTATTGTATTTTAGGTATATTTCTTATAGGCAACATATAGTTGGATTCATTTTTAATGTAGCTTGGCCATTTTTAAGTCTATTAATTTTTAAATCTATTGAAGCCATTAGGTCATTTATATTTTAATGTAACTACTAAAATATTTGGGTTTAAATCTGCATCTATTTGTTTTCTATTTGTCCTGCCTGTTCTATGTTCCTTTTTCTCCCTCTTTTCTTGCTTTTTTTCTGGATTTATTGAGCATCTTTATTATATAATTTATCTCCTTAATTAGCTTGGTTATTTTACCTTCTTTTACTCTCCTTTAAGTGATTTACCTAGAGTTTTAAAAATGTGCTATCAAAAATTATATAGTCTTTAAATTTATACTTTTATTTCTTCCTGAAAATGGAATCTTAGAGCACTTTAACTGCATTTACCCTTTCTCAAATTTAATGCTATTATTTTCATGTGTCTTAATGACCTATATTTCTAAACCACACAAGACGTTACTGTTATCATTTTATACCATCCATAGTCCTATGTATTTACCCATATATTCATTCTTTTTGTTGTTCTTCATTTCTTCCTGCCTATCCCAGCTTCCATCTGGGATCATTTTCTTTCAGGATTTCCCTTAATATTTCTTGTACTTCAGGTTTGCCAGCGATAAGTTCTCTCATTTAAAAAATCGTCTAAAAAATGTCTTTATTTTGCCTTCATTTTTGAAGACCATATGCCTTGGAGTCGAATTCTAGATCAGATTATTTTCTTTCAGCTGTTTGCTGTTACACTTCATTGTCTGTGGTTTCCCCTGCTTCAATTGAGAAGTAAACTGTTAATCAAATCGCTGCTCCTTTGGTGGTGATATGTCTTTCTTATCTGGTTGTTTTAAAGATTTTTCTGTATTATTCTGTATTATTAACTGAAATATGGTGTAGTTTACCTTGAATTAATCCTGCTTTGGTTTTGCAAATTTTATTGATTCTGTGGCTTGCTTCTGTCTTTTCTCTATCTGGGACACTAATTATAGGCCTGTCTTATATTCTTTTTGTATTTTACATCCCTCTGTCTCTCTGTAGATCATTCTGGCTCTTTTCTTTGAACCTATCTTCTAGCTCATTCATTCCATCTCCAGCTAGATCTAACATGCCATTAAACTGATCCACTAAGTTCTTAATTTCAGAGATTTCATTTTCAGTTCTGGAATTTCCAGTTAATTCTTTTTCATTGTTTTGTTTTTTTCCATTGCCATTCTATACCTTGCTTTATAATTCCTAGAACGTATTAAGCATGGTTATATTAAAGTCCATATCTAATTAACACAATTAGCTGGCTCTCCTGTGGGTTTGTTTCTATTGCTTCATTTCTTTTAATTCACATAGTCTCATGTGCCTGGTTATTTTGGATTGTGTTCTGAACATTTTATGTAAAAAACTGTAGAGATAAGTTGTGTGCTGGGCTGATACTATCTTTGACCAGAGGAGATAGATGTACAGTTGCCTCCTGCAGGTGTCCATGGCTATGATTATGGCTCTTCTGGATCACATGTATCCAGTCAGTGATTAAGATCATTTAAAGCTGGGCTACCATCCCTATTAGTGCAATGTATTTTCTGTTCTCCCTATCTCCTGGGGTGTAGCCCATTAGGGTCTCAACCAAAAGCCTTCTTGGCAGACTCTGGGCTCCCAGTTTTGTCCCCTTAGTTTTATGAGTCTGTTGAAAGCTCTGTTCAGTATCTCAGCCTCTCAACTGCATCTATTGGGATCAGCAGATACATCCACGGGAAAAACCACCTTAAATGCTAAGCACAGCTGTCTGAGTTTCCTTCTTCTTTCAGTTTGTTCCCATAACTCTCACTGCCTTGTTGGCTTGCCAGTGCCTTCAAACAGATGTGTTTTGTTATTATTGTTTGGCTTTTCTAGTTGTTCTTATCGGGGAGTTTGGTCTGAATTAACTAGTCTGCCAATACCAGAAACCATATTGAATTATGAATAATAGCAATGGTGATAAAATTATAATGACCACAGTGATGAGGTGATAAATGTCTAAAACCATCTCTCAAAATCGTGTGTATATAAAATAAATTTTATAGATATAGAGAATGTGTAGCACACAATTTACAAATAATGACAAAATATAAAACATATTTTATTATTAGCTCCATATAGCCAATTAATTCTTACAGGATGCCATTTTTGATTTCATATTTGTAGTCAACCTATGGTTGCAACTGATAAATGAGCACAGTTCTGACACAGATGTTGGTTAATCATTTTGTTTATATTAACAAGTAAGATGGAAGTAAAACAAGAATGATGTTTGTCAAAACTTTACTCTTTCATCAATGACGGGAACAGATTCTTTGCCTAGTTGCATAATAGTTTTTGAGTACTAGAAGAGTATTGCCTCATTTTTTTGTGTTATAGACACAATTTTAAAGTTTAATTTGCGTCATGAATATTTTCTCCATCACTTTCTTCAATCTAGATAACAAGAAAATAATAAATCAAGCACTGATTTGTAGCTTTGCCAATTTCTGAGGTGTGACTATTCCCCTCATGGCCGGTTCTAAGCTACCAAGATGACATCACTCAACACAGAATTGAATTGGGAAGGGATACACGATAGCACATCACATGTAGTATTTCCACCATACAGAAACGATCGATGTAAATGACCTCAAGAGAATGGATAATCATAGTAAAATGTAAATAGAAAATGGTGGGCTTTGAGTATTATAATTTTTTAAATATAATTTCTTAATTGTAAGTTTATATATTTTCATTTTAAAAAATAATTTAATTCTTTTTTTAAAGATTTTATTTATGTATTTGAGAGCGAGAGAGTCTGTGTACAAGCGGGGGTGGGGGCAGAGGGAGAGCAGACTCCCCGCTGAGCAGGGAACCCCATGCGGATGAGCAGATGCTTAACTGACTGAGCCACCCAGGGGCCCCCAAAATAGTTTAGTTCCTAGTGGCAGCTGTTTTCAACAACCCGCTCATACAATTCCTGAAAACGTAATAATCCACTCACAAGGTGGTACGAGCTGATCCCAACACACCACTTGAGCACCTAGTCCCTGTACTTCCTCTGTGTCAGGCGCCACACCAAATTCTGTACATGCATTATCTCATTTTTTCCAAAGATTTATTTATTTATTTGAGGGGAGGAGGGGCAGAGGGCGAGGGAAAGAGAGAATCCCAAGCAGACTCTGCATTGAATGCAGGGCTGGACATGGGGCTCGATCTCACAGCCCTGAGATCATGACCTGAGCTGAGACCAAGAATCGGATGCTTAATTGACTGAGCCACCCAGGCGCCCCATGTCTCATTTAGTCACAACAATGATATGAGGAAAGTTTAGTTATGCCCTGTCTTTGTAGGTGTACACTCTGAGACTCAGAGAAGTTAAACACTTTGTCCAAGGACAAAACTTGGGTCCAGATCTGTCTGACTTGATCCCTGATGATGATGGTAAAATCAATAATAACACTAGTAATAATAATGGTGACAAACAACATTTAATGAATACTAGCTCGGTGGCAGTGTTTACCCACATGAGCTCTTGTAATCCACTGAATTCTTTGAACTATCACCTGTGTTTTCTTCAGTCCATGCAGCCAGCACTTCGGGGAAATAGGACATTCCGGCAGGAGGCAGCACCCAGAGGACGGACTGGGGCCCAGGAGTCAGTGGTGGTCAGACGGCAGGGCCGGCTCAGTCTCCCTTGTCTAGTCTCAGCTCCTCTCTGGATGGTCTGCGGGGAATCTCTGGGGCTCTCTGCCGCTGCCATCCCATCTGCGTGCCTGCTGAGACCCACTGGTGGGCTCTTCTGGATGGCAGGTCTGACCACCACCCGGAAGAAGCATTTTCTCTCTGGCAGGGCTGTCCCAAAGAAGAGTGGGTGCCTGGGAAGGGTAGCGAGATCTCTGGCCCGGGAGGTGAGGGCGGAGGCAAGAGCCCTTGCAGGGAGGCGGTGACTCCGGTCTTTCCTTCTCACCCCACACCCCCACGCAATTTTTCTGCTAATCCTGTTGACTCTGCCTTCAGGGGTCTAGACCCTGACCATTTCTCACCAGCTTCCTGTTACCTCCCTGGTTCCAGCCACCACCGGCTCTTGCGGAGACTGGGCCAGGCAGTCTCCATCTCAATAAGCTAATTCATTTCACGTCACTCCTCTGCTCAAACCCTCCACTACTCCCCCATCCCACCCGGAGTGGACCTGGCTCCTCTTCCCACCCTGTCCCACCCCCGGGTCCCCCTGCTGGGCCCCACCATCCTGCTTGCTGCTCCACAGATCCTCCCACCTCTTTCCTCTAGACATTCCCAGCTCGCTCGTTCAGGGCCTCCCCCTGGGTCCTCGCTGGCCGCCCCATTCCAAATCACTAGCCCCTCGCTCCTTCCCCCCTTCCTGCTCTGTGTTTATTCGCCGTGCATAGCTCTGCCTCACAGGCCATCAGTCCACGCCATTATTTTGTCTATTGTCTTTGTCCTCCCGCTAGAAAGTAAGCTCCATGAGGGTATTCTTTCTGTCTCCTGTCAGCTGCGGTGTCCCCAGCAGCAGGAAGAGGACCTTGGTGTTCAGTGAGGGCTCACTAGATGGAGGCTCACCTGCCTGGTTTTCAAATCGAGTCTGATCCTCTGAAAACTGCACTGGCCTTTGGCTCCAAGAAAGTGGGGATCTATGTCTCCTTCTCTTCCTCTTCTTCGGCCCAGCCAGAATGCCTATGCGTCTCCTCACCGTCCCTCAATCGCCGACCACCACAGCAGCCCCCCAAACTGTTCCTTACTCCACCAGCCCTGGACCCAGTGCCCCCCACCTTAGGCCTTCCACGTGGCTCCTTGTCCTCTGGGGGCCCCACTGAGCTGTGACCCCACTCCCAGCCAGAGGTCCAGGGACCACAGCTGTCTGGGAAGGCGGTGAGCAGACAGGGTTGCGGGACAGGCCCTGGGATTTGTTCCAAGTCAGTGCGGAAGCAGGCCATGCGTTCTGTGTGGGGTCCCGGAGATGTGCTTCTCCCGCAGCAGGACTCCTGCCTGGCTGGGCCGGCCGGCCCCACCTGCCCCACCTGCCCCGCCTGCCCCGCCTTGCTCCACTGCTGCTCTGTCGCTCTGCGCTTCTCTCTCCCCCGGCCTCCTGTCGCCTCTCTCTGGTCATCTTCCTGCTTCTTGTCAGTCCGGCTCACTCCCTCTTATTCTCTCTGCCCAACTTCCTGCCTCTCCGCCATCCCCATCCCCACACCAAGGCCTTGGCTGCCCTCTGCTTGCCTCTTTTCTTCTCCATCTGTCTCTCTTTCTGTCTTGTCCTGTCTCTGAGACTCTCCACCCCACCATGTCTTTGCTCTTAAATGTTTTCTCTCTCCCCTTTTGTCCCAGTCTCTGGGTGGAATCGGAGGAGAGCCCGGCGAAGGTTCCCTCCCAGCACCCAGGAGCTCTGTCGCCCCTTGGCACCTGCACCGCCTCTGCCCACTGGAATGTGCTTGGGCTGAGGCCCGGAGTGGAGGAAACCCATTTGTTATTGCTGATGGAGACAGCCCCTTCCCAGGAGGCCTCGGGCCCCCTCAGCTCCCCCTTGCCTGCCCATGAACTCTGGGAGCACCTGAGGGAGAGCTGCTTGCCGGGAAGAGGGTTCCACGCGGGAGCAACTTTCCAAGGAAAACATAGCCTTGATAGATCACGTGTTGGGAGGGAGCTGGTTGCACACGCCATAAATTGCCAACCTGACCTCCCCCGCGGGGCCCCGCGGCCCCCAAGTTGAGGTTCTCCTGCAGGGCCAAGCCAGTGGTTGGTGCAGCTGGAGTTGGTGCCAAGACAGGAGGCTGGGAGGCCTGGGTGCGAGTGAAGTTCCAGGGGCCCGGCAGCCAGGCCAAGAGCCCTGGGCAGAGGCAGTCAGGGCAGGCCAGACATGGGGACTGGAGCAAGCTCCAGGTTTGTCTAGCGTGTTTGTAGCTAGCACCTCTTTGTTCTCAAATCAAGGGGGGCTTCTGAACTCCGTTTTAGGTAAAGAGGCATTAAGATTCAGACGGGGGATGACTGTCAAGGGTCCATAGTACCTTAGGGACAAAATTGAATATGTGTGACTCGGGATCCCATCTCTGCTCCCCTGCCACCCACTCTTAATGGTCAGAGGAGATTCCTGAAGGAGAAAGGCATTAGCTTGGGCCTGAATGGCAAATGACATCATTCATTCATTTCACCAGACATGTGCTGCGTCTCTGTTCTGTGCTAGGTGTTCAGCAGCCACAGGGATGAATCCTGTATGTCAAAGAAGCTCACAGTCTTAGGGTCACACTCCCAAGGTAAGAAGTGATAGAACCATCTAGAAAGTACCCATGGGGACTGGGAAAACCTAAAGAAAAATCCAGGGAAATCTAAGGACGCTTTATGGGTGGGAGGAGAGCAGTTAGGGAAGGCTTCCTGGAGGAAGTGGTCTGCGAACTTCCCTTGGAGGAAGGTACTACAGGCAGGGTGGCGTGGAGATTTGCATTTAGATCCGGAGTATATGGAACGGACTGGCAGGGGAGGGGCTGATTAGGAAGATTCCGGGACGTGGCGTAATGATTAGGGTGGCCTGGAATCCTGCCTCAGCTACAGAGCAGTGGTGGGCCATGCGAGTTGCTCTGTGCCTCGGGTTCTTGGTCTTTACAAAGGAACTGTCACAGCACTTACCTCTTAGAGCTGCCCCTAAGATGAGATGAGCTCACACAAAGGCCGATGGTGGGTATGAACACTACACGGGGTGTGAATCTTAGTCCACGGTCCAGGTGTGCACGACAGAGCGCGTCCCTGTGTGGCCTCGACAGGAATGGAGCGCTTGAGTCCCCTCCTCACTGAGCTGGTAGGAAATGTGACCCTTGTTGCTCTCGTGTGCCAGGGCCAGGGGGGGTGGGGTGGGGGCTGCTCTGGTTGTCATTCAGCTGCATTAGAGCTGTCTCTTGCCCATGCCACATGGGTCCTGGTGGCTCCGGGTGGCTGCCCCCCCGCCTTGCACAGCGCAGCCCCACCTGGGCCATCGTCCTCCTCTCCGCTTGGGGGCATCCTGGGTCTTGGCTCTGGGTCTCTGCACAGCCCAGGTCTGGAAAGTCCTGCCCCTTGCCCCTCACTGGGGCTTCCAGGCCAGTCTGTGTCATTTCTCTGTCTCAGCTTCTCTGCACAGCCCTGTTTCTCTTGGGAAAAGAAGAATGACGGACACTTGCTGGCCAGACTTTTTCTGCCCTGCCATACACCTTCCCTGGGGCAAGGAGTGTGGAGCTGCTGTTCCCTGCTGGAGGTAGAAGGAACCTCGGGAGGAGGAATAAAACATCACAATTGTCTTAACATACCCCCTGATGTCGTCATTGCCATCTCAGTCCCAAGAGAGAAAGTAAGGAGCAGACGACAGGGCACCAGAGGAGGGGGACACAGTCCATAAGCACAGTCTAATGGCCGAACTGAACAGTCTGTATGGGGGCAGGGGTGTGGGGTCAGGAGGGTGGCAGGGAAGCAACCCATTCTGGGAGAAGGGGGATGGGAATTGGGGGGCATCCAAGGGGAGCTCAGCCTTTCCCTTCCACCGCCCCCAGGGCCAGTCTGGATGGGGAGCACCTCCCCTGCCCAGCCTCCTTCAGGAAGCTCTTCCTGTGAGCCACTCTGCCTCAGGGAGCACCAGCAGCGAAGACCCCTCCCCAGCACAAGGCCAGGGCACGCTCCGACACTCAGGCCCCCCGGCTAGGGTCCACACACTCAGACACAAGGATGCAGTTCATACACACACTCACATTCCTGTGTGGCTATGGATATGGCCAGATGCACACTTGGGTGGGAGGCTCACAGAGGTGCACACAGCACCCTCTACACTTACCCACCTTCCCACACCCACCACACGCCTGTTCACAAACATGTGAACCTGTGCCACTCACAGTCTGCTCTCCTGCACGCAAGCACACCCACACACACATATTCACACTGAGTCACAGATGCAAAGGTCAAAGGGCACACATGCAGACATACCCTTGAGTCCATCCATACACAGATCCTTGCATACATGGCCGTCTATAAGCGTAATACACACACACACTCATGCACACACTCAATCAACAAATATTTACTGATCGCCTAGCCACGGGCGAGGCATGATGCTAGGCCTGGAGAACAGGACAGCGTCCTTCAGGGAGTGCGTTCTGTGGCTCAGGTTGCCATAACACAGGACCGCAGATGGCGAGAGGCTTACACAGAAGAAATCTGTTTTCTCACAATTCTGGAGGTGGAAAGTCTGAAATCAAGGTGTTGGCAGGGCTGCTTCTCTGAGGCCCCTCCTCTGGGCTTGTGGATGGTGGTCCTCACTCCGTCCTCACGTGGTCTTCTCTCCAGGCAGGGCTGCGTCCTCCTCACCTCTTCCTATAAGGACACTGGTCATTTTGGATTAGGGCTCATCCTAGTAACCTCATTTTAACTTAAATATCTCTTTGAAGAGATGCCATCTCCAAATGTAGTCACATTCTAAGGTACAGGGGGTTAGGACTTCAACATATGATTTTTGAAGGCACACAATTGAGCCCATAACAGGGCAATTCCCTCTAATGGGGAAGATAGACACCACAAACAGAAATATAAAATGATTCACCTCTGATAAGGGCTATGAACGAGCAGAAAGGGGCTGAGATAGAGGCAGAGGCTGGCAGAGGGCCCTTAGACAGAGTGGTCGCATAGGAGTCTGCAGGCACAGGCCACTGCCCTGTCCAGGGCTGAGCGCACTCAGCAGGGGCCGAGTCTGTTCCAGTCCGCGTTCCTGGGCCTGGCCTAGAGTGGGGCTCAGCAAGTGTGCTGCGGGTGGACGGATGGGTAAGTATGGGTCTCTTCAGTTGCAGAGCCCCTGCTCTGGTGTAGGAAAGACTTGAGGGAGAGGCAGACAGGGAAACATTCCGTGCCTGAGTTCCTGGGTGGTCAGACAGGGTGTGGACGGCCTGGCAGGAGCCCAGAGCCTGAGCCTGACAGAAAAGTGGGAGAGATCGAAGAATGGAGCCCCTGAGGGCTGCCCTGAATGCCAGTCCCGGGTCTGCTGTGTGACTTTGGGCAAGTTACCTAACCTTCCTGGACCAGTTTCCTCATCCATAAAATGGGGGATAAATGGTAGCTACCTCACAGAATTGCTGGGAGGATTAAACGAGATCATGCGTGTAAAATGCTTAGCATGTTGCCTAGCACATAATTAACGAGTAATAAATGCTAGCTAACATTGCCACAATTGCTGGTATTCCTTCTGGAAAACAAACATGCCACATACCTGAGTCATTCTTGGCGCCACCTCTCCCCTACCACACACATCTACCAACCGTTAAGCTTTTGTTGATTCTGCCTCCTATGTGAGCCTTCAGTCTGGCCATGCCCCTCCTCTATCCCCCTTGGAGACAGCCTCAACTTCTCTCACCCGGACATCCCACCAGCCTCCTCCTTGACTTCCCAGCCTCCAGCCTCTCACTCAACAGTCCAGCCCCCACACTGGCCTCCAGAGAAACTCTCCAAACTGCAAATCTGATCAGATGACTTTCAGGCTTAAAATCCTCCAGAGCTCAGCCTCACCCACATAATAAAGGATTTTCAAGGCCTTTCAGGCTCTGGCCTCAAATTCTAGCCCCAGTCAACATGTACCATACCCCACTGGATATATGGGGCTACTTCCCAGGCCCCAGATACCTCAGGCTTGCTCAGACTTCTGGGCCTTTGCATATACTGTTCCCTCATCTTAGAAGACTCCTCCCATCTTTTCTATCCTGACAACTCTTACTAAGCTTCCTTCAAGATTGAGTTCAAGGGACAGGAAGGCTGGAGTTAACTAACCCTGCTGTGGGGCTGAAGGGAACTCGAGATCTCTCTGCCACATTGCCCTCACGCGTGTGTTAAGAGCAGGAGTTTGCCTTGTGCTTTTGGATGTCCCTGGCACCTCATAGGGCCTGGCTTCGTAGTGCTTAGGACATTCTTTGAATGACTGAATGAAGGCCTGACCCTGTGAGGTACAGACTGTTCTCTTAGGTTTATAGACAATTAAACCAGAGTTCAAAAAAGCTGAGCAATCCACCCAGCTTATATTACCAGGCTGTACCATATTCAGAGCCCTTTCTACACACACTTTTCTCTGTCTGGAATTCTCCCACTTTTCTCTTTCCCAGCTCATTCTTTAGACAAAGCTTTGATAACACTGCCTATGGGAAGCCCTCCAGGCTCTTTCTTCTAGGCTCACCCAGTGCTGCTTCTCTCATAACATTTAGAGTAGATTGTTTCTCCCCTTGGACTGTGAATGCTTCTTCTGGGTGCTCTGGGCCCCTGTCTATATAAACAATTTGAGTCATCCAAAATCAGTACGTCAGCACCATTCTGGAGACCCTACAAAAGAAATACCATGTTGTTAATGGAAGTTATCCATTTGCCACGCTGCTCTAGCGGGACCAGGGCCTGGCTATACAGCTCCAGGACAAACCCACAGAAATGAATCCTGGAGCTCTTGGGGCATCTGGTCAACCCTGAGCATGAAGTAGATGGTGGAAAGAGCCTTGAAGGGGACGAGTGGACCAGAGCCTATGCAAGTCTCATTCTGGTCTCAGAGAGTCTCACCTGTATGGCACTACCAGCCCTGAGCAGTGCCAGGCTTTGGAGAAGGACCTAGAACAATTTGAGAAAAGTACTCCAAAGTGTAGGTCTGCCTGGAGAGTCAGACAGAAGCAGGGGGCCTGCTTGCCCAGGTCAAAAAGCCTTATTTCGCAGGGGCTGTATCTATCCTGTTCACAACTGGGACAATATCTATCCAGCCTATCCTGTTACATGGGACCCCTCGTACTGCCTGGGTGGTTTTCACAACCCAAACCCAGTGTGAGTCTATGGAGTAATGAAGCTGCTTAAAGTGTGTGTGGCATTGACAGAAGAATAGTCTCTAGATTAGGGGAGGTCAGCATTGGCTATTTTCTGTGATCAGTCCACAGCTAGAATTAGATGTTCAGTGGTGAGTTCCATGTTTGAAAAGGAACAGGGAGTGACTGGACCATGTTTAGCTATTAGAAGAGTCATTATATAGAAAGAAGAGCAAAATTAGTATTATGAGATCCCAGAGGGCAGAGCCAGGGTCACGGATGCAAGTTGGGAAATTTCAGATTTTAGAAAGTACATTCTCATCATTCTAGCTCTTCAGAAATGGACTAGGGCTGCCTGGGGAGACGGTGAGGTCTCTGCGCCTAGAAGTGTGCAGACAGTGGGTGGATGGACCACCCTCTGGGAGGCTCTGGGGCAGATTCTTGCCCTGGGAGTGGTTTAGTTGAGCTCCCTTTCCAACCCTAAGCTTTGAGACTGAATCATCTTTGAGAATCTCCCTTGTGCTGGCCATCATGGGGTGGGGGTGAAAAGAGAAGAGAAATGGGGCCCCAGCCCCCAAGGTGCATGTGTCATGATGGGGGGCAGAAGTTCTAGGGCCTATGAAAGCTCAGAGGAAGGAACCGTCTTGCACCATGACCACAATTATGTCTTCAAAGGCCAACAATGTGGACCCTCAAAGCAATGCTATCCAGTAGAACTTCATACCATGATGGATATGTTTTCTATCTGTGCTAGCCAATGCGGTGGCCCTTGAAACATTGCTGGGAGACTGAATTTTTGATTGACCAGCTCTGTGTGGTGAGTGCCTACTCTAGTGGGCAGCACTGTTCCAGAGAGTTACAACAGGAAGCTCCCTAACCCCGAAGACCCTTTGTTTCCTTCCCTCAATGCATCAGTAGCACTGAGAGGGAAGTCTCTGGACTGGGAGTCAGAGCACCTGGCTTCAGTACTGGATAGACCAGCTTGCTGCGTGACTTCGGATAAACCTCTCACCTCCCTGGGCTAGAGCTTCATTAAAATGAGGAGTCAAACTATAGTAGGGCCTTCTTTCTTTCTCTTTTCTTTCTTTCTTGCTTTCTTTCTTGCTTGCTTTCTTGCTTGCTTGCTTGCTTGCTTGCTTTCTTTCTTTCTCTCTTCTTTCTCTTTCTTTCTTTCTTTCTTTCTTTTTCTTTCTTTCTCTTTCTTTCTTTCTCTTTCTTTCTCTTTCTTTCTTTTTCTTTCTTCCTTTAAATAAAGATTCAGGGGGTCTGGGATTTAGAGATTCCTCTTTTCTCCTTTCAGTAGAGAAAAGGAAGGCTTCGCTCCTTATTCCTACCTCCCCGCCTTTCCTTCCATTGGCCCCAACCTTCCACCACCCAGACCTCAGCCCCAGCCACCCGAAGAACTTTTGTATTTGCCGCTTAGCACTTGCTGTATGGGTCTATGACCTTCTTTAGAAACGTTTTCTTTACGAGTTTATTTTGGCTTGTGTCAAGCATTCATAAAATTCCTAGGGAACTGGAGGTTTAAAAGTTGGGCTTGTAAAAGGAGTGGGTGGGAGGGGGTGGGAATGGGCCGAGAGGGGACGGGCCAGCGGCCAGCCCTGGGCAGCTAGAGGAATAGGGTAAGACCTCCGTTCTCTCTACTCAAGCAGCCTGGGAGCTTTGGGTCCCTCTGGGTCAAGCAAGGGGAGAAGAAACGGTGGAGAGGTTGTGGGGGGGTGTGAGGAAGAGGGACTGGGAGGCAGGCACGGAGGCTGAGATTTTCCCATGGGGCAAGCAGAGCCGGGACCCGTTCTGATAAGGGGTTCCCCTGGCTTGTCTCGGGGTTTTCTTGTCATTCATCTCTTTTTTTTTTGGCCTAGCTGCTCCTCAGCAGGTTGGAGGCACTGGTGAATGGCTCTCAGAGAGCACCGGTCGTATGAAACAAATTAGGTCTCCCTTACAGCCACCCAGAGGTGGGCGATGGATGGGGGCCTGCGTTCACAGCAAAGCGAATTGGCAACACACAGAGACATCCAAGAAAGTATATTATTTTGCCAGGCTTCGAAGTCATTGGTTTTTTTTTTTTTTTTTTTTATTGTAGAACATTATACAGCCAGAGATAAAAAGCACAGTGAAAGTTTTAAATCTAATAAAAGCATTTGATTGTGGAGTAAAAATAACATACACAGAGAAGTTTGATTTGGATTCAGGTTTTATTAATGTTCTTTCATTGCGAAATGTTTCCAATTAAAAAACAATTCCAAGAGCGCCCCGTTAATAAGCTGCTTGCCTTTTCGGAAGGGCCAGAGGTTTTGAAATGCAATGGTGGACAAATAACACACACAGACATCCAGAGTGCCGCTGGGAATAGATTCCGAACTGGGGCTTGTGGAGCTTATCCCTGGATAGAGGGGAAAAAACCTCGTGGCCGAGCTTGGAGAAAAAGTACCTGAAGTTTATTCAGTATCACCTGATCCACGGAGCCCTGAATCACACACAAACCTGGCTCCTCTCTCACCAACTGGGATCTGCAGAGGTTGGAAGATGCTGGCCTGCCTTCTCCCCATTTGTAAAACAATGCTGTTGGGTTCAGTGGTCATTTAGAATTTGGGAATTCCTCCTTAGTGATTGTTCCCAAAGATTTCTTGATCCCTGTTTTAGGAAAAGTTAGCTAAATGTGAGACTGATAAGCAACAGGGAGAGCAGACCACGGTTGGAACCTGTCACACCAGGGCCTGGTGCTTGTGCCTAGTTGTTTGTAAAGTGTAACTAGTAACTTGACTGACTCCAACTGGAAGTTTGTGAAATAACCAGCCATCTTCACAATATGTGGGGCGGAGATGTCAGATTATTTTTAAAGGGGTGGTTTTCAAAGGAACTTCATGTTTGCAAAGTGAGTGGTAAATTAATCAGTTCCCTGACTAATTCCCAACAAGTCATTTTCAGAGTAACTGGTCATTTTCAATACAAGCTCTTGCTTAACTATATCCAACTGTTCTGTTTTCTTCCCCCACACAACCGAAAGTTGTAACGCTGGGGAGGAAATAGAATTCTAACTCCGTGCTTCTTGAGGTGAGTGAGCTCTTTGGCCCGGAGGCCTGGCCTCTGCAGGTCAGTTTGGGGAAGTTACTATCTCCTTAGGAGGCCTTTGACACACTGATTCATCCCCCGGGCCCACAACCGCGGGTCACAAGTCCAAAGATAAGCACCTCCTTCCCCAAAGGCCAGAAGCAGGGTCTTTGTTCTGGGAGGGTGTCAGGGGCCCGGGAATGCTGGTCACAAGCCCAAAGATAAGCACCTCCTTCCCCAAAGGCCAGAAGCAGGGTCTTTGTTCTGGGAGGGTGTCAGAGAGCGTTGAGCTCAGGTTTGCTGCTGGTGGATTTGGAAGCTGAATGCAGTCCTCAGCCACATCCCCAAGCCCCCACAAGGCGTCTCTCCCATTCAGCCTCGCCGCCCAGGCCCTGATGGAGAGCTCCCAGAGGGGGGGCAAAGACATCTCTGAAAACCCACAGAGCCCCTCAGTCAAGGCAGACATTCCAAGCCAGGCTTCCAGCACTCTTACTGCTGAGGGGCCCAGCACAGCCAGCTCAGCACCAGCTGAAAAGCCCTTCTCGGGTCAGCTTCCCAAACGGAAGAGAGGAAGGGAATTAGCTCACTTTCTTTGCGGTAGCCCCCGATCCAACTCCAGCTTGCCCTTCCCACGCCTTCCGCGTCTCATGCTGACTTCCGGGGTCCTGGGGAAAGGGCACAGTCCGCCAGCTTCAGGTCTGGGCCTGGTTTCCTGAGGACGGTCAGCGCACCTCTCCGTCCAACCCCATGACCCCGTGGCCTGTCCCATGCCCTCGTCTGGGCCCCGCACCTCAGCACCTTGGAAGGCTGGTTTGGTCAGTGACCGCTGCCCCGGGGCTCTCTCCTCTCCAGTCAGTGACCGCTGCCCCGGGGCTCTCTCCTCTCCAGTCAGTGACCGCTGCCCCGGGGCTCTCTCCTCTCCACCTTCCCAGGGCCTGGCAGGCCTTTGAGTAAACAGATAGCCCAGCGAGGTATGTGATCAATTAGCTTTGCTGAAAATACAATCATTTTGTTATTCCAAGCTGATGAGAAGCCCTCTTCGGCCTGCTCTCCCAGCCTCCACATGCCAATCAGCCTGTGTCACCGATACAATTTTCCACATAAACACAACCTTTGTGCAACATCTACTCTTGTAAATAGATGCAATTCCCAAACCAAATAACGCACTTGGAGGGGAAATGATATTATGCATGCAAAAAGAAAAGCCAGCGATTTTTACACTTTCCAGGCAACAAAAGATTACCCCTAATTGCGATGGGGGGAGGGGGGCCGAGGCAGGGCGGGGGAGGCGGGTGCTGCTGGGAAGCAGGGAGGCCAGCTTCCAGGCGGGTTTTTCTCCTCCCTCTGCACATGTGTGAGAGCGGACCACCAGGAACTGCTTAACCCGGGATTTGTCCTGTTTAGGCAACGGGGAGGACGCGGTGGTTGTTGTTGATGTCTTCAAGGAAACGGCAAGTTCCTTAATTATAAGGTTTGGTCTCCTTTGCCAGGAGAAACCCCCTCCAAACCTGACACTGTACACATCCCGTGGCAGAATTGTCCCCCGAAATTCCTGGGGACACGAATGGCCTTGGTGGGCTGTGGAATGTGAGTGCCTCTGAAATGCACTGCTGTGCCTTTCTCAGTATTCTGCTCACTTAAGTGGATCCCTAAATTAGACCTTAAAAGCAGCGGAAGTCCCCCCACAGCCGGGAGGGAGAACGCCACAGAACCCGCTGTGTAATCCTGGCCAGGTTCTGGGCACCGGCTGCCCCCCGGGGCTCTCCGAATGCCACGGAAATGAAAGCTGGGGTGTCCCCCTCCTGGGCCTCTGGTCTCCCCAAGCTCCCCGGTGTTGGAGGGAAAAAACCCTTTGGGGTCACAGTGGGCCCCCCAGGGGTCTCAGGCCAACTGCAAGGACAGGAGTGCTTCAAAGGGAGAGAGCGATGCTGGGAAGGAGCTGCAGGCTGGCCGAGCCACCCCTGCTCAGAGCCAGTGGGCCCCGGGGCAGCGTCCCCCACAGCCAGCCCCGCTCGGGGGGTCAGAGAGTGCAGTACCCGCCAGAGTCAGACCGCCGCACAACGAGCCCCTGGGCTTCTCCCCCGTGTTCCTGGACAGCGACAGTCACAGAAGATGTAGATTCTGACAGGGATTATTTCTGTCTAGCGAAGATGCTTCTATCAGCAGGTGAGTAATGACATCTTAGCCTTAGGAAGGCCTCGATGCTTTCATATAATGCTTCTGGGTCTTCATTCCATCCAAGTTTGAAACAGTGAGTGAGGAGTTAGCAAGGTGGAGTGACCAAGGGCTCCCTTCCAGGTTCTGACTCCAGGCCTGGACGGGAGGGCTGGGGGCCCATAGCACTTCAGCTACAAAAGATTTTTCTTTCTGACCCCCCGCCCCCACCCCTCCCCCCCCGCCCACAGAACTCGGCCTAAGAACCCTTACCCCCCAGCTTCCATCCGTCCTGGGCTCCTGAAGGCCATCTGAAACTCATTAGCTGCTTGAAATGATTGTCATGGGAGCCCCTGATGGGGAACAAGAAAGGGGAGAGGGATACTTTTAAAGGACAGCAATCGGGACCCAAATGCTGGCAGATGTTTGGAAACCTGGCTGTTGAGGGGGGGCCTCCGGGAGGCGTGGGGGCCAACTCCTCGGCCTGACCCCCTGGACCCGGGCCCCCACCTCCCCACGCCTTTGTCTGCCGGCAGCTCTGGAACCCAGGCAGCACAAACCAGCCGCTTTCGGGGCTCTTTCCCCGAGGAGGAAGGCTCAGCAGCCCTGGGACAGGCTACAGCCTGATTCAGGGGACAGCTGTGGGAGTCACGCGATTCTTTGCCAGTTGCAGCTTAATCACGGTACTTTGTAACAGAAGCGACTTTCTGTTTGCAATAACGAAATCATAAAATCAGCAAGATGTTGGAATTATGAGAACATACGATATTAAAATCACGGAGCCTAGAATCTTAGAATTATAGACTCTTTAAAATATAGAACTTGGAATAAAAATATCTTCGCATTGTAGGATCTTGGAAACCCAGAATATTAGAATTATAGACTATTAGACTATTAGAATTCTTGAAAAAATGATTTATAGAATTACAGGAATGCTTTAGGTTCTTAGTAGCACAGAACATTAGAATTACGGAATTTTAGGATTAGGGAATCAGAATTCTAGAATTGTAGAGTGTTAGAAATGTACAAGAATTTATAGAAAACCAGAATTGTGGTCTCTTAGAATCACAGAACTTGAGAATGGTGGAATGTTAGAACATTAAACTAAGGAAACGTTGAATGATATAATCTTAGAATCACAGAATATTAGCATCATGGAATGGTAGAATTAAAGAATCATAGACTTCTATAATCATAGCGTTTATAATTACAGACTCATTGGATTATAGACTCTTAGAATCACAGAACATTTGAATCAAAGAGTGTCTGTTTTGTTAGAGAAGTATAGGATCTATGAATTATAGAATTTGGGAATTACAGGCTTTTAGACATAGCCTTGAAGAATTTCAGAGGCCAAAAGGGATTTAGAGGTCATTCGGTCCCATGCCTGGCCCAGTCTAAATCTTTACCTAGCCCTACACACACACACACACACACACACACACACACACACACACACACACACCCATACAGCAGCCCCTTGGCATCCCCGTGTTTACGTCTAGACAACACAGTCTGATCTGATCATTCTTTGCATTTCCTAGAGCTGACGACTCCTTTTCCGCCTCTCTCTGCTCCACCTCTCATCGTTATAAATGAATTCCTACCACCCTTTGCTTTTTGAGGGACGGTTTTGCTTTTCTTTCTGCATGCCATCCAGAGTCTTAACGCCCCATGTAGCCACCTTGCAGGACAAGACTATTTCCGTGATTAGCGTATTCATGAAATGGATCTTTGGCCCCTTTGAGGCATAGGACGGGGAGCAGGGGGGACAGGGCAGTCTTGTGTGTCTGGCATGGGTGTCTGTGGCCTCTGTGTCAGGAACAATAGCAAATAGGTCCAGATTTGAACCTAAGCTGTGTTTTCCCTCTGGAAGGACTTGGAGCCACAGTTGAGGCTGGGACCCGAGAGCCTGGCCTATCAGGTGAGAGGAGATTGGAAACTATACACCATTTCATGCTTATTTATTTTATGATCCTCACGGGCTGGGGTTTACACAATCCGGACAACATGTGGATTAGATAATTGGCTGGGAATTACCAGCCTCTGATGGTTATCACACTTTGGGGAAGATAGAAGCCGGCTTGAGGAGGATGGCTCAGTGATGAGTTGATGATGTTATCATGTCCTCGTTGAGATTTGGAGAGATGTGGAGGCTCCTCACTGGCCATAAATCCTGGCGGTGGGGGGTGGGGGGACAGTATATGTACAGCAAGGGGATGGATGGTAACACTGAGGATTCTATTACCACGTGGAGGAATAAACTAAAAAGCAAAACAGCCAGCTTCAGAGTCACCCTGCTACTTTAGAAAACGTTAGTTTCCGGGGCGCCTGGGTGGCTCAGTCTTCGGCTCGGGTCATGATCTCAGGATCCTGGGATCGAGCCCCGCATCGGGCTCCCTGCTCCTTGGGAAGCCTGCTTCTCCCTCTCCCACTCCCCCCTGCTTGTGTTCCCTCTATTGCTGTGTCTCTCTCTGTCAAATAAATAAATACAATCTTTAAAAAAAAAAAAAGAAAACGTTCGTTTCCTAGTGAGTTCCTCCCAAAACTCTCTAAAAGGACTACCCAGAGATCAACAACCTAAATATAAAACCTCCTACTTTTTATTTAAGCATTATAAAGACAAGAGTCTGTGCAGTGGTCCCTTAAATGTGAGGCTGTCTTCTTCGAAAGATCTTTTCTCTGGCTCAGCTTACACTCAGAATCTCCCAGTCCGGTGTTCACCTAAAGCTCCCCAAAACTCCTTAGGGAGGGAGCTGCTCAAGTTAGAAAGGCTAAGAGATCTTGCAATTTTCCCCGTAGACCAAACTTTGTAAACAACCTCTTTTGCCAATTTCAAACCTTTCCTTAAAAACCCATTTAGTTTAGAAGCTGCAAAGCCCCCCAGACCAAATTGCAGTGCCCAGCTAGTTCTAGGAATACCATTTCGATGGAGTGGAGATTTTTCCAAAACTGAAACGCCTGCCTGAGAGGCAGAGCGTGGTCTGCCCCAGGTACAGCCAGCCCAGCCCTGCCTGTGATGCTGTGTGCCCCTAGTCAAGTAGACCTCCTCTCTGGGCCACAGTAGGCCCACCTACAGATAGGAAGTTGGATTAAATAATCTAAACGTGGGAGCAAAAATATTAGAAACAGGAAAAGAACAATTTGGCTTTGTTTCCTTTTTATGAGTTGAATTTCAAATTAGTGAGGCCAGCGTTTCTATTTATTTTTGAAGTAGTTCAACCAAGAATTGCTGTTTTCATGGCTTTAGCTTTTGATTTCAGATGCTAAACAACAAAACCACGACCCCAAACTTCCTCAACTACTCACTGCAGTTTTTATACACATTTTCAATGGTGCGGCATATTGGATTAACACAGATGACAAACGCTGTTGCCTTCTCCATACTGAAAGAAACAGTGGAAATGAGCTAATGGGGATGGCAAACCGGGCGTCACGGGGTCCCACTGTGTGACTCTTCATCTCCCCATTTGAAGCCTAGGGAGGGGAGAGAAGCAGGGAGAAGTCTAGATCTGGTCTTTCTGCTCCAAAGCACAGTCCAAGTTTCGGAGGCCCCAGCCCCGATCCTAAGGAAGCGTGCTGGGTGTGCTATGCTCTGTTACGTCGTCGGCCACCCCTGCTGATCCCAGTGGTGGGAGGGGTGGGGCTGAGGGAAATGGAGAGCCTTTACAAAGAGGACAATGGCAAATCAATTGGTGGACGAGTCCCTTTCACTGGGAGCCTGAAAGGCCAAGGAGGGGGTGGGCAGGGTGAACCAGGCAGAGGGGATGAGGACTTTCTTGCCACGGCCCCATTGAAAGCCCGTGAACCGGTCAGCGATGAAAGGAAGTGAGTTAAAGAGGCAAGTGAGGGGGCTGTGCTGGGGGCGCGGCGAAGCCCTACCTCCGACCAGGGACAGGCCTGATGGCTCAGGCCCCAGGGATAGCCGGCCAGGCAGGCAGGGCTGAGGGGGACAGGCAGCTGCGTGGTTTCTCAGCTATGCAACTGGGCTTTCTCTTTTCTTGCTGTGAAGCCCGATTTGTGCCATACGACAGTCCTGCACGTCCTTTCACGGTGGATGAGGTGGGGTTTGTGGCCGGAACATTTGGGGTGGGATCTCTGGGAAGGCCGTTGTTGGCGATAAGGTTGAGGGGTGGGGTTGGTATAGGCCCTTTTGACCGCGGGCCTCGGCCCAGTTTATTTGGCCAAAATATCCTGTCAGAACAGCCCCCAACCCACCCCCTCGGTGCCACAGCTGGTCACTACAGACAAACAGCCAGTCAGTTCCTCCAGCAATGGGTCCATTTAGACAAACAATAGGTCAGTCCAACCAAAACAGTCAGTTCAGCTATAAAAATGGTGGTGGTGGTGTGGGGCGGGGCGGGGCAGAAAAACAGCAAGAATATCAGCTCAGTTTTTAAAAAGTAGCCATGCAACCTCCTTGGCTGTTCTATAAGGAAACAACCCAGCAGTTCACGAATGTAACTGCCTGGTGTCTAAGCAGTCCGTGATTTGATAGCTCTGGAGGTGGAAACATTGAGAAATCGGCCTCTGATCCAGGCCAGCAACCTTGTGACAGGGATTTCTCACTGCCCTCCCCTCACAGAGACCCAGCCAGACATTCCCCAGCAGGGGGAATAGTCCAGACCCTTTCAGAAGGCTGCCGGAGGGGATTTGGACGCTTCACAGTATTTCCCTGTGGCCCCACTACCTTCCTATGGCCACTGTATTAACTGCATTAAAAATAATTCAAACAAAACACAAACCTCTCAGTTTGTAAACAACATTTCTCAGTTAACTGGCCAGGTAGAGAAAAGGCCATACTGACTCTCCCTTTTAGGGGAAGTAAAGAAAGAAAGGAGGCAGGATCAAAGGAAGCTTGAGGAGGGAGAAGACAGAAGGAGGAAGCAAGAAGGCAGGAAGAGTGGAAATAACAAATCCACTTCGCCCTTGTAGAGCACTTTGTGGGTAGTACTTATCACAGTGTATTTTGTGTCCATTAATTCATCACTACCCTTTGATACGTATGCCCATTTTAAAGATGGGGCAGCCGAGGCCCAGAGCAGCAAAGTAACTTCGTTCATGTTCCCACAGTCAGCTGCTGGTGGAGCTGGAATAGAGCCGGGGTCTCCTGCTCTTGTCTCACGCTGTGAAGCTCAGAATCATAACGTTGTTAGAACTGGTAGGGAGTGGGGCTTGGGAGTCATGCAGTCTCATCGTAGGGGTGAGGAGCGGAAACTAAGACAGAATGGCCCTGGGTCCTTACCAAGGGAGTCCAGCCCTCCACGAGATTCCCCTTTCCTCTCTGAGCTGAATGTTCCCTCCGGGGCAGAAAGTTCTTCCTTGTGTCTGACCAGACTCTCTCTTGCTGCAGGGCCAGCTTGGATGCTCCTCCTGGTGGCCAGTCTCTGGAGGTGAGCCTGCCAGTTTTGCCGAGCCTAGGAGTGGGCTGGAAACCCCTCTTCCCCAGAGGTAGCAGAGGGTCTGGATGGCGGAGGAGGGCCCAGAGGCCCGGCTCTGTGTTTGGTGAATAAACACGGGAGTCAGGTTTCTGGCCCGTCACTCTGCAGCCTTTCAGCGAGTGAGGGGCCAGACGGGCCGGAGGGAGTTCCTGCGGGCGGCACATGAAGAGCCGGGGCCTGCGGGGGCTGGGGCCCGGGCAGGGCCCGCTCGGGGCAGCCGGCGGAGCTGGCCTTTGCAGGCCACGGAACTTCACACCTTTGAAAGGCTCCAGAGCGGCACGCAGAGAAAATAAACTGTTCCTCCCATCCGTGGCAGGTCGGCCATCCTCAGGGGCTCCCCGTCATGCACACGGAAACCCTGTAAAAGGGCCCAGTGTTTCCTTTTCCACTCCCCGAAAGGATGCGTGCCGAGCCCTGGGAGGACGGCCAGGGGTGGGTGACAGGGCTCTCTCCCGGCCGGTGAGGTCTGCTTCCAGCCCCGTGCCTGCAGGGACAAGCCACCCTGGCTCTCTGAGCATTGCCTCACACATCTGGAAAACAGGAGTACAAATACCTCCCTTTGAGCTTGATTTTGTTTGTGTTTGATGGGGAAATAAGACGTGTATGTGAACGCACCTAGCATACAGTAGAAGCTTCATCAATGTGTCCTTCCTTCTTGCCCTATCCCTGTAACTTAGAGCAAGTCTGAGCTCCTCTCCATTCTCTCCTGGGTAAAGTGGGGCTCCTGCCTACCTAGTCTGGATTCCATGAGTCGGAGGGTTAGCTCGCTGCCTGGCACACGGGGGCTCTCCAGCAGTGGTTTCTTTCTTGCTTCTCTCTTCCCCTCACCCTCCGCTCTGGGTCTCAGGGGCACCGCTTGCCCATGGGAATGGCAGTGCCCCTTCCGGTGGAGGATGCTATGAGGATGAGTGTGATGCCAGAGCCTTGGTGGGCGCCGTGGAACTGTAGGAGGGGCTGGGTCTCAAAACACTTTAGAAGACAGCAGACAGAATACAAGGATCAGAGAGCCCAAGGGATATTAGAACCAATCTCACATTGGGCCTGGTCTCATCGAGTGTGATGGTTCAGGCAGGAATGGTGGCAGCCTTGAGGAGAAAGGGAGGTCCTTGTTGTCCCTTGGCACCAAGGAGGGCTTCTTGGAGGAGTGCTCTGTCCAAAGCTATGGAGCTTAGTCTTTTTAGCCAGGTCTAGTTTGTTGCAAATGCCTGAGGCCCAGACTACTGCTGGCTCCCAGCAAGTTGGGAGATAGCCCCAGAAGTGCCCTCTGTTTCCCACCTAGGCTTTTCAGAGCTGGGAAGACCAAGAGGTGGGCAGATGTAAGAGCAGAGCCCAGGGTGAGCTCTCCAGCAAGAGAGACAGCTGTCTCCAGAGGAAGCGAGCTCCCTGTCACAGGGGGTTCCAGCAGTGGCTGGAAGGCCCTGGGATGGTACAGAAGGGGGACTGTGGCACGGGGTGAGAGATGGGGTTATCGGACAGATAGGCTCTGGAGTCAGGCACACCTGGGCTTCAGTTCCTGCTTTACAGTTCACCCCTCTGTGACCTTGGGTTAGTCTCCTAAACTTCGTAAAATCCCAGTTTCCTCATATGTACATAGGCAGTTAATTCTACTTCAAAGAGCTATTTGTTTTGGAGAGTAAACGAGATAATGCATGTAAAGCATTCTGCACAGTCAGAAACTTGTGGGTTCCCCTGTCCCAGCTGAGAGGCTAAGATCAGACAGGCCGAAGTCTGTAGGGGTTTTAAGATCCTATACGTTGAAGATTCTGAAAGTATAGGAGATTGAACACTTACATAATGCTTCCCCTGTGTCAAATACTTTCTTAGGGGCTTTACAAATATTCACTCACTTTTTTTTTTTAAAGATTTTATTTTATTTATTTGAGAGGGAGAGAGAGAAAGAGAGAGGACACATGATGGGGGGCGGCAGAAGGAGAGGGAGAATCAGGCTCCCCGCCAAGCAAAGCGCCCAGGGAGCCCGACGCGGGGCTCAGTCCCAGGACCCTGGGATCATGACCTGAGCCAAAGTCAGACGTTTAACCGACTGAGCCGGCCAGGCGCCCCTCACTTGCTTAATCTTCACAAGAACCCTGTGCGATAGGTAGTGTTATTACCCACAATCTCTAGATGAAGAAGCATAGACAGAGGGAAAGGTAAGCAGCCTGGCCACAGTCACACAGCTGAGGAAGTAGGGGAGCTGAGACCGGACTCTGGTTCCACAGTCTGTGCCCCTGGGGTTCTAAGATCACAAGATTCTAAAACCACTCCATGTTCCTAGGAGCCCAGAGAATTCGATATTACGGGGGCTTTTATTAATACTAATAAATGTCCAGGATGAGAAGGTTCTAGAGCAGGAGTTGGCAAACTTTCTCTGTAAAGGGCCAGTCAATATCTTAGGCTTGACAGCCATAAGGTCTCTGCTGTTGTAGCCAGTGGCTAAATGAATGGGCGTGGCTGTGTTTCAGTAAAACTTTATTCCCCCAAACAAGTGGCAGGTGGATTTGGCCTGCGGGCTGTAGTTTGCTGACTACTGTTCTCAAGACAAGACACAGATCATGCCTCTTCTGCTCTTCTGAGCACCCTGGTGAGGGCTCCCTTCCTGGCTGATTCGCAGAAGAGTCCCGAGCTGTCCAGCTTTGGAGAGGCAGAGGGGCCTGGGATGGCCAGGGTGGCTCCCCGGGGCGTGGGTGTCTCTGACTGTGGCTCTCTCTTTCCGGCCTAGAGAGGCTGTTGAAAAGGCTCCTCTCTCCAGCAGCGGAGCCTCATTACTCACGGGCTGGAAAACAATGTTAATTTCCCCCAAGCGGGAAGCAGCTACACTTGTGAGCCAGGGCTCATTTTGCTGCATGAATATTTATGGCATGTCCCCTAATTAAGCCCAGAAATAAAATTTACCCTGCGCACAGGGGCCATGGAAGACTGGAAGGCCGCGTCAGGAACCAGCCTCTTGTGCCTGTAAAGTAGGGTTGTCAACGAAACATTTGTGTCCAGAGCCACTTGGCCTGGGCCAGTGTCCATATGCGTGGGGGGGGGGGGCGGGGTGCTTTCCCAGAAAGGGCAAGCACCCTTGGTGTGGTCACATGCTGGTGGAGGGGGACACTCGGGCCACTTCGCTGAGCCCTGCTGGGTGACTGTTGTCCCAGAGCTGCATGGGGTGACACAGAGAGGCCAGGGCCCTAGCAATATTGTTTTTCTTTGGTCAGAGTGACTCAGGTATTTTGTGACTGGGCTTCAGGGTTCACTCTAGTGGCAACAGCTCAGGGAGGGGGGCCCCGGCTGGGTGCTGGGTCGGAGCTCCTCCTCTAACACTGATTCTGTAGGACCTGGGCTGGCCCACCAGCTCCCCCAGCCTCAGGTCCCCCATCGTCTCGGTGAAGGAGGAGAGATCCCCGGGGTCACAGCATCCTGGAGTTCTTGCTGGGAACCATGGGAGGTGACAGAAGAGAAGGCATTGTGGGGAATGGTTCCCACCACAGTGCTGGGGTTTCCTTTACCTCCAGGTCCTCCTCCTCTCAAACCTGGGAGCGGAGGACAGTTGGCTTTGCCTGGCCTTGAGTAACCTTGAGGTTTCCGGAAACCGTAAATCTTAGCTTCTCCTTGAGGGGGTCCTATCTCCAGAGAGCTGCTGGGGCCTCATCTCCTCCTCCAAGGAGCCAATAAAGCAAGGAAATACCATAAAGCTTCTCACTCCAGCCTGAGCTCTGCTGGATGGCTGGAGTCAGACCTGGAGTCCTGAAGCCAGAGTTTCAGAATACAACTGTCAGGTTGACCGGGAACTGCCCCCCCTTTCCTTTCCAGAATGCAGCTTGTCTTTGACTTCTTCCTTCTATCACCTCTTCAATGATTTTCCTCCTACAATTTTTCCTAGCACTCGAGAGAGCCCATCATGGGCCCCCGCCTCTACCTCCAGGCCGCTCGTGAACACTGGCATAGGGGGAGTGTCTTCCTAAGGTGGGTCCAAGGTGTGTAATTGTCCCAGGGCCGTGGCAGTGGGCACGCCTTGTCAATTCCAAAGTTATAAGATGTGGACGCAGAGGAGATGCCCAGGCTGGAGAGGAGGATGTGGCAGGGGGTTAGGGGCCCGGTCAAGGGTAGCTTTAGTGCCCTCCACCTCCCAAACGAGGAGCCCAGGGATGTCCTGCTCTCACTCCCCACCTTCACATCCTGAGCTCCGATCTGGTTACAACAGCCTGGACCCTGAGAGGCCTCCTTTTTCACACCTTCTAATGCCAGATGGGGAGGCTGCCGGTGTAGAGGGGGCCTTGCCCAGGTCAGATCAGGGCAGGTAAGGGGGCAATGACACCGGGCTGGGGTCAGGATGACTGGACTTGGGTTCTTGTCTGGGCTGAACCCAGATCCTAGTCACATACTGAGCCCTGATCCCCACAACTGCTGACCCCTGACCCCACCGCCGATTGTAGCCTCAGCTTGTAACACACAGGTCATAAGAAAGTAGGAGGCAACTACAGGAACCGCTTACTGCTCTTCACACCCAGGACGCACACCGTCTTCACCCAGCCAGGATGCCGTGCTCTTATTGGCTTGGAGGTTTGAGGCAGAACACTTAAACAGAGGCGTGACTTTGGGAAAAGTCACTTTACTTCCCTGGGCTTCAGTTCTCTCATCTGTAAAATGGGAATTATAACCCTCCTCCGCCACCTATCCCTCAGCTTCTTATGAGGATCAAATGAGATCGTGATTACAAAGGTGCTTTGTGAGCTGAATGCATTTACATAGGAGAGAATAAGCATTAACATTATCCCAACTGTATTGTCATTATTTCATGTTTACTCTCCTTCCTGCCTAGCCGGAGGGTCTCAGGTCCCCTGGAAACCTAAGCCTGGGAGCAAATTCGGTTGGTCAGGGGGCCAAGAGGAGGCCAGGAGCTCTGCTGGGGCCCCTGCAGGGCCCAGGAGCCTGGAGAAGCTGCAGTTAGAGGCTGAACACCCTTTGTCCTTGTTTAAGTCCACGCCTGCTGGCTGGGCCTGTGGGACCCACACGGTTGACACCTTCCCAGTTAGTGCTAAGATGGGCTCCCTAGTGAGCTCAAGGGGCCCTTGGTGCCCAGGCTTGGGCTCTGCCTCCCCACGCTTCCACAGAAACCCCCACTCCTCCTGAGAGAACCCAGGAGGTTCTGCTGGGTCCGGACACCCAGCTCTCTGCCCCTAAATACTCTTCTGGTTTCCACCTGCTCTTGTGTTGGGGGAGGACCTGTGGGCCACATACCTCGGGGCATTTGCAGGTAGGCCATATCACAGAGCTGTGTGTTTAAGAGCTGCTTGTGCCTGTGTGTCCTGTTGGGGAGTCTTAGGCATCTCTGGAAGGCCTTTGTCTCCTCTTAGGGAAAACAGGGAATCCCACTGCACCAGGAGCAACCGACTTGAAACCTTTGGTGCTTCCTTGCCTCCCCCACCCCCGCCCCGCATTTGGAAAAGGCCCAAGTCAGTCTCCCCTGGAGCACAGCAAAACCCTATGCCTGGCAATTAAAGGCCTCCGTGATTTGCCCTAAGCTATCTTGATAGCAGGCAGCCCCTAGCGTCCTACCAGGCAGCGCCAGTTGCC
Organism: Callorhinus ursinus; assembly: GCF_003265705.2. NCBI lineage: Eukaryota > Metazoa > Chordata > Mammalia > Carnivora > Otariidae > Callorhinus > Callorhinus ursinus. Next base: position 64,345,511 of record NW_027397071.1, on the reverse strand, counting down.
ATCAGAACCCACCTGGCTGGGAAGTTTCTCGTAGTCTCTGTTGATGCCGTTCCCTCTCCCTGACTACATTTCCTCCCTGCCATTCCGGGAGTTTTACGTGTTCTTTGAGATCCAGCTCCAGCCCAACCTCATGCTTCCCGTGATCATCCTCAGTGAAGGAATTTCTAGCAAAGGATTTGGTCCTGAGTGATATCAGTAAATGTTTACTGAAGAACGAATACATGAATGGATAGGTGATGAGCTCACGTAAACTCTTATCTCTCTATTTTCTTTTTTCCTATCCCTCTTCTAAAATGTGCCAGGCAGAGATTTTGGCCCATGCGGAAGTTTGGTAACGCATGAAGGCATGAATGGGTGTGCCGTGAATGAAGGGATACGGGCATCCATTTACGGCGCACGTACCCTGGGCCAGGCTGCGGGCTCGTGTAAGCCGTGAATGAGACATGCTTTCTCTGCCCTCATGCCCTTACCTTTTAGCTGAGAAGTCAGCCTTACAGAGCTGCACGATCTAGTACTTATTTAGTTATTCTTGTGATAAAATGCCATGAGAGAGGAAAATTAATAAGCAAGTAAGTGAGTGTGTGAGGAATGAGTGAAGACAGGAGTAAGCAAACAGAATAAGAGAGGGAATGAATGTGTAAATGAATATCGAGGAGCATAAATGAAGGCATGAAGGAATGATGGATGAAGGTTAATCTCGCCAGGGCAAGAATCCATGTCACGTGACCCAGTGTTTATGGGCCCGAGGCCTAGAGGCCCAGGTTGCCCAAAGTCAGCCCCTCGCCCTCTTCCCTGGGGGACAGAGGGAGCCGGCCCTCTGCACCCCGAGGTCAGCACCGTTGCCATTGTCTCAGCATGGAAAGTCCGTCTTGGAAAGGGCTGCAGACCTTAGCATGTAGAATCTCAGGGCCTTTGGGGTCTGATTTTGGCTCAGTGCAAAGAATGAACCTCAAAGCTTTTGCATTGACACCCAGCACCATGTGTACCCTCTGCGGTGAGAAATCAGGATCATGACCGGGAGGGGACTGCCCAAGGCGGACTCCAAGGGCCTTAAGGAGTATTTGCTGGGATCATCAAAGCCCCTTTTCATCTCTGACCTGGCCTTAGCCTCTCCCCCGTGAGCCCCCCTCCAGCCCCCTGGCTTCCGCCCTGTTCCTGGCGCATGCCCACAGCCTCAGCTGGGAACTTTGCGCTCCCCCGTCTCTCTGCCATCCCTCTGCTGGGGATGCGTTCCCAGACGTCTATAGGCTGGCCCTCTCACTTCTTTCGGGCCTCTTCTCAAAAGTTACCCTAAGGCTTTCTGTGGCCACGATACCTGTAATTTTATCCCTCGGCTGCTACCTTCTGTATCCCTCTCCCTTCCTTCCCTTTGTCTTAATAGCACCCATCCTTATCTAACGCACTGTGTGCTTTTCTTATTTATTTTGTTTAGCATCTGTCTCGCCTCCAGGAGGGCAGGGATTTTGCATTGCTTTGTTCACTACTGGATCCCAGGAGCAGGAATAGAGCCTGCCACTAGATAGGTACTGAGTGGGTAACAGTGGCTCAGATCCAGCCCCGCCCCTCCTTCCAAAAGCCACAACCACTGTCTTCTCTTGTCTGGATACTGCAACAACCTCCTCCCTGACCCCCGCCTCCTCCTGACCCCTAGCTGCCTCTCTGGCCCGGAGGGATCTTTCCTCGAGGATAAATGTGACCATGTGATTCCCCTCCTGGAAACTCTTCACTGGTCCCCTCTTTTCTTTCTCTTGACTCTGTCTTTCCTGACCTTGTGAACCAAAGATCTGACATAATATAGAAGTGTCTGACACACAGCACACAGTAAGTGATAGTTATGTCATCTCCAAAGACATGGGCATCCAGGTGGAAGGTACAACGAAGCAGGAGTGGGCCGTCGTGTGTGGAACAGCATGGACCAGCACATGGGAATGGCAGCAGTGTGTCACTCATCGAGGAACTGTGGGTAGGCCAGGCTTGTGGGAAGCTGATTTCAGTAGGAGAAGCCTGGCCACTGGGTGGGAGAATTGGTTGGGTCAGATCCCAGAAGGTATTGACTGCAAAACTGAGGAGTTCTGCCTTATGCTGCCGGCCGGGAGCTTCTTCAACAAACTTCAGCACGTTGCCCCACACTGATGAGGAGTCACGTGCTCCAGTGGGCACTTTCATATGCAGGCTTCAGTAGATTCCTTGGAACAATCCTGTGAAATTTGTATTATTGTCCCCATCTTACATATGGGAAAACTGAAACACAGAAAGTTCGAATAACTTTCCCAAGGCAATCTGCAGCCGAGATTTGACCTGGAACCTTAATATCTTTGTATCACCCAGAGGCCTAGCACTCATCAAGTGTTTGTTGGTCGAGTGCAATCCTTGCCACAGAGCGACCCCAAAAACCTGGGGGCTGGTGATACCTAACCCCAACAGCCTTCCTTGTTCCCAGAACAGTCTCCCTAGCTCCAAGCTGTGAACCGGGCCTTCACACGTCTTTTGTGGACTTGGAAGTCAAGAAGAGAATTCATAGTACTTTGGAAAACACATTTTTTTTAAAGAAGAATTTTTTGTTTTCATTTCAAACAGCCCTGGCTGGTGATGAGTGGTGAGGAGAGGTGCCCTGTTTTCCATCCTAACACCTATTTCCAGGTGGGGGCAGGGAGGGCTCCAGCCCGAAATGTTATTTCAAAACCTTTCCGGGCCTCACAGCTGCATTTCCAGGCCACATGCTGTAAAGAAAAGCACGATTTCCCATTACGTCGTGTTGCCCTTTCTGGTTTGAGCACCTTTCAAAGTGGGAAGACCCAGTCTGCTCCAGCACACCCCCCTCCTATCCCCGTAAATAAAGTTGCACCACTTGATGTAGGGCTTAAATAAATAGCTTTGCCAGGTACCCGATGGCCACACTCCTGATAGGTGTGCTTGCTAAGAGCAGCAAACCCGGGCCGCACCTCCTAGCCCTTCAAGAGATAGATGGTGGCCGAGACCGGCGTGACGTGAACGCTCCCTGCCTGCCTTCTGCCATCTGAGGCACATTCCAAAGGAAGCAGGCCAGCGAAGTCTTGTCTTCTGACGGGGTGCAGACAGAGATGGATGTCACGCTCCCTGCCAGGGAAGGCCACGTTCAGACACTCCCAGATAGCCAGCTGCCGCTTTATTAACAGCAAATATCTCCATCTGAACCAGGCTGGGAAAGAAAATATTTATGCTTGCCTGTCAGGAAGACCTTCATTTTTCTTCCGAGGGAGCCAGCCAGGGTGTTGGTCCAGAGCTGAAAGAATGTGACATGTCTGTAGGCCCTTCTGTCGCGCAGCCTTGGCGAAGACTCCAGAATATCCTCAGGACAGCTCTGGGCAGGCACGAGGGGCTTCCGGGAGGGAGGGACGGGGGAGCCCAGGAGAGGTGGGGCTCCACTGAGCAGGACATGAGGGAATCTGGGTGTGGGTAGGGGGGCTGCAGCTAGAGATCATGTCCAAATGCACTATTAAATGGTCTCATTATTAATTCAAAATATGTAGCTGTATTAATATGAAAAGTGACTTTGTGCTGAGAATAAAATAATCTTGTATTTCAAGAAAATGCCAACACTGGAGCTAAGCCTTGTCCTTTAGCTGGGCATAGATTAAAATCATCTTATGTTATTACTGTATCATGGTCATTCTTTTGAACGAAAGTCACAAGCCAGTTCTTCAACGGCTTCAGGGATGCCTGTGGATCTGCCGCTCCGGGAGACAGCTGTACCCAATTATGGTAATCGGGTTATAAGGTGCAAGGCTGAACAAGTCAGGTGGCCCCGGGGAAGGGAAGCTTTGGTCTCATGGGCACAGCTGGACTGTTCTCCCCGGAACTTGGGGAGGCTTCCCTCCCCCAACTTTGCAGGGAATCACTATTATCCCTAGGGAGCATGCACATTGCAGTCAGGAGACCTGGGTTCAAATCCTGACTCTGTCATTTAGCAGTTGTGCAACCAACCCTGAGTGTGTTATTCAAGATTTAATCTTTTTGAGAAAATGGGGCTAATAGATGTGTCCCTCTTGGGGCTATCTTGAGAATAAGGTAAAGTCTGTAAAACACTGGGCACACTGATAAGCAGCAGTAAAGGTGGCAATGGCACACATGGCGTTGCTCTCTCTCTAGCAGTGTATCAATAATTTGTATTCATATGTGAGTCAGTATTTGCAAATGTGTGCAAGTTAATTCCTAGTTCCTTTCCGTATTAGTCTGCTTGGATGCCATGACAAAATACCCTAGACTGGGCAACTTAAACAAGAGACTTTTATTTTCTTATAGTTCTGGAGGCTGAGAAATCCAAGATCAAGGTGCTGGCGAATTTGGTTCCTGGAGCGGGTCCTTTTACTAGCTTGCACATGGCTATATTCTCACTGCGTCCTCACATGGTAGAGAAAGAGGAAGAGCTCTGGTCTCTCTTCCCCTTCTTATAAGGATGCTAATTCCATTCAGAGGCCCCCACCCTCACGACTCATCTAAACCTAATTACTTCTCAAAGGTCCCACCTCCTAATACCATCACATTGGAGGTTAGGGCTTCAATGTATGTGTAGGAGTGCTGACAATATCAGCTCCATCTTTGGCCCTCCATCTTGGTCATGTTTGCTCAATAACCGCTCTTGAGGCTATGTGGTCCAGCCCCCTTAGGGATGAATATACATGTCTTAGAAATGCCCGCCAAGGCCAGGATCAGAGGAGGCTTGCTTTGGCCTCCCATGAATCTGTTAATAGATATAGTCTGTCCCCTTTCTGATGCACAGGTATTCCACAAGATCTGATTAAAGGTTAGCTGGCAATTTGGTGTATGCAAATCCTTTGAAATGCATGTCAGACCTAATGTGTACATGAGAGCCTAGCACGGGCTAAAGTCATGGGCTCAGGCTGCAAGTGTGAGTGTATCCACGTGCAGTATGTGTACACATAGGTGTGTACAAGCATGGGAAGGGCATGACTTCAACCACAGAGGCTGCTCCTGCTCCCACCAGCCCACAGCAGCTGCTGAAGGGACCTGGGTAGAGGGGCTCTGGGGCTTTCTGGGACTGGGCATCTGGTAAGCCTGAATCCTCAGCTGCACGTCCTGGAGGATGTGTTCTATGCTGCAAAGGAGCCCCAGCAGCTGAGAGCAGTTTTCCTGGCGAGGGGACACGGAACCCGTCCTTGATGTTGTGGGGAACTTTATTAGCTCATCTTTGTCCAGCCTGGGACCCATCTTCATCTATTCAAATGGATCATTTATCTCATTTATAGCCTTCCGAGCTTCAGCCCAAATGACATTTGCTTAGCAATTGGCCTGTTTGAAAAAGCCGATGTATTAGAGCGAAATGCAGCACCATCTTTCTGAGCGGGGAGTGCAGGGAGACAGACCCATGGGAGAGGATAGGAGGGAGGTGGGGGGCATTCAGGTGGTCAAGGATCCCACGGAAACAGGCAAACACATTATCCACTCCAACACAGGCAATTTTTTCCCCAGGGTGGCTAATTAGCAGGTGGCTGCCCGAGCTTTCTACTTGACTTGCTGAATTAGAATGCTCAGCACAGAGATCTGTGTTTATGCTCAAAATCTGTTGTTTCTCTTCCCCAACCCGGAGAGGAGCTCTGGCTGCTAGCTCCAGAGCCTGGAGACTGCTCAACTGGCATTTCAGGGGCCTGGATGGAGCACCTTCTCCACCTTCAGCCCTGTTTGCAGGGAAAATGGCAGGTTCGTTAGTGCAGGCACACCAGACATGTCCACACACACATACAAATATCTCCCCTCTTACATAAACAAGACACAAAGTCACAGGCACAGGAATTCGCCCAGATTCATGGGCCCCCACCCGCGGAGGCCCACACATGTGAACAGAGAGGTAGAGCCCCTCACCCAGCACATCCACTCACAAATACCCCGAGATACCCTGAGACATGTACCCATGGACACACATGAAAAAACACACACCTGCACACGTGTGTGCACATGCACACACCTAGACTTACATGCGTACAGTAGATGCACCTTCACAGCCTCCCTGGAACAGGTGCATAAGAGCACACGGAGAGTGAAGGCATCTGGCAGGAGACGTACAGAGAAGCTCTCAACAAAAATTCTCAGAACCCAGGCTGATTCTCAGTCACAGTCTCCGATCAGCATCGGATGCGAGGATAATAGATCAGATGAGATAGCAGATACCTGATATCAGATTCAGAAATCGTAAGCAAATCAGAATTCTCCTGTTAGACTCACCAGTGTCTACCCTCGTATTGGGCTCCCCCAGAATCCGATAAGCCATCGCTAAGGCCTGTGGTACAGTGGTTGCCAGGAGTGTTAGGAAAGGCTCCCTTATATCAGGAACACAGAACCATTTTATCATTAAAAATAAAAATAAAATTAAACAGTTCACTGCTGACTATTAGGAGGAAGAATAATTTGGTTGGGTGAGAACTCTTAGGATTTTTTAAAGTGATGACTTTTGTTTTGTTGTTTCGAGAACATGGAATAACTGGGAGCCAGCTTTTTCCTGGTTGACTTCCTTGTGTCTTCATTAAACAGATAGGAATGGTGACAACAAACACACCTTGTCCAGATTTTGGTTCAATCACAAATGTTTCAGACTCAGTATCTAAACTGGAAGGTCCCACACCTTCCTGCTATAGATAGGGAAACTGAGGCCCGGGTAGGGCATCCTATTGTTCAAAGTCATAGAGCTGTTAGTGATTTCTTTGACCAAATGTATGGAGAGCACACAGCAGGAGCTCCCTAAGTGTTAACTGCTATATTGTTATGATTACTGTTCTATCATTAGTCATCATCATTAGCTGAGCAAGGCTAAGAATCCAGATCTTCCTCCCATCAGGTTTATGGTCAGGGTTTCCTTCCCAGTTGAGAAGACACTGAGGAGGCAGTAGAAGTCTGGGCACCCCGCCCAGTTCCATCTCTAATTACGTTCTGATTGATGGACTCCAACCCTTCCACCTCCCAGGGAAAGGGGCAAAGGAAGGCTGCTGAGAGTGGGCCGGGTGGCAGCAGGATGCACTTCAGCGGGGAGGGGAGTGCCCCCTCTTGATGAAGGGCTTCAAAGCCCAGCATCTTCTACCTCTGGGAGAGTAGGGCCTTCAGAGACACAACTTTGATTAGCATCTGGCATGATAGAGCAGTTACAGGTATTGGGACTGGGAGCGTCCTTTCTGCGGGCAGCTCCCAGGAGAGTCTCTTCAGGCCAAGGAAAGCTTTGTTCTAACCACTTCTGCTGAGCCAGGGTTGCTGGGTGGTCTCGGGGCAGGAGGGCAGAATGGGGGTGGGGCAGGGCAAGGCCGGGAATATGGGTTCTGAGACTGGGGGTGGGAGGAAGAGGGAGGAATCTGCCCATGGGTATGGGCTGGACTGGTGCAAAGGGAGAGTTGGGGTCGGCATAGGGAGGTTTGGAGGCACTGGGGGAGTAGGAGGGACCAGCAGATGCCAGAACCACCAGGAAGGTCCAAGGAACCAGGTGGGGGTCCTTGAGAGTGAGGGCATGGAAAAAAAACCCCTTCCCTAGACCCTGCCGTCCCAGGTGGCTAGCGGGAGGGGTCCACCGCCAGGCGTTGAGCCCCCTACACTTTGTGTCTGGGGCTCAAGAACATGTGGCCGACTGGCCGCCCCCCCTCCCCAATCCCCCCCCTTCCACCCCCGCCGAAGGACTGCCATTTGGAACGCATTTGCAGACACATGGATTGTTTTTAAGTTAATGCTTTTTAATTCACTCTGTTTCCCAGTTGTCGTTTTTTATTGAAAAGGCGGATTCTGCCGGTGTGTGTTCCTTTGCGGGGGCGACGGAGGGGGGGTGGATTGTGTGCTTCACAGGCCGAGATCCGATGAGAGGCAGAGACAGAGACAAAGGCACAGCGAGACACGGGCGAACAAGTAAACTGGGTCAGAAAGGAAGAGACTGGGAGAGGGACGCGCAAGAGGCCGGAGGGAGACACACAGAACCCTGGGAAGGAAAGGGAGGGACACGAGGCCCTGGAGGGAGTGCGTGTGTACTAAGAAATCCTGCGTGGGGCGTGGAGCCCGGAGGACACCCCCACCTCCAACTAAGGCCCCTGGGGCTGTGCTCTCCGATTCCCTTCACCGTAGACAAGGCCCGACTGGCCACAGGGAGAGAGACGGAGGGACGCGGCGGGCGGCGGACTGGGTACGCAGGACGGGGGTCGCCGAGGGCTAGGGATCCCATATCTGAGAACAGAGGACCCGGGAGTCAGGGGCGCCCCCCCCGCCGGCCCCCGCAGACCTCCTGTTTCCCAGCCGAGCGAGGGGAGAGTGGCGCCCCGGCCGGCCGCGCCGCCTAGAGCGAGCGCCCTAACCTCTCTGGGCCCCCCGGCTCTGGCACCTGTAGAAGGCGCAGACGCGAGGTGGCGGCGGGTGGAAACGACTGCTGGGTCCAGGGAACTGAGCTCAGTTGGCGACACCTCGGCTGGGCGGTCACAGCAGAAGTCCGGGGCGGGGGGCGGATTTTCGGCCACGCCGCTGCCCCGCGGGGCTCATGTTTATGCAGGACTCGCGGCGGCCGGAGAGAGCACGACGCGAGCGCTGCCTTCCCTCGCAGCTGAGAATCATTTCGTCTCGCCACCCCCACCCCTCCTCTCTGCATCTGCGCCGGGGTCCTGCGCACCTTCCCCCGCCTCGTCCTCCCACGCGCGGGTGTAGACACAGCCTCCCACACACAAAGACGCTCATGTGCCAGCACGTGGTGGGCGTGTAGACATTCGGGCGCACACGGACACACGACGCAAGGGGCTGGGGATTCGGATAGAGCAGTTCCCCTTCCCCCGGCCCCGGCCGAGGGGCTCGCGCGGAGGCCCAGTGGCTCCACCGCCGAGTTCCCCGCGGGCGCGGCTCTCAGGCCCGGAGTCCGCGAACCGAAAGCCTGGGTAATGAGAGCTAATGTGTGTGCGTGCAATGTGTGCAAACAGCCGCAGCAAAGGGCGCGGGCGTGCGGCCGAGCGGGCCACCTCCCCCGGGCTGAACCCCGCGATCCCAACCCCAGCAGCCCGGCTTGGCCCGCGCAGCTCGGGCTGAGGGCGCGGAAGGGCGCGCAGGCGGAGAGCCCGGGGCCGGGGAGTCGGCTGAGCCCTCTGCCTTCGGCGCGGGCCCCCAGCACGCAAGCGGGCGCGAGCCGTCCGGGAAGCCCGGGCCCGGCGGATCGCGGCCGGGTTAGAAGCCGGGACCGGAACTGGGTCCGAACACCCGCTGGCCTCGGCCGAGCAGGCCCGGGCGGGGTGCGTCCGAGCATCTGGGCCCTTGGGCTTCTCTTATTGTCGCGGCCTCCTTCAGAGCGCGTCCCCGTCTCTGTGGAAGATCCGAGGCGGCTCTCGGTACCCTGTCACCCGAGTTTAGTGCTCCCAGGGAGTGCCTGCTGGACGAGAAAGGGACAGAGTCTGGTGCTGGCGTCGGGAGACCAATCTGTCCCTACCCGGATGAGCCACACGACCCCCGAAAGAGCGACCTTTCTGAGCCTTCATTTGCGCGTCCACGAGACGGGGATGCGGCGACCAGGCACGCTTTGACGGAGGGGCTTCAGATGCGCAGGCCAAGGTGACGGTCGAAGAAAGGCGCAAATTCCTCCCCTATGAACGGGGGCTAGTTTGCCCCGCTAGCCTGAATCGGCGATCTCATTTTGTAGGAGCCTTTGGCCGACTGGGTTGCAGTGGCGGAGGGGGAGGGAATTATATTTCTATATTTATAGATGCAGCTCAGAGAGGTCAAATATTTCATTAGAGGTCACACAGCGGGGAGAGGCAGCTGGTTTTCCGGACTTCAGACTTCAAGTTCAGCCTCTGCGCATTCTCCTGCACCGCTCCCGGACGCCCCTGGAACCCCAGGCACCTCCGGCGCTCTGCGAAGCCTGGGAGCTGCGAGCCGGCGTGCAGACCCTGAACAGCTGTCGCTGTCTGCCGGTCCCGCGGCCCGGGCTCGCCGTGGGCCCATGGCGCCTCCTTGCGCTCGTGGCCGGAGGTGCACCCGGTTCCTGGCCTGGCCGGGCCGCCCGCATCTCGCCCGACTTCGGGTGAGGCATCTGATTTCTCCGCTTCAGTTTGCCCTTGTGCAGGAGAGGGTTGATGAGCCGCGGGAAGGGTGACATGAGGGGCCAGAGGGATGCGCTTCCTTTACTGTACACTCGGTAAACTGTAAAGCATGGTGCTCACCAGGTCCCAGAGTCGGGACGCCGCAGTTTTCCCTGCACTACCACCTCTCTCGTTCTTTATAGACGTCCGGTCCGGTGAGGCTGGCAGGGCGGGAAGGGTTATTCCCAGCATACAGATGGGGCAACCGAAGCCGACCCAGGGCCACTCACTGGCGAGTACTGGAGTCAGCAGCACCCAGACTGGACCCGTCTCCCCGCCCCCCCCCACCCCCGGCGGTGCACCCCACTGCACTGGTGGACTTCTTGCCCTCTCCGAGGCTAAGAAATAGGGCTTTGGAGTCAGACATGTATTCGAATTTCAGTCTCTTGCTGGCTGTGGGATCTCAGGCAAACCACAGAACCTCTGTGGGCCTCCGTTCTGAATCTGAAAAACCCCGGCGACGGCACCCTTCAAGATTGTTGGGGGAGGGGTGGATTCATGGGGCTGGGGGAGTGTACAGAGACTGGAGTGCAGTGACCTGTGCCTGCGCAGGTGGTGCTCTCATCAGGGAAGGCGGAAGTTGCGGTGGCTGGGAGGGGGAAGGGGTGGGAGGATTGTACTCCTCCTGGGGCTGATATGAGCCGGCGATCTCAGGCAGCTGGCTGCTGCTGGGACTTGAGCAGCAGCTGGTTGCCTATGCCCGCAGCCCTGAAATCCAGGTACTGCGTCCAGGGCCTTGGGCCCACGGTGGAGACCTCCTCCTCCTTATAGGTGGGGACACACAGGCCCTGAGACAGAAGCCACGTCCCTGGGGCCACACAGGAAAGATTTGGGCCTTGCTCCAGAGACCCTGGCAGGGGGGCAAGGAGGCTGAGGCTATGAGGACCGGGTCTCGGGGAGGAAATGAGGAGAGGAGGAGGTAGCAGGTAGGATCCTTGCTCTATAGAGGTAAGACTCAAGAGGCTTGCAGGGAGGCAGGGTCTCCAGGGCACCTAGTGGGGATACAGTGGAAGGGCTGAGGGCAGGAGACATACCTGGGGCAGAGTGATGAAAACAGAAAAGAACGCTGTAACCCGTCCGCCTCTACAAGACTGCGGATCTGGGGCAGGAGCCCTGCTCAGGATGAACCTGTTTGGGGAAGGTGGAAATTCCTGAGACCTGGCTGGGAGCACAGGTGCAAGGAGGTAGTGCAGTCTGAGCCCAGTAGCTCGCAGACTTCTGGAGCATCCGAGTCAGCTGAAGGGCTTGCTAAAACACAGATTGTTGCCCGCCCTCCCTGGGTTTCTGATGCACGTCTGGGTCTAGAGGTGGCATTTCTAACAAGTTCCCAGGTGGTGCTGATGCTGCTGGTCCGCGGGACCAGACTTTGAGAATCACCGTTCTAACCCTTCCAAGACCTTTCCCTGAAAGTTCTCACCAGCTCCACGTTTATAGCACATCTGTCTGGGTTACTCTTATTCTGATCAGTTTGAGAGAGCATTTCCTGGCCTTGCCCTCGACATCAGAGGTGCAGTGTGACTGGGCCTCCAAGCCCCTTCTCCAAGTCCCTTCACTCCAGTGGCTCAAAGAAGAGTAAGTTCTCCATCTCCCAGCTGGGGCAGTCAGGCAGGCTTCCTGGAAGAGGTGGACTGAACTTGGAGGGCTGCTAGAGGGGAGTTAGTTAGCTGGCCAGAGGCTGAAATGGAGAGATTGAGATAGAGTACCTCTCTCCGATGGCTGTGTGTAACATGGCAGGGACTTGGGGCCCTGCTCTAATCATCTGCTCCCCCCACCCCACCCTACCCCATGACAGGGGGAAGGGGGACTGCAAAAGCACTCAAATGAATGTAAACGAATGTAGTGTTGCCAGCTGGTCTGGCTGGGGCAAGCCCGGTGGGGGGGGGGCGCTGCAGAGTCCTTTAGACGGTGGCTCCAACAGGAGCAGGGAAGGAGTGGGCTCAGCGGCTGCCCTGCCTGCCTTGGTTTCTCCATCTGAGGAACTCGCGTCATGTGTTTGCTGTTTCCCTGACCTTCCCAAGCTGCCAGCAGGATAATATATGGAAATTGCTTTGACCTCCTGAGAAAAGAGGGTCTCCAGGAATAGAAAGTTCAGCCACTAATCCCGTCCCCCCAGACTTCCCACTAATTCCTGCTTCCGATGTCAGCCTGGCAGGTTGAATTTAGCAAAAGAAAGAACAACTTAGAGGGATGATGGTTTTTCTAATGGCCCCAGTTCTCCAAACACATCCACACACAATACACATGCACACACAGCCTGGTCACAGGCCCACCCTCACGCACAGCCCTTCTCTACTCTGGCGCACACACATGCTTCCCGCAGAGCAGTCATAATTGGGGAGAATCATTAGAACTAACATTTGCACAGTGCCCTGCCACTGACAGAGTGGTTCCGCCATGCACTCTCGCCGAATCCTCACAACAACCTGAGAGGCAGAGATTATTGCCATTATTAACTGAGGCTCAGAGAGGTTAAGTGACTTGCCCAAGGTCACTCAGCTAGTAAGTAAGGCATGGCTCCATTTTGGGTCTCCTGACTAAGTGCTGTCCTCCTTCTGCTGCCCCGTGCTCTTTCCTCCATGCAGTGTGTGCATCCCTTTGTTCATTTGTTCATTCACTCATGTATTCACTCAACAAATATTTATTGAGCATCAGTCATGGGCCAGACTTGTGCTAGGTGCTACCTGTTTGACTGTACCTTCTCTCTTCTCTCTCCTGGCAGACTAATGAGCTGGGCACTTTTCCCATCCCCATTTTACAGTAGAGGAAATGAGGATAGACTAAGGGACAGAGTTGAGAGTTGAGTCTCCAGTATGACTCAAGAGCTCCCGCCCCATGCTCTCCTGCTCCCATGTGCACGCACACCCAGAATCACGCACACCTCTGCCTGTGTGCCGCGCGTGGGCACTCTCCTAGGCAGGGGCTGGAGCAGCCAGCGCCCTGCCCAGGCCCCACGTATCAGAGCCCCCAGCATGTCCCTGTCACCCAGACATTTCACCTGAATAGGCCCAGAAAATCAAGGATAGGATTTTCTCCAAAATGCCATTGGCATCTCTTGGGACAGAGTCACATTTTCCTACTGATTACACAACACCGTAGCATTTACAATAGTCACTCCGTCCGTCAATACGAGTTGGAGGTGGTAAGAAATGTCTCCCCCACCCCCCACCCTATGCTGACCCAAGCTGAGAGCAGAGGCAGGATTCAGGGAAGAGGGGACACGGCCCCTGCCCTTCACAGAACCCAGGGATAAAGGAGAGATGTACCCCCTCAGGGATGGCCTGGGGGTTACTCTCACTAAGACCCATGGACCACAGTGTTGCCAGACTTAGATTCTGATCCAGGCTTTGTGCTCTCTAGCCATGTGACTTGTGAAATTTAATTACTTCTTCTTTAAGAGCCTCAGTTTCTTTGTGTGCAAAATGGGGACAATGAAACCTCCGTCACAGGGCTATCTGTGCAAACTGAAGGGGGCACTGTTTTGAGCACCGGGTGAGCAGGAACACTGGCAGGCTGGTAGACCTGAGCTGAGACAGTGTCAGAATCCGTCCTGTCCTTTCTCGGAAGGGCAAGCCCGATTTCCAAATGGAATTGCCTGGGGTCTCCTCTGCTCTGTACCCCCAAAAGAGAGTTGAAGTGACGGCAGGTGACAAAGTGGGTTGACATCTGTTGTGTACCCACCATGCGAGTATGGTGCCAGGTAAGCTTGGAAGTCTGAGTCCAGAGGCCTCGCTTCTCTTGACACTGAGCCTGTGGGTCAGGAGGTGCATGAATCCATGACCTCATCCAGACCACCCTAGGGAGCAGAGATGGGATAAGACATCAAAGAACAAGGAGCCCGTGTTACAGGGCCCATGCCTGTGTGCACATGTGTATCATTGTAGAAAGAACATGGTTTCTGAGACTTGGTTTTTCTCCTCATTTATTTAGTAAATGTATACTGAGCACCTACTACGTGCTAAGATTGTTCTAGATGCTGGGGCTACAACCATGAACAAGAGGGGCAAAATTGCAAACCTCATGGAGGCTGGATTCTAGTCCAGGAGACAGAGAGTGTTCATGTAAACAAAAAATCATAGATCCTAGCTCTGCTGTGGGTCTTTGAGCAAGCCACTTGGCCTCTCTGAGCATGAGCATCTCCATTTGGGCTATTACATAACGACTCCTGCCTCACAGTGCAATTCTGAGAGAATATATATATATAAACGGAAAATGTGTTGCAAACTGGGAAAGCCCCGTGCTCATGTGCATTACTCCTGGTGTGTATAAACCTGTGTGCTTGCTGGCACCTGTCTTCCTTGGCTTGGTGAATATAGCACCTGTGGGACTCCAGAACTGGTCCTGAATTCCACAAAACCCACAATTCCTCCCACCAGAAACGAAGGGAGGAAACCACATGGCTCTGATACACTGACTTTGGGTTTGGTTTTGCCCAGAGACAACACACCCTGCAAGTTTCTCTGCTGAGAGTGTTTCTCAAGCCCCTTGTGCTAACAGGTTTCATTTTAAGGAGGGCAGAGGACGTGGAGCTGAACTCTGGAAATGCCCTATGCCTAGGGGGAGGGGATGGGAGGCCAGTCCCCGGCGGTGCAGAGAAAGCCCAGTGAGGGGCATGGACAGAGGTGCCCCTGAGCAAAGCTGTCATCCTCCAAGTATTCCCTCCCTGTCTCTGGCTTCAAAAAAACCTCACACTCCACTGGACGCAAAGAGCTTGGCACCGGCGCCTGAGCATCGGCGCCATAGTGGCTCCCAGTGCAAATCACCCATCTCAGTCCAACCCCAGCCCGCACCGCCCAGCCCAGCTCAGTCTGGCTCCACCACACACATTCCAAACCTTCCAAGTAAACCCAGTCCAACCCCTCTAGCCAACCCCGGCCAACCTCGCCCGTCCCACTCATTCCAACCCCTCCCCGCCTCGCTCCGCGGTGGTAGATGCTGTGGACCGGCTCGGGCAGCCCGAGTTCCTCTCTCCTTCTCGTGTGTCTTTTTGTCCCGCAGAAGCGGAAAAGCTAAAATTTACATTTCCCAGACTGCCCTATGGTTAGGGGACTGGATGTGATGCAGGTCTCACCAAATGCCATGCACCCATGCAAGGCAATTCATTTGGAAGTGAAGCAAATGGACAGAAAGGCTGGAAATGAGATATCCATTCAAAACAATATTTGCAAAAATAACATACGCAAAACCAGAGAGAACAGTACGGTGTACCCTATGTCCTTATCATCCAGCTTCAACAATTGTGAACATTTTCTCACTTTTGTTGTTATCTTCCCAAATAGTTTTTTAATCACATTCCCCCCCCCCCCCGCCCCCGAAGACAGACCCTGTCTATGCTTTCATCCTGAGGTGTGCGTTTAGCTGGTTTGGACATACAGAGGAGCGTGTTTCTGGAGCCAGAAGCTCAACGGGCGGCTTCCTGACTTGGCAGATGGCTTCCTGATGACTCTAAAAAGAGCAACTGCCTTGGTGGTCCAGTTCTGCAGCATTGCTTTGGGAGTTGGTCCTGAAGATGCAGCCTAGAATCTGTTTCTTCAGCTCTTCAAGTATTCCTGTAAGCCATTAAAAACCCATTCATACATTATTTCTGTTTAAACTATCCAGAGTGGATTCTGTCTCTGCAACTAAACACTAACCAATCCCCGACCTAACCTAACCTAACCTGCCCAGGCCAGTCCATCCCCAAACCATTCCAACCCACCCAAGACTGTTCAATCCAGCCTGACCCTGAGCAGTGTCTCCTGGCTGAACCCAGCCTTTGCCAATGTACACCCTCCTCATTTCTTTCCACCTCAGTCCATCCAGACACCATGCGACCTATCCCAATCAGCCTAGGCTAACTCTCTTTAGTCTAAACAGGCCACTTATTTCCAACTCAACCTGTATGATCCCATCAAATTCATCCCAACTCAGTCCTTCCCGGCCCTAATCCTACCTGTCCAATGACTCTCAACTTAACCCATTCCATGGGAACTGGGCAACACAGCCCTCTACTTCCACACATATTTACTGAGTATCTTTTGGGAGCCATCACATGGGAGCAGAGCGAACTTGAACTTCTCTACAGATAGAAGGCTGCATTCTCTTTTAGCATTTCAATTCTGTCTCCCTCTTTCCTGTTTCTCCCCCATCCATGCTCCCCGCCATCGACCCTGCCTCCTTTTCTTTGGCCATTCCCTTTGGCCACCGGGTGCTCCCACAATACTTTCTTTCCTTCTTTCCTTCTTTCTTTCTCTTCCTTCCTTCCTTCCTTCCTTCCTTCCTTCCTTCCTTCCTTCCTTCCTTCCTTCCTTCCTTCCTTCCTTCCTTCCTTCCTTCTTTCTTTCCTTCTTTTTTTAATTTTTTATTTATTTATTTGACAGAGAGGGACACAGGGAGAGAGGGAACACAAGCAGGGGGAGTGGGAGAGGGAGAAGCAGGCTCCTGGTTGAGCAGGGAGCCCGATGCGGGGCTCGGTCCCAGGACCCTGGGATCATGACCTGAGCCGAAGGCTTAACGACTGAGCCACCCAGGCACTGCCCCCCACAGTACTTTCTGCGTGTTCCAGGCCTCCAGGGAAAGCCTCTCTCCATCCCAGTGCTGCCTTCCTGGAGAGTGCCCTTAGAATCTCCACTTCTACAAAGCTTACCCATTGTAGTAGGCAGAACTTCTAAAATGGCTTCCCAAAGGTGTCCTATCCTAATCCTGGAACTTGGGAATGCGATGAGACATGACTCCTGCGATCACACTATGTTGTATGGTCCAGTTGACCTTAAGATGGGAAGGTTATCTTGGATTAGCTAGGTGGCCCACTGAAATGACATGAGCCCTTAAAAGCAGTGAGCTTTCTCCAGCTGAGGGCAGAAGCAGTAGTCAGAGAAATGCCCCAGGAGCGGACATTAGAGGGAATGGGAGCATGAGAATTTGCCTTGCAGCTGCTGGGTTCACAAGTCAGGGAGACCATGTGAAAACGAATGTGTTTGACCTTAGGGAGCTGAAGTCAGCAGGGAGATGGGCCATATTGGGCCATACCTGCAAGGACTGGGATTTTGCCAACAACGTGGAAGTACATTCTTCCAGAGCCTCCCCACAGCACCCCAACCAGCTGACACCTTGATTTTGACCTTGTGAGTTCCTGACCAGAGGACCCAGAGAGACCATTTGGATTTCTGGTCTACTGAGTGGGAGGTAATGAATGCGTGTTTTTAAGTTGCTAAATTTGTGGTAATTTGTTACAGAGTAACAGAAAACAAATGTGCTTGTCTTATGTCCACTCTTCCAGAATTATCATGACTTTTTTTCCTAATCAAGCTGAAGATTTAATTATTGTAGAATTGGAGAATAGAATATTGGACACAGATACATCTGGGTCCCGTTCTGGCTCAGTCATCTACTGGCCAGGTGACTTCAGCCAAGTTACGAAACCCTTCTAAGCAAAACTTCACTCATCAGTAAAACATAAAGATAATGCCTTTCCTGGTCAGTTTGCTTGGAGGATTAAGTATAATACATATTCCATGCCTGGCACGTAGAAGGGTTTGACTGTTTTTATTTGTTTGGGATAGCAATAAACTCATAGGAACAATCAGTTCTTAAGTATTAGAGTAAGTGAAGCTGTTATTTTTTTAAATTTTATTATTTTGTGTGTGTGTGTGTGTATGTGAAGCTGTTTTTACCACCATCACTAACAGTAGGACAATTATAATACAAGACCATCATCTTAACACAGAGGAAGAGCCAATCGTGGAGTTTAGGGCACTCTGATGGGGAGGCCACTCTGTAGAGATCACCAACTCTGCCTGGGTTCGAATCTGGACCTCCGAGTAGTCAACTGGAAGCACTGGGAGGCCACAGGAAGAAGGAAATGCAGAGAAAAGGACCCAGTGTTCAACAGATAAATAATTCGGTTCAGTACTCACGAAATGCCCCACCTGGCCCACCTGTCTAGACGAGGTGGGGGGGGGGACAGCTGAGCCCAGCTGAGGCTCTCTTCCCTCAGGGCCTGCGAAGCAAGCAGAACTGGGCTTATAGTGCAGCATCTTGTCATAATCAAGGAGGTTAATAGGAACCATTTCCCTCCCTGCCCCACCAAGTCCAAACTTTACAAGTCATTGGATAGCACGAAGAATGAACAGCTTTTGCTCTGGAGAAGGATGGGTTGGTTAATGCCGATGCCCAGCTGTTCTTCAGAGGGACAGCGATTACCTGAACCTGTGGGGAAGAAAGACCCTGGAGAATCTCCGAGAGATCTCTGGGGTTCCGCATTTGGGCCCCACCCTGCTTCCGTCCTCTGCCCCCCCGCCGCAGCCCACCCTACCCCTGCCATCTCCAGGCTGGCTGCAGAGACTGGGCTCCAGCCCAGCTGGTTTGCACCCGCTCTCCAGAGCCATTTAATGATCTCTGCCCAGCTCCACTATTCAGTGACCTCACTTGGGGAGCTCGAAGTCGAACATGGTGAGTCTTTACTCCACAGAAATTGGCAGAGGCTGTACCTGGTGCTTTATCCTGTCTGAAATTGGTGTTAACACCAACACACTGAAACTTCTAGCTTTGGTGGACGGGGGGGTTGGGGTTCCCACTGCCTTCTGGGCCACGATTCCCTCCTTAGTCCAATTCAGGCTGCCTTAACTACCTTCTACAGCACTTCCTCCCTCCCTCCCTCCCCCTCCCCCTCCCCCTTCCTTCCTTCCTCCCTCCTTTTTTCTCTTTCTTTCTTTCTTTCTTTTTCTTTCTTTCTTTCTTTCTTTTTTTCTTTCTTTCTTTCTTTCTTTCTTTCTTTCTTTCTTTCTTTTTCTTTCTTTCTTTCTTTTTCTTTCTTTCTTTCTTTCTTTCTTTCTTTCTTTCTTTCTTTCTTTTCTTGTTCATTAGACACCAAGGGAAAGAGAGGAAGTGCTGATAACAAAATTACTGTTTTTGTGGTAATACTTCAACAACAAAATTCATGTCATAATGATCACATTCAGGAAGTACTTTCTCTGTGCCAGACTCCACGCTACATGGTTTATCTCAGTCTTGGTCTTACTTAAACCACACACACATCTTGTTCAATCAGCCAGTGAGCTACTTGGGGCAGAGAACATTTTTCCCTCCCGGCTCTGAAATTTGAGTACCTGGATATAAATCTGGTCTCTACCTCTTTATAAGTTACTTTGACTAAGGTACTTAATTTCTCTGTTTCCTGATTTGTAAAATGGGAATAATAATAATAGTTTCTACTTCTTAGGAATTACGTTAAATGAGAAAATCCATGTAAATGCTTTGGCCAGTGCTAGTCACAGGGTAGCACCAAATTAGCGTGAACTACCATCATCCTTGTGTCTCTGGAGCCCGCATAGGCCTGGGCGGTGGTAGGTGGTCCATCAGTGTTGGAATGGGAAAAGATAGGTAACAGTTAATAGAGAGGAACCCTTTACATTTACTTCCCTCAGTCTTCCCGTTGACTTTTATTTATCTCGCTTGCTATCCCTCACAGATACTCTACAAAGAGTTGGAAATTCATTCATTTAGTCACTCATTAAACCTTCTGGTGCCAGGTCCTGGGCTGGATGCTCTGGAATGAGCTCTGGGTTTAGCTCATGAGTCATGGAACCCTCTGGACTTCTAGTGGGGGCCACGGTGAGCTGCCAGAACTGCCAGAGGCCACGAGCTTCGCACTTGCTAGAAACAGGGGTAGCGGCAAGTTGAGAAGTTGGGAGGCCCACCTGCGGGAACTGCTGTGTTCCCACTGCCACCTGCTGCTGTGGGCCCGAGGGTCAGATGGCCCTTCATTTGAACCCTGGCTCTGCGGCTCACAAGGTGCGTCACTTGCTCTTGAACGGACGCTCTCGAAGCCACAGTTCCTTCCTAAGTCAAACAGGAGGAAACCATCTGCTGTGCTGTGCTGTGCCTAAGGTGTGAGTCTCTATGTGTGTCCTTCCTCTGGGCCTACTATGACCTTTGCACTTTATGTAAGAATTTGATCCCTCATGGTCTAACCTGGTAGGCCCCCCAGTTTGCAGATAAACTGAGGCCCAGAGAGGTGAAGAAACTTCCCAGTTTCTCAGACTTGCCCATTGTGTGTAGTGGGGAGCATGATTCCAGCCCAGCTCTGGAGTCCAAGTTCTGCCCAGGGTGTGGCCCCTCCACCCCCGGCTCAGAATAGAAGAGGAGCCACAAGGGATCCCTGGTTGGAGGAGGCCACCAGCTCTGCTTGGCCCCAGGCAGGCCCAGTGCAGGGATTCAACTAATCCCACACCAATAAACCCAGGTGTGGGCCCCAGCCTGGGGCTCATGGGGATGGCTCTAGGGCAGGGCTTGAGTTTCCCTTTGCGCCCAGCTCAGAGATGGAGAGTGACAGGGCTGGGGGCTGCCTGAAGGTCGAAGAGGTCATGTGGCTTGGAGCTTGTGGCTGGGCTGAGATGGGGTTCCCAGTGCCCTCAGCTGGGAAAACATAAACAAGCTGCTCCCCCCTCCTGGGATCCTTCTCTCCTCCCCTTGCTTCTCCACTGCACTGCTGCGGGAGGGGGCCCTGGGGACCTCCTGAACCTGGCTCCAGCCCCTCCTCCTCCAGGAAGTCTACCCTGAATTCTCCTGCCCACACCAAGCTCTTCCGCCCCTTCACTTTGATTTCAGCGAGCCCTTACTGTATGCCGGGTCCTAGGCCGGGCACTGGTGATGCTGACATGGATCAAACTCTGTCGTTAACAGAGCTCTTGGGCGGGGCAGGAGCAGCAGACAAAAAGAGATGATGTCAGTACAACATGGCAAGAGCTAAGACGGCAGCTTCTGTTTAGTGAGGGCTTATTATGAGCCATAGGTTTTTATATGCATTTTATCATCGGATCATTGCAGGAAATACGACCCTGCACAGTCGTTATCATTCCATCCGATAGCTGAGGAGACTGGCATTTGGAGAGCCATCTGCCTGTGTCTCCTGGAAGAAGCCGAGCAGTTCTGCTGTACTCTCTCTAGCACCTGTTCCTGCCCAGTAGGCTCTGAGAAGCCGGAGAACCTCACTCGGCTCTGGGGAGGAGGGCTTAGGGATGCTTTCTCGTGGAGACCACAGCTGGGCTGCGCTTGGGAGCGGCGGGCATGCTGGGTGGAGGGCGATGGGTCTCGGACTGATGAGGGCTTCACAGAAGGCCTGCAGAATTGCCTGTCCTCTCTTTGGGGCCAACTCAGTTGGTCTGGCTGCTTTCTCTTGGGTCTTTTGCTGCCTCATCCTCTTCTCCCGGGCCTCTACCTTTGTCCTGCTTCTTATTCCACTCAACCTCCTTACCCTACAGGATTTCACCATGCCCTTGGCTTCAGCTGCCATTTCTCTGACAAGGACACATTTCTCTCCGCTCAGCCCAGAAGCATGCACCTTACTGCCTACTTGACCTCTTCACTTAAGGGTCTTGAAGGGACCTGAAAGGCATATGGGGCCCAAACAGAATGCCCATTCTAGGGCTCCATCTCTGTGCCTGGTGCCAGCAGTCAGCCTGTGGCCCATCCCCAGGACAGTCGGCCTGACACGTCCCCAGCCTCGCCGTCACCAAAGCCTGTCAATCCTCTCTGCACCACGTTGCCATCCGCAGCCCTCTGCCTTGTGTGAGCCGTCGTTGCCGATGGGCTTCTTTCAAAACACAGCCCATTCTGTTGCTTAATCCATGGCTTGCTATTGCTTTCAGGATAAGGTTCCAGTTCCTTCCTGTGGCTCCCAGGGATCTGCTGACTTCTCTAGGTTTATCTTTCACTGTGGGACCCCTGGAACCACCGTACCGACCATGGTGGCTCCTTTCTAGCTATCCGATTGGCCCAGGCTGCCTCCCACCCAAGAGCCTCCAAAGGTGCAGACCCTACTGCTGGGATGCCGCTCCCCATCACAGCCGGCCCCTGCGGAGTGAGGTCCCGGCTCCGTCAGAGATCATCCCAGCCGGTACCTCCTCAGGGAAGCGTCCCCCACCCTCAGAGTACATTGCCTTGGCCTGTTAGGTGCACTCATTGTCCCCTGAGCTTTTCCTTGGTAGCACTTATCCATGTGTAATTACATATTAGAGTAAAAATGACATTGTTTCTCCATGAGACAGGACCGTGTATGTTGCTCGCCCCTGTGCCTCTCCCCAGTGCCTAGCATAAGAACTATTTCCTTAGTGAAGTCCCCTTTCCTTTTCGGTTATGTTCTCTCACCCATTAGACTGCTGGCTCCTCCAGGGCACGGCCATGTGTGGTTCAGCCCTGTCTTGCCCGCAGTGCCCAGCCCAGCCCAGGCCGTCGGCCAGCACCTGCCAGGGCAGGCCCCCGGGATCTGGTCTGGTTTCGGGGTGGTGACTGTGGGTGCAGGCTGAGGCCGAGGTTAGTGGGGAGGTGCTCCCGGCCTCTGGGAACAGCCCTGCATCTGTAACTGACCCTTATATCTCAGGGAATAGACATACTGAGGCCTCCCCACTGGCTTACTGGGTCGAGTGAAGAGCTCTCTGGACTTTAAATTACTCAGGGGATGGGACTCATGACCTTGTTCTTCAACCTAAAATTCCAAACTGATAAGTGGCATGGTGCCGTTAGAAAAGGGGTGGGGGGTGTCGAGGCCCATTTGTAGAAGCCTCTAGAGAGGGTAGAATGATTTTGAGGCTGCGGGAGATGTGGCGGCTCAGGGTCTAAGGGGCTCCTACTCCTGTTCCCACTGCACGTGGAGACCCCTTCCCCAGTAGACCTCCCCTTCCACCCCTCACGCCTCCATGACGGCTGGCACTCACCCAGACACCTCCGAGGTCACTTTAGGACAGAGAATGTCACATCTGGTGTTAACAGGTTAGTGGCAGTGACGGATGGGGACCTTGGCCTCCCAGGGAGGTGAGCACTGTTGGTAATGTGCCTTTGTTTTTATTTCAGGTAACTGGCTTCACATTTTTGTTTTACAGTTGGGTAAACTGAGGCCCAGAGGGGGAAATTGTTCCTCTAGGGTCACGCAGCCAGGTGATGAGGGCACACTGGGACTGGGCATCTGGGGGCAAGGATCAGGAAGACGCTGGTTGGTGAGTCAGGCCTGTTGGCTTCTCCGGGCCCTGATGGGAGAAGAGCAGAGTCAAGATGAGATAGCAGAGCAGGTGAGAGTGTTGGTGGTGAGCTCTCAGTCCCCAGAGCTCTGACTCTGGTTGTGCTGGGCCCTCCTTTGTGTGGCACGGCCTTGCCATGGTGACCACATGGGGCTCAGGGCCAAGCCCCTTTCCTGCAGGCTCACACATTTGTCACTCATTTACCAGGGCGGAGGTACCATGGGAAGAGGCCTGGGCCTCCTAGATCTTATCTAATCAAGATAGTGGCAGCTGGGGGGTTGGAGGGAGGAGTGGAAGGAAGGAGACCAGCCCCTCTCTTTGAAGGCCACCCACTTCCCTGACTCCTCAGAACCTCTGGTCAGGTCCTTCTGGACGAGGTTGGCATTTGGGGCAGGCAGGTCTTTCATGCAGGGCATTAGCATCCCGGGGTCATCCACATGTGCCAAAATGTCCCCACACATTCCCTAACGCCCCCTGGGGGTAGGATGCAAGCCCCTCTGGCCCATCCCATCACCTCTTCTGCTCAGCACCCAGGAGTCCATGTGCCTTGGTGTTCTGCTAAAGGACTGGGCCACGAGGGGGCCGGTGTCTTGTCTAAGGGAGAGCAAGGCACACATTTCCCAGTGGGAAGACTGGGTCTCTTTCCCCTCCAACCCCCCTCCCCACACATGACCCTGTCACACTCACTCGAATGGCTGCCATCTGGAACCAGAGCCCCCTCCGGGAGGACACATGCCCCAGGCAGAAGCAAGCGACACACGGCTGGGACCCAGCCTCTCACAGGTTTAATGCCTGCTCTGATCTGGCTCATTTGCAGAACTGCCTTTCGCTCTCAGAGCCTACCTGTGCTCAGCTGCAGAGAGATAAACAGGAGCTTGAAAGAGATCAGGCTTTACCTAACCACCCAGGTGGGTTCACACAGCTTTCCCTTCACCCCCCACCTGCCGTGGATCTGGCATTTTAGGTCACCTGTCCCCAGAGGGCCAGCCGCCGCAGCAGGGGGCCGTGGGGAGAGCATGGCTTGAATCCTAGCCCTCTGCTTGCTGACTTGGAGGCTCCGGGCAGGCGGCTTCCCCTCTCCATGCCTCAGTTTCCTCATTTGTAAAAAGCAGAGAAAAGCATGGATGTGAGGATGAATGGGATCTCTGCTGCACTGAGCACTTCCAGGCACTCAGCAAATATGCTCTATGGCTACCGGCCTCATTGTGAAGGTGGAGTTGATAGATGGAGATATGTAGGGCCAGGTGTGTCACAGTGGGAGCTGCCGAGCTCTCCCCTGCCCCAGGGGATTTCCAGCCAGGAACTGCCCAGATTTACGCCCACCTGCTGCGGGGCACCTGTCACAGGCACACCTGGGGCACGGCCACACCGAGCCCACGCACACAGCCACAAACCCAGAGTGAACACATCCCTGCCAGGCCGGAACCAGGTTCCCCCCGTCCCACCCGTTTCTGAGATGAGCCTGAGGCTGCGGGGCAAGGAACATGTCCCTGGAGACAGGGCAGGGGCAGAACCAGAGCTGCGTGGAGCTCCAGCTGTCCGCAGGGGTGGGGGTGGGGAGGTAGGGGGGTGAGGGTGCACACCAGGCACTCTGGCACCCCGCAGGCAGACCATGCATTCAGAAGGGGGCTCCTGGGGAGCAAAGGCCTGGCACAGGGACACTCTGCGACCTCTGGGAGCGCGCACGGGAGCCCACAGGGGGCCACGCACTGAGCCGCCAGGGCGCCTCACCCGGGGCCCACCCACCCCGCACGGCCTGCCTGCGCTCCTCCCCCGCCCGCCAGTGCGGGGTCGGGGGGGCGGTGCTCGGCCTCCGCTTAACCTGGGCGCGCGGGGCCGGCGGGGCCCGGGCCATTATGCGGGCGCATGGCCGGCCGCGCCGGGGCGCAGAGCAAACTTAACCTTCATTTGGGAGCGCCCGGCGGCCGGAGCGCGCTGCGCAGCCATCGATCGCGGCTAATGGCCTCGTCTAAATGCGGAGCCGCTGCCTCCGCCCCCCCGGGTCAGGGCGCCCCCGCCCTCGGCCCGCGCTCCGTGCAAAACGCTGTTTACCAAAGTCAATATTGGCCGCGGCGCCCGCCCCAGGGCGCAGGGGAGCCCCCGCTGGCCTCCCCAAGCCCTAGTCCGCATCCGGACTGCCAAGGCCTCGTCCTTGCTGTCCCAACTGCCCCGGGGTCTGAGGAGGGACCTCGCCCAAGGTCGCCCAGGGCCGGCGTCCTGGGGCGCTGGACCTTCCGGGCAGCCCCTGCGGTGGGAAGAGAAGCAGGGGGTCTGGCCTGGGAATGGCTCAGGTTGACTCCTGGCTCCGTCTCTCTGCAAATTTAGGCAGGTCCCTTGACCTTTCTGAGCCCTCAGAGTTGGCACTTTTAAACGTCTCCCCCAAAGGGTTGTCGAAAGGATCGCGACAGAGAGTGTGAGGCAGTGGCCAGCACAGAACCTGACTCGCAGGGGCGTTTGCCCAGTGGCTGGGCTAGCCCGAGGTAGTGAGGTGTCTGCTTCTCCCGTTCCCCTCCTCCCGTGCCTGTTTCAGCTTATGGACCAGCACGCTCTGGAAGGTACGCCATCTGCATCCTGGCCTCACCACAGACGAACCTGAGACAAATCCTTGACCCCTTAGATCCTCCGCTTTGTCTCCTGTCAACGTGGCCATGATAATTCTTGCCCTCCCAGACCAAGGGATGTCTGACTGGGGGCACCGAAGACCACACAGCTTCCAGACAGCGCAGAAGCTGGGAACATGTGGTCGCGGTGGGGTATGGCCCCCTGGCTCCAGTTACACCTTTCCAGCCTGCTGCCTTTAAGTGTTTATATGGCATCTTCTTAAGCTCATTTGACAATAAAACCACCTCCCTGCTCAGGTCCCTTTTCATTCTTGCACTGTTGATCTTCGGATTGATAAGAAAAGCATCGTAATTACAATTTCTCCTCCCTCCTCTTTCACTCTGTTCCCATGAGAGAGAGCAACTTTTAAGTGAGAGCCCCAGAGAAGATTTGGGGGCTGGACCCACCGCGGAGCTTTGGCGGAGCCGGTCTACCCAGGGACCGGTAACCCGAGTCCGCCACCTGGTGGCCACAGCTAGGCCCACAGCCCTGCCCTTAGAATGGGATGGAGGAGCCCTTGTCCCTGGGAATTTAGACTCCGGTTCAACCTCTGAAGAGCCCCAGACTTAAAATCACAATAGTCTGCTCTTAGGATTGGAGAATTTTGGATGCTTGAGGATTGCATGTGTGGAATTTTAGAACAGTGCTAATGACTACCAAAGAGGTTTCTCTGTGCCAGAAGTTACAGCAAGTTCTTGGTAGGCGCTCTTTCTTGTAATCCTCTTCACAACATCATCACATGGCAACAGTCACGTCCCCATTACGTGGATGAGAAAACTGAGATTCTCGTTAAGCAGTTTGTCCAAAATCACACGATGGTCGGCAGTGGTTGAAATGTGAACCCCGGGCCTCTGGGCTCCATGCCCAGGCTGTTAACCACCATAGAGTCTTAAGATAGTTTAATCTAAGATTTCACAGTCTTAGTGTTATAGAATCATAGGGTATTAGGATCTTAGAATTGGAGGATCCTAAGATTTTGGAACCGTGAAATCCTGGGAAGAGGGCATCTTAGACTTGTAGACTGAGGAGCTGTGCAGGGTTAGGAATGGGAGGCTCCCTCAGGGAGGGCAGGCTGCCGGCTGGCTGGGCAGGACAGGGTGGGAAGTGTGGGCTTCCTATCTCCTGACCCAGCATTCTTTCCACCTCAGGTTTCTCAATCAAGGCTTTTCTAATCATGTTCTTTTATAGCACCGCAATAAAGCTGTGGACTTTTGCTCCAGACAGCACATAAAATATCCCATTATTTGCCTCTTAACCCAGGCTTCTGTTTTACATCCTAAGTCTAAAGTGTAAGCCTCATAAAAGGTAATCATCTAAGGCCTGTTCAAAGAGAAGCCATAAATTGGCCATTTAGCCTGATCAGCCTTGACTGTACTCCTACAGGCACCCAACCGGTAGAAGCCTGTGCCCCATCGCAAGGGGGGGGCGCAAACCTCCATCCCTGATAACGTGCCACTTAACTTCCCTTTGTGGAGGAGGGCACAGATGCTGAGTCAGTGCAAGAAGCAGAAATGTCACCGGGGATGCCATTCTGTGGCTAGATGCAACAACAGGAGAGGTCAGTGTGGGCCGCAAAGGAGTGGAAGCAGAAGGGGACGTGTGTGTGTGTGTGTGTGTGTGTGTGTGTGCTGATTATTAAGTCATTAGGATACACTGGACACTGTGTTGTGTATGTGATGCATGTTATCACACAGAATCTTCACCATAATTTTCTGAGGTGGGTATATGAGCAAGCCGAGGCTCAGAGAGGTCGAGTGGTTTACCCAAAGTCACACAGCTATTCAGTTCTGGAGGTGACTTGGACTGAGGTCTTTCTGATTTCAAAGCCTTTGCTTTTAATCACAATGTCGCACTGCTTTGGGGTTGGGCCTTAAATGACCATAGTGGTTGTTTGAAGAACGGAGGTCAGGGGGGGTTCTGTGGATGCACAAGGCCAGAAGGTGGGAGGAAGGTTGGCTTTACTAGAAAATGCCCCTCCCCCCCACCATGCGGGCTCACCCTGCTCTTTCCAGTCTCATTCTTAGCTTCCGTGGCTCCAAGTTGATCAAGAAAACAGGTCTTCTTCTAGGCCTGGCCACCCAGAATTCAGCTCTATCCTTAGGCTGTCTTGACTGGGCCTGGGCAGCCCGGGCTTCCATGTGAGCCCCTCTCAGGGGGATGCCCCGATCTCTCTTCTGAACCTCTTCACTAGAGGCTCCTCCTGCGCTGTCTCCCCTCTCTCCTGCCCACCCCCAACCCTCTCTGCGGCCCATACAAGTATCTGAGAGCCCAGGGTTGGGCCCTGCTGCCCCTCTAACAGGGCTTTGTCACCATCTTCCTGACAGTGTGTGCTTCAGGCTCTGCCTACGACTGGGGCCTCCTGTCTCCACTCTCTCCCTCATACTCAGAGGTCACCTGCCCACCTTGCTCCTTAATCACCCCACCACCATTTCCTGAGGTCTCAGCCCTCATTCAGGCCTCATTATTTCATACCGAGACTAGGGCACGGGTCTCCTCACTGATGTCCCGGCCTTCACTGTCCCCTCTTTTACCCTCTACACACAAATGTGGGCGGTGTGCAGCTGAGAACCCTCCCATTGCTCTCAGGACAACTTCCAGTCCCTTTCGGGGTGAAAAGGCTCCTTCTCATCCGCATCTATTGACCTCTTTAGGTTTCCCTCTCTTCTGGTTCTTTTGCAGACAGGGTGTGGGCTGGACTAGAATCTTAGCCTCACTATGAGCAGAATGATCTTGGTCAAGTTATTCAACCTGTAAATCTATAAACTGGGGATGATAACTGAGTCTTCTTTGTAGGGTTGCTGCAAAGATTCAGTAAGCACCCCCCCCACACATACACACAAAAGTAAAACGCTTTTAACATTGCTTGGTAACTCTCATTACCATCACTATCATCACCTGATACCAGACTCCTTCTCTATCAAATGACATGCCATTCTCTTAACTCACTCAGCTGTTTCACAGTCTCCTGGATATTTAACGGTCAAGGCAGATTCAGAATAGCTACAGGTTCTTTGGCCCTACTTCTTTGAGGAGATGGGGGTCTGCATTCCCCCTTCTTCAGTGTGGCGTGAACTGTGACTGCTTTGACCAAGAGGTGGAAGTGACGCTCTTCCACTGTCTCACCTCCCTCCTGACTTTAAAGAAATAGGTGGCTTCCACTTTTGTTTCAGGGAGCCTTGCCCCGCCCTGTGACAAGTTCTACTACCCTGTTGGAGAGATCATGTAGAAAGACCCTGGGACCTCACGAAGGGGGCCCAGCTAAGTCCAGATCTCCAACCACACCCACCAAGACACTAGGCATCGGAGTGAATGTGTCTTGGATCCTCTATCCCAGCCAAGGCATCAGCCAAAAGTGAAGTGGCCCAGTTGACACTATGTGGAGCAGAAGACTGGCCCTGTATTTACCACAAAGATACAAATGTAGAGATCCGAAGGGGTACGTGCACCCCAATGTTTATAGCAGCACTGTCCACAATAGCCAAACTGTGGAAAGAGCCAAGATGTCCATCGACAGATGAA
>NW_027397071.1:64301142-64316226 GCF_003265705.2 Callorhinus ursinus | reverse complement strand
CGTGGAGCACTGGGTGTTATGCACAAACAATGAATCATGGAACACTACACCAAAAACTAATGATGTAATGTATGGTGATTAACATAACAATAAAAAAATAAAAAAAAGAAGACTGGCCCTGCCAAGCCCTGCCTATACTCCTGACCCATGAAATCAAAGAGATATAATAAAATAATTGTTGGTTCAAGCCGCTAAAAGTTTGGGGGCCATTTGTACATAGCAGTAGATAACTGAATCGATGACCAAGGGGTGTTTTAGTTTGCAGAGAAAGACCCTCTACTAGTGGTATTTTAAAAATATTTTAAAGTACATTACTAAATGAGTAACATCTAATAATAAGATGCTAAAACACAGTTTTCTCGAATATTTAAACGTCTTAAATAAACACACTGCTTTGCATAAACTGCAAGTACAAATTTTATAATGTGCTTTCGATCTTCCAAACTCATGAAACAAACAGATAAAACATATACAAAACCAGAATTATTAAAACTCAAGACTATGTTGACATTTATACTTATCCTAAGAGCATCTGATCTTTGGGTTATTTCTTCATTATTTTTATGCTTAATTTTATACCTTCTTAGTTTCTTAGATTTTTTTTTTTAGATACTCAGCTAGGGTTGCAATAACTTTCCAAGTTGAAAAGAAAAGTTAGAGTGACTCACACCAAGATCTGGGTTACAATTGTTTGGCTCTTGGTTGGACATGGAATGTGATTGTCTCTCCCACGGCCTTCGAACAAGAGCTGCTGGTCAACAGACGGAGCTGCCCTTCTTTTTTTTTTGGCTTAATCTTCACTTGTTACATCAGTAAAATTTGTAAGTCCAGGCTTTTCACACAATTGTTAGTTTTATTGTAGCTGGGGGTCTCTCCCCCAAATTTTATACATTGCCAATTTTACTTGGTCAGTCATTGTGACATGTGGATCTGATCCAGGAGCATTATTTAAGACTTCTAGATACCTTTTATTATCTTACAATTAGTGAAGTCATCTGGAGGTTTGATTGGAGATGAGGATTCCAGCTCCGTGAATTTTCTCCTCACTGAGACATTCAACTGCTCTATCACTGTGGGACACCCGGTGGAATGCCCTCTACTCAGTTACATAATAAAAATGAATTTACCTTTACCTTTTACACTTACCTTTTAATGACAACCACCTTTTTGTTTGCTTTATATTGACTTTAAGTGTCACAAATTTGCAGCCTTTCATTAACTTACTTTGTTCTAATAAACCATATTTTTTCCTCTCCTCCTTGTCTTCCTTCTTGGAAGAAATATTCAGATGATCAGAACTTTGCCAGTGGAAGGTGCTTTAAACTGCCCCGCCCTTTAATACACTGCTATCTTGTAAGCTACTCTTGTTTTCTGGGAACAGCAGGATGCGCCATATCCATCTGTATTTTTTTTTTCCTCCGGGACATAGAACCACCTGTCCTCTAAAACATACTGATTCTTTTCCATGGAGAATGGTAGTAGAGACCTTGCTGTGAGCACTAAGTGGGCAGACATAGTCTTGGTGCTGTGACTCTAGCTTTTCTGATTGGGTGTCATGTGATGCACACGGGGACCAGAGGTGGTCATGCTTCAGACCCACAGTGCTCTGCTGGGATGTGCTGTTGGCCTCGGGAAGTGGCAGACACTGCTCTCCCCTCTACCATGGTGTCCTAGCCTCCCCTTAATTTCTCCAGAAGAGCAGACATAATCTAGATCTTTTGACTGGAAGATTCAAGGACAAGGGAGGGGCATTTAGTAGAGAATAAATCACCTCTACTACTTGAGGCTTCCTTCAGAGCCCTAACACCTAAATCCACTCTAAGATCTCTCCCAGAGCCTTCCCTCCCTCCCTCCCTCCCTCCCAGCCCATCCCTGTAGGGGACACCCACCCCTGTCCCTCGCCAGGAATCCATGGAGGATATCTCCATTAGGATTTCAGACCAACGGCCAGAAGGACTGATAAGAAGGAGTTTCCTCCCATTCCCAGGGAGGGTCCACTCTTGCCAGCATCAGGATTGACAGCTGCCTGGAGGGTGGGCAATTGGGATGTTGACTTCCTTATCCTTACACTCAAAAATGGGGCCTTGTTCTAAGTGCCCCAAG
Organism: Callorhinus ursinus; assembly: GCF_003265705.2. NCBI lineage: Eukaryota > Metazoa > Chordata > Mammalia > Carnivora > Otariidae > Callorhinus > Callorhinus ursinus. The sequence goes on along the minus strand of NW_027397071.1, from coordinate 64,314,123 downwards.
GACTATCACACCAGAAAGCAACAACTGAACATCATTGGGCACATCCCCGGAGTCCAGGTCATGTAGCTTAAGCGGTCTGCAGAGGACATCCAGAACTGACTTCAGTGTGAGCTATGTCCAGTCCGGCCCAGTTTGTTGTTTCCAGTGGTCCTTCAGGTATCATGCTTGGACATCTTTCTAGGTTCTTAGCTTAGACCATCCGGTGAACTAGTACTAATAATTATTAATTAATAAAAATTGCACACACACACAGGCAAGCACAAGGAAGTCAAAGTCCTACAGAGTAAAGAAGTATTTATGACTTTTCCTTTTTTACAAACTTTATTTTATTGTGTATTTTTATTTTTTTAGAGGGTGTGGGGAGAGGGAGAGGGGCAGGGGGAGGGGCAGAGGGAGAGGGAGAGAGAATCCCAAGCAGGCTCTGCGAATCCGGATGCAGGGCTCTACCTCAAAACCCTGAGATCATGATCTGAGCTGGAATCAAGAGTTGGATGCTTCACCAGTTGAGCCACCCAGGCACCCCCTTTTTGTTTTTTAAAAAGGACAAAATCTACAGAAACACAGCACTCACCACAACTACATGTGTCAATTCACAGGACGGAATATCTCCTTCAAGCTACTCAGACGTTGCCCCCCATAAGGAATTGGAGGGGGCTTGCTTGCTTTATAAGATGTTACTAAATGGCCAGTTCTAGTGCTTTTCCAAAATAAATGGATATTCTTTCCCCAAAAAATCATATGTAGATTTAAAAAATGTAATGCATTCTCATGATTCAACTTCGGAAATTACAAATATATACAGTGAAAAGTCTCCATCCTGCCTGTCTCCAGCAGCCCCCTCCGGCTGCCCCCTTCTTCCTCAGGGTCCGATGCTGCCAATCTCTTATACCCCTTCCCCCCTTCATAAAAATGCACATTTTATGCATTTGCAAATAAGTGTGCACACATGATCTTCCCCACTCCTCTAAAAAAAACATGAATGAGAGCACACTCGACACTGTATTCCGCACCTCACTTTTTTTTTTACTGAACAATGTATCTTGCAGATCATTCCACAGCACCTCATAAAAATGTTCTTATTCTTTTCCCAGTCAGAGTGTGTTTAACCGTGTCCCCTGTTGATGAACACCTAGTTTCTAATTCTCTGATACAAACGATGCTACATTTAACAGTTTCTGTACATACATCATGTAACATGTGTCTAATTGCATCTGCAGCATGAAGTCCTAGAGGTGGGGACCGAGGGTAAGAGCCTGTGGACTTTGACATTGCCAAACTGCCATCCAAGGGAGTCAAACCAATTTTTCATGTGGGCCATTGGCTTCTGTGTGTATATCCTTGCCAACAGAGTATATTGTTATTATCCATCTGGTGGGAGAAAAGAAGGATCTTAGAAAGTCTTTTATTATAATTCTGAGCATCTTTTCATATGTTTAAGAGCTATTTGTATTTCCTTTTCTCTGAATTATTTGTCTTATATCCTTTGCTCATTTTGGAGAGTGGGGTGGAGTGTTAATCTCTTTAATTGATTTTCCACGCTTATATTTTAAAGGAAATGTACTTTTGCCTGTGATATGAGTTGAAAGTATTTTTCTCAGCCCATTATTTACCCTTCATTATATTATGAATATTTTTGCATGTTTACTTTTCCATATGAACCTTAGAGTTTTGTATAGTTCTGCATCCCCCCATATTTTATTGATATTTCTATTGAGTGTTCTTGCCATGAATAAAATTTGTATTTTTGTAGAGTCAAATTATTCAGTTTCCTTCATTTGTGGCTTCTCAGTTTTATAATATTTAGACAGGCCACCCCCTGTCATGAGACTATAACATTATTTTCTTTCTATGTTTCTTATAGTACTTTAATTTTTATATTCAAATCTTTGATCCATTTAGAATTTATTTGGGTGTTGTCTCCTGTGTCTGTCTTGTTCCTCTCAATAGACCATGGTGCTATGTGGCAGGCACGGTGGCTGAGATATGTTCCCTGCCACAAAGATTCAGCCATCCAGAGTATGTTCCCAGCTGCTAAACACCAAGGGGATGCTGGCTGAGCCCAGGGCAGTGGACAGACTGACTCGTGTTTCTTGACCTTAAATCAGGTGGGTCTCACAAAGACCTCAGAACTCTCTATGGAAAAGAAATAGTCTAGAGATCCCCCCATCTCTGATGAGGAGTCTTGTAGACTATTCGAGAACAATTTTTACCCAGGTTTTCTTATTTTTAATTTTTTTCTCTCAGATTATTCTTGTAATTTGGGGGTTAATTCTAACACTTTATTGTAAATAAAAACCAAGCTCTTTGCAAATATTTTAGGAAACAGAGAAAAGGAAAAAATTAATCTCCTAGAACAACATACACAAAGGATCTTTGAGCCTTCTCTTGTAATCTCTCCCCACTTGTATTTTTATTTTATATGGTCGAGATAATAATTCTTATACAAGATATAACTTGTTTTCCACCCCACAATAACTTACAAGTATGTCCTAACATTATGATAAAGCATTGGTGTGCATTAGTTTTGGTGACTGCGTACTATGCAAACAAGAGGATGTGCCATACTTTACTTAGCCAGTTTTCTGTTGTTGGGCAGGTAGGTTGTTTCTACATATTTGCCATTACGTACAATGTTGCACCAAGAATCGTGTATATAAAGCTCTGTACAAATGATGGAATGACTGGAACAATTTTAAAGACACTTGGTCCAACCTTCCAGAGTGAAGTTTGTGTTTTTAGAGAAAGAGCAATGGTAGCTAAGACTTAAGTGGAAGACTCGTTTCCGTTCACGTCGTTTTCTTAGTAGTTCTGTAAGTTCCTCTTGTAGAGGAACCCTGCATGGGTCCTTAAATATTGTTATTACTCATGGGTTATTTGATGTATTGTAATAGCAATTGAAATTATAGCTAATGTTGAATAGTGAGCAACAGAGCTAGAAAGAGGAAGGGATAGACAGCAAGACCAAATGTTAGCGGAAGATCCCAACTTGACCCACATTAATGGCCCTCTCTGTATGCTGTAGTTGTCTGTTTTAAAGTCTCCACTAGACACTTAGAGGGTTGTAGAGATGGTGAGGTCTCAAACCTAGGAAGGCGAGGCATGAGGATCCAGAGAGGTGCCCAGAACACAGGGTAGAGCCGGACTGGCCTGGGCTGGGCTGGACAGCAGTCAACTGCTCTAGGGTTGGCCCATCTCAGAGATGGACTCCAGGTGGCGCTGTGGCTGCAAAAGTTTTGGGCTGAGAAATTTTGGCAAAGCTGTCAGGACTCTAGGAGGGAGAAAGGAAGCCAGAGAAGCAAAAAGGAGGAATAGTGTGCTGGAGGGAAGGAGAGTAGAGGGGAGTGGAGGGAGTTGGGGGGATATAGAGGAGAGAGAAAGAGAGAGAGAGAGAGGGAAAGAGAACAATAACAGGAGAGAAAGGGGAAAGAGATGCCCCAGCCTGTGCTTGGTCCAGAAGAGATGAAATAAGCTGAGGACTCATTCATTCATGCAACAAGTACGGACCCATGCCCGCCCTGTGCCTAGTAGTGGAGATAAAGTGGGCTGAGCAGCTTCATTCCCAAGGTCCTGTTGCATATGAAAAGTGACAGTGACCAATATTAATCAAGCCACACGTGAGTAAATAGTGGCACATGCGCTGTGGGCCCCGAGGAAGGGAGCGAGGATCTGGGAAGGCCTGTGACGGACCTGGTTTTGGATAAGTGACCTGGCTTTGGAGGAGAGGAGGACTGTTAGCAGTGACTGCCCAGTGGAAAGTACCAGAGGTGATATTGAAGGTAGACAAGAGCGAACGAGGGGAGAAAGGAGAAGGAGGGAATTTCTGGGCAGAGAAGACAATGTGCGTATAAGCTCATGGTCCAAGGAGATGGTATGTTTGAGGGACTGAGAGGAGAATCAGGGAGAGGGAGATGTTGGGGGGAGGGTGGGAGAGGAGGCTGCAGAGGGAATGGGTACAGGCCATACAGCACCTTATTCACAAGGGAGATTTTGGTCTTTATCCTAAGAGCATGGAAAGGGGCTGAAGGGTGTAATGCAGGGTAGGCGACTTGCTCACTGTTGTTTCTAGAGATCACTTGGGTTCAAGTGTGGGAAGGGCCTGAGAGGCTTGAATGGATACAGGGGGGCTGGCTGGGAGGTTCTGCAGGAACCAGCGGAGTTGCTTCAGCTAGAGTGCCGGCAGAAATGAGCAAGTCCGGCACACTGAAGGGTAAGATTGGGCAGGAGTGGTCAGTGAGGAAGATGATTCATTCCTACAGCTAGACTCCTGGTGTTGGCCCTTGGACGGAAATTGCCGCCATCACTGAGACAGTGAATCCTGGAAGATGACCAGGTTTGGGGAAGAAGATCATGAGCTTGGTTTTGGACACATCCGCAGGGACACCATTCTCTCTTCCTGATGCTTCTACCTCAGTTTATGGAATAGGCACTCCCACCTTTGTCAAGATGAGAAGCTTCCTCTTTTTCTGCTTCCCCTCTAAGGAAGGAAAATGACTTATCTGTTAAGGAGACTGCAGGGACCAAGTGTGACCCTGCCACCTTCTCTTTCTTGTTGAGCTCCGCCTGCCCAAGGATTGAGATGTTGAAAGGCTGCTCACCTCCCTTTTTCATGTGGAATGTATATGGGCAGGGGTGTGTGTGAGTGTGGGGGGTGGTGTAATCTTTAGGATTTTCTACATGGAAGATCATGTTGTCTATAATCAGAGATAATTTTACTTTTTCCTTTCCAGTTTGGATGTCTTTTATTTTGTTTATTTTATTTTATTGTTTTTCTTAATTGCTCTAGCTAGGACTTCTAGTACTATGTTGAAAAGAAGTGGCAAAACTGGACATCCTTGTCTTGTTCCTGATCTTAGAGGAAACGCGTTCAGTCTTTCACCATTCAGTGTGAGGTCAGCTGTGAGCGTTCCATATATGGCCTTTGTTGTGATGAGGCACTTTCCTTCTATTCCTAGTTTGTTGAGTGTTTTTTTTGTTTTTTTCTTTCTTTTCCATTTTGCTTGACCCCTGCTCCCTGCTCTGGCAACACCGATCTGTTCTCTGTACCTATGAGTTCAGTTTTTTTTTTTTTTTTAAGATTTCTCATAAAAGTGGTATCATACAGTGTTTGTCTTTGTCTGTCTGAGTGATCTCACTTAGCATAATGCCCTCAAGGTCCATCCATGTTGTTGCAAATGGCAGGATTACCTTCTTTTTAATGGCTGAAATATACATACACACACCACATTTTCTTTATCCGTTCTTCCTCTGATGGACACATAGGTTGTTCCCATGTCTTGGCTCTTGTAAATAATGCTGCAATAAACCTGGGGGTGTAGGTATCTTTTAAAGATAGTGATTTCATTTTCTTTGGATTAATACCCAGAAATAAAATTGCTGGATCACATGGTAGTTCTATTTTTAATTTTTTTGAGGAAACTCCAGACTGTTTGCCACAGTGGCTGCACCACTTTACATTCCTACCAACAGTGCACAAGATTTCCTTTTCTCCACATTCTCTCAACACTTGTTATTTCTTGTCTTTTTGATAATAGCTATTGTCAGGTGTGAGGTGATATCTCATTGTAGTTTACATTTTCCTGATGATGAATAATGGTTAGTACCTTTTCATGTACATGTTGGCTATTTGTATGAGTTCTTTGGAAAAATGTCTATTTGGATTCTCTGCCCATTTTTAAATGGGACTGTTTTTTGTTGTTATTGCTTTTGCTGATGTTGAGTTGAATTGTATGAGTTCTGTATATATACTTTTTCTTTCTTTTTAAGTTAACACTTTTATTTCTTTTTAATTAAAAATGTTTTTTTTAGTGGGGGCTGAGGAGCAGAGGAAGAGAGAATCTTAAGCACATTCCATACCCAGCGCAGAGCATGACATAGGGCTTGATTCCTTGACACTGAGATCACCACCCAAGCTGAAATCAAGAGTTGGACACCCAACTGACTGAGCCACCCAGCACCCCTATATATTTTAGTAATTAACCCCTTATCAGATATATATTTTGCAAATATTTTTTTCATAGATTGCCTTTTTATTTTGTTAATGATTTCCTTTGCTAGCCAGAGCTTTTTAGTTTGATGTAGTCCCTCTTGTTTGTTTTTGGTATTGTGGCCTTGGCCTTTGCTTTTGGCTGTCAAATCCAAAAAAATATTATTGCCAAGACTGATGGCCAGGAGCTTACCTCCTATGTTTTATTTTAAGAGTTATATGGTTTCAAGTCTTATATTTAAGTCTTTAATCCATTTTGAGTTGATTTTTGTGTATGGTGTTAGATGGTGATCCAGTTCCATCCTTTTGCATTTGGCTATCTAATCTTCCCAACACCATTCATTGAATAGACTGTCCTTTCCTTGTTGTATTCTTGGCTCCTTTGTCATAAATTAATTGACCATATATGTGTGGTTTTATTTCTGGACTCTTTATTCTGTTCCACTGTGTCCCTTTTTATGCCAATACCGTGCTGTTTTGATTACTACAGCTTTGTAATATAGTTTGAAATCAGGAAGCATGATGCCTCCAGCTTCATTCTTTCTCAAGATTGTGTTGGCTATTTGGGGTCTTCCATGGTTCCATACAAACTTTAGGATTGTTTGTTCTATTTCTGTGAAAAATGATTTTGGGATTTTGATAGGGATTGTATCAAATCTGTTTCTTTGGATGTTATGGACATTTTAACACTACTAATTCTTCCAATCCATGAGCATGGAATACCTTTCCATTTATTTGTGTCTTCTTCAATTTCTTTCATCAATGTCTTATAGTTTTTAGTGTATAGATCTTTTATCTCCTTGGTTAAAATTATTCCTAGATATTTTATTCTTTTTGATGCAATTGTAAACGGGATTGTTTTCTTAGTTTCTCTTTCTGATAACTCATTATTAGTCTTATAGACATGCATTGATTTCTGTATATTGATTTTGTATTCTACAACTTTACTTTTATTTATTTATTTATTTCAATTAGTAACTGTTTTATTATTTCTAACAGTTTTTTGGTGGAATCTTTAGGGTTTTCTATATGTTGAGTGTTTTTTATTACAAAAGGGTGCTGAATTTTGTTAAATGATCTTTTTCTACCATCAGTTGAAATAATCATGTAGCCTTTTTTCCTTTATTCTGTTAATGTGGTATATTTTATTAATTAATTTTCATACGTTGAGTCATCCTTGCATTCCAGAAATAAATCCCATTTGGTTATGCTGTTTAATTCTTTAAATGTTCTGTTGAATTCCATTTGCTGGTATTTTGTTGAGGGTTTTTACATCAATATTCATCAGGGATATTGGTTGTAATTTTCTTTTCTTTCAGGGTCTTTGGCTTTGGTATCAGAGCAATGATGGCCTCATAGAATGAGTTTGGAAGTGTTCCTTTCTCTTCTATTTTTTGGGAAGAGTTTGAGGGATATTGGTATTAATTCTTTTTTATGTCATGTCTTTTTGCAGTGAAGAGAGCATACTTCTTCACACTGATATTGAATTTGTCTATGTGACTTGATTTGGCCAATGGTAAGTTGGTGAATATGACTGCAGAACCCTTCTGGTGATTGCCATGAGAAGAATAGGTCTAGAAAGCCACTGCACCTTCAGACTGTCCCAGAGGGAACATGCACGGACCAGACCTGAACCTAACCTTGTAGCCTAAAGTTCACCTGGATGATCTTCAGCTTGAGTAAATCAACCCAGACCAACCCAGACTAGAAATGCCAAGCTGAAGCTAACCTGCAGCCTCATGAGCAGGGGAAGAAATGTCCGTTATTTTAAACCACTATGTTTTGGGCAGTTTGTTATGCAGTATATTTGTGGCAGTTACTGATTGAAATAGGACCGGATCCCATGCTAAAGGCCGACTTGAATGAAAGAGATGAATCACACTATCTCAGTGCCCTGAAGCTCACATTTTAGTGGGGCTGGGGGTGGTATAACTTGAGATAATTTGTAAATTAAATTCTAATTTCTAAAATTCATACCTAAATCAAAGAGGTAAATACAAATTTTCTAAATGCTTCTTTTATGGACAGCCTTAGACTATACTTGAAAGGTGAAGTCAACAAATTAAAAAAAAAAAACAAAACACTTGCTGAATCTATACAGTGTACCAATGGCAGGATCTAATTCATGATTGCAAGAGGCATCCAAGCTGGGAAGGCGCCTTTATTGAATGACACCATCCAACAGCACATTTGATGAGCTCAAAGACAAACAACTGATTTAATGAATGAGGTTAACTTGACTCTTTACCCTTGAGTTGTATGAAAACATGGATTTTAATGATTTGGCCATTTTTCTTTTTTATTTGTTTTGTTTTGCTCAGTGTAGAATGACAATGTCTATGAAAACATGTTAAAATGTGCTTGGAGCACTTTTCAGCCAAACATGAGGTTTTGGTGAGGGTTGAATCCACTGGACAAATACATGGCTGTGTGAGCAGGGACAGACAGGGGAGGGGGAGTCTGGGTCCAGGCCTCTGCATGCTCTCACTCACCGAGAACACCTTACCACCACAGGTTGCCTCCCCGTGTTGATGGCGCCTTCCATAGGGTAGCTCAAATGACAAATTTTATTAAAATATATGAGTTGTGACTTTAATATTCAACTCTGAGAGTAAATTGGTAATAATTTGCAAAGCACAGATGCTCTATGGAGAACTCAGAAGTTGCTTGCTAAAGTTTTCAGTCTTAGGGTCAAATTGTTTTATTAATTCCTTGATGGCTTGAAGGAGTGGTGTTATAGGGTGGAAGGCATTTGAGCCTCATTTTATTCTGAAGGAAGGAGCCAAAGAAAAGATAAAGTGAAGATGAAGGACAGAGTGTCAACTGATGTGTGGAGACCTTGGAGGAAGTGAGGGAGAGGGTAAGGTCCCGCGTATGAGAAGAGGGGCTGGCCTTGAAAAGGAAAAGGGGGATCCCCCATTAGCTGAGACTGGGGTGGATGATCAGTAGAAGCAATCAGTTAGGCTGACATATTGGGGTTGGGGCAGGGCAGAAGGTTGAGGAATTTCTAGCAAAAGGCCTTAGTGAAGTAGGAGGCAAAGGTCTTCCCTTGTGAGTGAAGGCCCCAGGAGTGGGAAAGAATAGTAAGGGGAAGGGCAGCAGAATGAGAAGACCGTCCGGGAACGGGCCTGACAGAGGTGCAGGGGCAGGCGGTGAGATGGCTGGGTGCTGGGGGGTGGGTTCCTGTGTCCTGATGAGGCTGACTGAATTTGTACCTTCCTGGCTGCTCAACTGTGTAACTTTGTCTTTCAGAAAGATTCTTCTTCATGATTTCACTCCTGTAATGCCTTCTCCGGGAAGCCTTCCCTAATTCTACTCTGCTTCCCCAGGCTGAATGGGCCCCTTGTGGGTGCTCTGGAAGCCTTGAGGGTTTCTTTCTGCTAGTAGCCTTCCCAGGGTTTACAGGTCTCCTCCTCTGTATCCCTAGACTGTGCAGGACATAGATGTGGGTCTGTCCCGGGCCCTTGAAAATTAAGATGAGGAGGCCGCGGCGGTAACCTCCCCTTCTCTCAGTCAGACTCAGGCCAAATGACTGACAGAGGGCAAATCTACTTTTCCTGCCTGTCATCCCTTCCCTGCCCCACCTCCCCTGTGGCCCTGTCTTTTCATTCTCTTCTTACTTTGAATCTCCCCTTGGTCTTCTGAGGAGGTGAGTTCCATCATTCCTGAGAGGAGCCCATGGGCTTCCCCTGCCTTCCCTCTGGGACTTAATTTTCCCATCTGCAACAGAGGATAATAACGCATTCTACTAGCGTTATGCGGAGACTAGAATGAGGCCTTTCAAATGGAGCACAAAACCCAGAGCCTCGCACAATAAATGGAGGGCCCCTCCCCACCTCCAGCCCCCTCCCATCCCCCTTACCAAGGTGGGGTTCTCTGACCCTGTCACTAACTGGCATGAAGTTTCCCTCTCTGGGCCTCAGTTTTCCCATCTGGAAATCACCATTCTTAACATATTTATTTATGCCCCACTGGACTGTGAATCCCTTGCAGGCGGGGCCTGTATTTGACTCTCCACCCACAGCATCCCTAATACTCAGCACAGGGTTGAGCCTAGAGGTGACCTCAATCAGTATCCATTTTCATGCCCACTATTACTGTTTTGGCGGTGGTTCCTGTCACTGTAACTCAGAACTGTGCCCTTAATAGTGCAAAGGTGGGCTGGTAGTCCCTGGTTAAGAAACCTTACTGCAGGAGCACCTGGGTGGCTCAGTCGGTTGGGCATCTGGCTCTTGGTTTCGGCTCAGGTCATAACCTCAAGATCTTGGGATCAAGCCTCACATTGGGCTCCCCGCTCAGTGTGGAGTCTGCTCCAGATTCTCTTTCTCTCCTTCTCTTTCTGCCCCTCCCCTCTCAAATAAATATATAAATATTAAAAAAAAAAAAAAAAGAGAGAAACCCTGCTGTTAAGTAGTGGGCCACTCACACAGGGCCAGAAAGAAAGTTGTTTGCTTCAGATTCTAGTCATATCCCAGGAGCATGCATTCATGAACCTCAGGGTTCACAAGGAACAGACATGAGCACGCATCTAAGATCTAGCCAACAGCCAACAGGTCAGTCCCTGAGTTGAGGTCTGGGGTCAGACCTCCAATTTACCCATAATTATATACCTCTTGTTAAAATATGTGACCCTAATTTCACCACAAACAGAACTTTTCAACATTCACACCACAAATATGTTTTGAGTGCGAGCTCTGAGTCAGCCAGGGGAGACGGGGAAAGAAGTGTGCAGAGAAGGTGTGAGCCTTGGGGGCTCTAGTTCTAGAGAAGCTGGACACAATGGACAGTAGAATGCCAGGTGGTGAGTAGTGGTATGAAGAAAATGAATATAGGATGGTGGGTAGAGAAAGCCCTAGGGCAACGCTTCCTACAGATGATCAGGGGGGCTTCTCTGAGAAGGTGGCATGTAAGCAGAGAGGTGAAGGGGGTGAGAAGAAGTCAACAAAGACCTGGGGGAAGAACATTCTGGGCCGAAAGAACAGCAAGTGCCAAGTCCTAACACTTGAAGGTGTTACCATTGTTCAAGCAATGATGAGGAGCAGTATGGTTGGCTTGGAGTAAGCAAGAAGAGGGCAAGGAGTGACACCAGATAGGACCCGGATCAGGGAGGGTGAGCAATGGTGATTTCATTGAGTCTGATGAGAAAGCACTGGGGGTTCACAGCTGGGGACTGCCATGATCTAATTTACATTGAAAAGGATCATGTGTCTTTGTGGGGTGTAGACTGGGGTTGGCAGCAACAAGGAAGTCAGTTGGGAGGCTGGAGAGAGGAGGGTGGCTCAGCCCAAGGTAGTAGTGGGGGTGAGAGTGGTCCTTTTCTGCATAGATTCTGATGGTCAAAGTAACAGGATGGAAAAGATGTAGGGGATGAGGAGAAGATCAGTCACGATCACCTCCACAGTGTCTGCTCTGAGGGAGCAAGGGAACGGTGGCACCATATACTGAGGTGGGACATGGAGGGAGGAGCGGGCTAGGGGCGGAAAGCACAAGTTTGGTTTTGAATGTGGTAACTTGGAGATGCTTTCTGATATCCCAGTGCAGAGGTTGCGGTATTAGCGGGATGTCAGGGCAGAGGCGGGGCTAGTGTGTAGCCTGGGGACCGATCACAGATTATTTAGAGCCATGGGACTGGCTGAGGTCACCAAGGGAGTGAGTGTGGACAGAGAAGAGGTCTCAAGCAGAAGGAGCCATTAAAAAAAATAGCTGGCTACCTATGAATGTGATTCTATAAATCAGAGTGACGTGAGCCATGAGGGGCAAGTGTTGTAGTGTGCCGAGGGTCACAGGAGAAGGAAGATTCGGCCTGGCAATCTGGGGACAGTTCTCTGAAAGAGGGAGTCAGGCCAGGGGGCCAAGAGTGAGTAAGATGGCGACATGACAGAGTTTGAGGCTCCAAAAGGCGGGGGCTGAGGCTGGACCCAGCTCTGACCTAGGGTAGTTGGAAAAGCACAGATTTAGAGTCTTACGGGCCTTCTCATTCTTGCGGTCACTTCTAAGTTATGAGGTCCCAGCAAAAGTCCCTCATCTTTCCAAACCTGTGTCTGTGTCTATGAAACAGGGCCGGCAGCACTGACCTCTCAGGGCCATTGGCAGCAGAGTGCAGGAGACGCTCACGCCCAGCACCCTGCATAGGAACGCCCGGAAAATGGGGGCCCCAGAGGGTGGTTGTCCCTGGTTGATACTGGCCTTCTCCATGTGAGACAGGAGCTTGAGTGCCACAGTTGTGAATCAAGATCTCATTTTAGGCCAAAGAGAAGCCATTTTCAAGGGTCTTAGATGGAGAGTCCTTTGAGCCAATGTTTCGCCATGTGGTGGTGCCTCTCGATGATGGCTTAGTTCTCTCTGGACTCCAGAATCTGGATGATCTACCCCATTTGGATGTATCCACACAACAAAATCTCCAGGCTTTTTTTTTTTTTTTAATGTATAACTTGGACTTTCATTTTGAGAGAGTTTGAACCATACCCTGGAATGAAAATTATACACAGCCTGCTATGGAGTTAACACACTCATCATTGGATTTACTGGCTTTGAAGCAGCACATCAGTGATTTCTGAGGTGGGTCTCTCATGGCCTTTTACAGATGAAGTCGTAAGAATGGTTACCAGGGCAGCTGAGAGCAGGCTCTCCAAGACGGTCTGCTTTGGATTCTTGTTCACCTTGTCCTGCCTGATGCTGCTTATGTGGCCAACTCTGCTGGCCAGGTTTCCAAATGTAAACTTCTGATTGATCCGGGTGGACTCAGTGGGGTACAAAGAGAGAACGACTTGAGTTTCTTTCCCCCAACTACTCCCTTCAGCTGGTTATATGGTCCCTCACCATCCCTGGATCACGTCCTGTGTGGATCCAAGTTTTCCCATCACTATTTGGGATTAAAAGGGTCTCTTTTTCCTGGATTAAAAACTCCCATCTGATCAAAATCAATCTAAGTTTCTCACCAAATTCAAAGTGTTTGTCTCCCCCCCCCCCCCCCCCCCCCCCCCCCCCCCCCCCCCCCC